>NW_020664497.1:1299120-1318647 GCF_002925995.2 Terrapene triunguis | reverse complement strand
TTGGAGCAGGGGCTGGGCAAACACAACAGTACAGGAGCCCAGGCCCTCTGGAGCAGAGGCTGGGCAAACACAACAGTCTTCGCTCAAGCCCTTTGAGGCAGGGGTTGAGCCGACAAGCCGTTCAGGGGTTCAGGTTCCTACCTGAGCGTTGGGTGAGGGGGAAGCCTGCCACCCGGGAGTGGGGGTGGCAGGGGGGACGCAGGCCCACCCACTCCACTGCGTCCCGGCCCGGGGCCCTAGCAGCGATTGCTGTCGCTGCCGGTCAGTGGGGTGTCCTGACCGAAACACACTGACATCGGCTCACAGGCCTCTGCAGCCTGACCTGGGTCGGCTACCCCCGGGCCACTTCCGTGTTCCCCCTCGGGGCTTACCTCGGCGGCAGTGCTGGGTTCGGGCCAGTCCAATAGCATCGGCTCCTCGGGAGCGGGGCTTGGGGGCTGGTCCGGCAGTTCTTCCCCAGGATAGCTGGCACGGGGCAGACTCGACTCCTCGTCGGGGCCGTTGGTCTGGGGCAGGCTGGGCCAGTCCCTCTCGGGATAGCTGGCCCGCAGCAGGCTGGGCCAGTCCTCCTCGGGGTGCCGAGTCCGGGGCAGGCTGGGCCAGTCCTCCTCGTGATGACGGGTCCGGGGCAGGCTGGGCCAGTCCTCCTCAGGGTACCTGGCGAGAGGGAGGCTTGACTGGCGTGGGCCGTTAGCAGGCGGCTCGCGGCCTGCGGCCGCCTCCCAAGCAGGAGCTCGGCCCGGGACGTCTGCTCTCTCCGGCGGTCTGGCTGCTACTGAGCTTTGGCGGCGGGCTTTTATACTTCCGGGTCGGGGCCGTGACCTCGGAGGGGCGGGCCCCAGACCCGGTGGCTCCGCCCACGCTGGGGTTGGAGGCAACTCTACTCTGGCGGAGGGGGGCCACGCCGACTCACTACACCCCAATAAAACTGAAATCTGACTTTAATATGCTGCAATCTCTCACAAACTTAACAGGAATATTTGAAACAAGCTTGTAGAGGTAAATCCTATGTTTAAACTAAGCAATATGATTTACTTAGGTATTCATAATTTTACAAGTGGCTCCCCTTTTAGGTAACTGGATTTATGGATAACCTCAGACTTAAACTGAACAAGATCAATTTCTCATGGTTAGATGGTTTAACAGCATAAAATAGTAAAAGCTGAAAATAGACTCTGCTTTAAACACTCTTTAATAGCTATTTTAAAAAGTAACTTAAACACTTAATGCTACCAAATCGAGTAGTGGTAAAGTGTCATAAAGAAAGAACTGAAGGTTTAGTTATCTATGGGTACATCTACACTTACCGGAGGGTCCGGCGGCAGGCAATCGATGTTCTGGGATCGACTTATCGCGTCTAGTGAAGATGCGATAAAATCGATCCCTGATCGCTCTGCCGTCGACTCCGGAAATCCACCGTGGCAAGAGGTGGCAGCGGAGTCGACGGCAGCGCAGCAGCGGTCGACTTTCCCCCGTCCTCACAGCCAGGTAAGTCGACCTAAAATACGCAACTTCAGCTACGGTATTCACGTAGCTGAAGTTGCGTATCTTAGGTCGACCCCCCGCTGTAGTGTAGACCTAGCCTTAGCTAAAACATGCATAGCTTAGTTATAGTTAAACTGTGGTTAATTTACAATACATAACTTGGCAATAAGAATGGTGATAAGATTAAACTAATTTTACTCCACGAAGTGCTGAATGTGGTTTTATTTTAAACATTTTGTTTCAGAAATATCACTACGGGCACATTATGTACAGTAGAGGGAGCTATTGCTAATTATCTAGTCCTAGTAAAAGATGGCTTTATGAAGAACATCAAAGAATCTTAACTAAACATACATATTTAAACTTAAACATAAGTTCGTTTTCTGTTTAAATTTAGGTATATTTGCATGTCAAGAGCCTAATGTGTGCTAGCTAATATTACTTGTTAAAATAGTCTGTTGTGGTCATGTAAAAGTTTCTTCAGCTGGTCATATTGAACAATTAAGCATAGTTTAAAGTTGGTGAAATCGTAAAGCTGTGGCTTCTGGTATGAAACTGACCTATTGCATCAGACTTGACTTATCTGATCAGACTGATGTCCTCAAAGGCTGCGTAAACCTGCCAGTGGCCAATAGCTAACTGTTCAGAGGCAGGTCATATGACTTGCTGCTGCCAAAACAATGCCTAGCTTGCCTGCGCATAAGTTGATCAGCGTCATGCACAACTATGAATATGGTATTTGGCTTAATGAGGCCAGGCTTGTTAATTTATCCATTTGCATCTACATATGCTCTGTGGTTGTCCAGCCATCTCCTTTGGAAATCTTGTGTATGCATGTCTCCTGCTTGTTCCTCCCTGTGAACATGCACACTGGCATTTGTAGGTGTATGACTATCTGAAAATTTAGTATTAAAATGACATCTGTACCAGATTCTGCAAATCTGTTTATCAATTGTGCATAATATAGTGACAACATTTAGGTCCAAATTTTCAAATGTTCATGCTGGTGTAAATTCTGCTCCTGGGAGAATTCCGCACCACTGCACAATGCAGAATTTCACAGAATTCCCTGTTTACGCCACAGAATTTCTGGCTGCCTCTAGGGGCCACTGGACTCTGCAAAGCCCAGCTCACAGTGAGCGTGCCTAGCCTAGTGGGGCTGGAGGTTGCATGCTTTTTGATTCTCATTCTCCTGGGGATGGGAGAGGGTGTGGGAGATCCAGCCAACTCTGGCAAATGGTGAAGAAGGGGTGGGCTGCACCATATCATGTCCCTCAGCAGGACAGTAAAGAAGTTAGGGTAGTAATGGCTTTGGGGTGCTGGTGCCTGAGCCAGGGGGTGCCCCATGACTGGGCTCTGTGGGGAGGGGGACGCTGGTGGCTGGGCTCTGGGGGGGCCCCCACAGCTCTCTCCAGCATTCTCCTGCCCCCACTGGAACTGGGTTTTAGTAGGGGTGTCTTTAACACTCCTGGGGGAATCTTTTTTTGCTCTTGTCTGTATTGCTGACATGTTGACAGGTATTTTGAAACAAATTACCAAAATAATTGAAACTGGAGTGATTATATTGTGTTATTTTGACAAAATATGCGGAATTTTAAAATGTGTGCAGAATTTTTAATTTTTTGGTGCAGAATTCCCCCAGAGTAAAATTCTAATGAATGTGTGCATACATGAGGCAGGGAGAGCAGGAGACATACATTAAAAAGGGTGGCTGGGTATCCGCAGAGCGCATGTGCTGAAAAGGGTAAATGTAGATAATTGGACAAAGTAGAAGGCATAGCTACAGATAGCCATGTTTCGTCTATTTACAGAATTGCACCAAGGTCCATTTAGGCATGTCATGGAGATGTGGTTTTGGCAAGAGCAAACCAGAAGTAGCAGCTAATGGTCTCAGTCAACCATCTATTAGCTGCTAGGCCACACACTCCTGTTCAAGCAGGAAGCAGCTAGACTGAGCAAGAGAAGAGACATATGGTTTGGAAACAAATGGGAGCAGGGACAGATGGTATTTGGATGGGGCTTGGGGAGAAAGCATGTACAAGGAACAAGCAGCAATGCTTAAATATTTTAAGTAAATGAAAGGTCGTAAGTGGGGATACAGTGAACCATCAGGGGACACCTTTGGAATCATCCAGTTAGTTGCTTCCTCTGTGTGTTTTTTGTTGTTTGTTTGTTACCTGGCATATCTTGTACTGGACAGCTTTAGACATATAGCACCAATTGGTATACCTCTTGGCTTGGACAGTCCTAAGATTTCCTGGGTAAAAAATGCTTTGACTTCATTGGGGTCTTGCTAGAGTAAGGACTGCTGGATTTGGGCTATTGTGTGAAGTTTAGCTGGGTACTTCTGAGTTAATTGTGCTTTTACTCAACTATGTGTGCAGCTTTCTGCTCTTGAATCTTTGAGAGATAATTGTGCATAGGAGTACTATTGACATTTAGGCTAGTAAAAGAAATTAATATAAACTAAGATTTCAGAGGCAGAGTAGAGAAGTTTGTACATCTCAGTGTGCTCTTGAATTCTTATGTGGTAATTCTTTATATTACAGGCAATAGGTGCAAGTTTTGCAGCTATGATTGGTGCTGGGATGCTGGTTAGGTCAATATCCTATGAAGGTAATCCTGGTGCTAAACACCTTGCCTGGATGCTTCATGCAGGTAGGTGCATTTAATTTTCTGTGTGACAGTATTTCAGCTACTTAACGTGAAATATTATGTCTGTGGTTTTGCTGAAGATAAACCTACTTCTAAAGGAAAACAAGTTCTTAGTCTCCCAAAACTTTAATGAAATATCTATTGCTTTTGGGAAGCTGTAACTTCCTTTTAGCTCCTTTCATTCCTGTTCACAGCACCTTCGGTGTGGCTGTTAATGAAATATTCTTTAAAGTATCTTTCTTACGTTGGCTGGGGCTTATGGGTGAGTTCTGGAGATGTCTTTTGCCCCAAGTACGTTGTGCAGCATTCAGCTACTTAGACATCCTTGTTCTCTTAAATATAAGTGGATTGATAACAGATCCTCTGTAAGGTTGGTGTGGCTATTGGTATTGGTCTTTGCCATGCATTTTCTCTCTTGCTAATATTCATTAAATGGTACTGGGGATATCTGGATTCTGCAAGCATGCCTTTCCACTTGAGGAACCCTTACCCTCTATTCATTGTACTCAGCTGCCACAGAACAGCCAAGGCCCTCTGATTCAATCTAACCATTTCTCAAACCTGTTCACCTTAATAGAAGCAAAACCTGCCCCCCCCTGCTGGTTAAGTAGAAATTGAGGGCCTGGTGACAGCCCTGACTATATGAATGCACCAGACTTCATGATAGGATTCAGAAGGTACCTGATCAGTTGAAAGTTAATAATCCAGATTGACCTTACCAGAGATCCTCCAAAGGTCAAAGTTTGGGGTGATTTCCTCTTCCCATCCTGTGCTTGACCAGTGAATTTACTGAGCTTCAGTTTGTTAGCTCAGTAAGAACGTAGAAATTACTGGTCGGTTAGTGGTATGTTGCAGGTTATGCTGGAAGTCTTCATGACTAGTCAAAAGGCTGTTTTCAGCAAAGCATCTGCTGAAAGATTGTGATTATTTGCATTCATTATTAATAGAATAAATGGTACAGTAATGTTTCCATGATATTAAAAATTAACAATTACTTTAGACACATCATTGGTAATTGAGAAAGCAAAGCCGTTCCTTTGTTGAAGCGATTTCCTTAAAAAATAAAGTTGAAAGACGCTTCATAAAAAGGAATTTTATGAGCTCCCTTAAAAACATATTTTTTAAAATTTTAAAAGGAGTGTTCTGCTCCCTGTTGATTATTTCTTTGGGGGCCCTTTGAAAACACCCTTCAAAAGAGCAAATGTGCTCAGGCTTACCCCTTCTTCCACTTGTGCACATTGTTTCTCTATTTCTTACTGCCTTTGATTTCATTGTCAGAGTTGCTAATACAGGTAAAGCATATTCTTGAAGACCCTGGGGAAGGCTTTATTCCTTCCACAAAACAATGAAACTGACAGTACAAAAAGTACACTGAAATGAACAAACTAAAGAATAGAAATAGTTTCTGCTCGAATCTTTTATAGTGATCTTATGAGTTATAATGCTAAGAACACTTAGGTGGAAATGTGGTTAGTCAAATCTGTGTCCCTTTAAAGAACTGTAATTTTTTTCTTCTGTGAAAATGCATGTTCAAATCAAACCTGCAATATATGCCACATTAGTACATGAAATTACTTGCATCTTCTAGCTGTCTTTTCAGCTTACCTGCTGAATGATTGCTTTATAGTTAGCATGGCTTTATAAGTATCATACTGGTACTAACTGCCTCCTCAGCAGTCCTATATAATCAAGTTGTATGAGTCAACGTGCAGCAGATTATTTCTGCAGTTCTGATGTGGGCAAGTAAGGTGTCACTTAAATTATATTTTTTTGTGCAAATGAATGTACCATTAGTTTTGATCTATAATAGTTTAAAATTATAGTAACATGCAAATGATTGAAGTAAGCCAATCACTCACCGTGTTGTCACAATATCATCAGTGAACCATCGGCTTTTCATGGATCAGTGGGAAGGGGTAGAGCAACACCAGTTACGTCACTCCGATATGAGCTACCAGCTAGTTGCTATGTACCTTGTGTGCAATATTCATTCACTTTTTAATATAATGCAGCTTGTCTCCTGCAACTCGTTTGTTAATAAGGTCTGTCCTCTGAAAACCACCTTCTCTTAGGCAACAGAAGTGTCTCAGTAAAGGAATTGTACTGTTCACAGTATGTTATCAGGAAGAGCATTTATCCCTTCTGATTTTTGTAACTTCTGAAAGGTTAGTATTGTATGACATATTAAATGTCCACACGCTCAATTCACTATCAGGGTGGGCATTGAAAACCCAGTGTTCTGAAACACTTTCAGTGTAAGAAGATATGGTTGATGAACTTCACTCATATCAAGCAGATTTTTAACTTTGATTACAAATCTGATAAAGAATCACACATGTCTCACTGAAAGTTTTAACTGGTTCAAGTGACACTACTTACTTTCAAAGCCGTTTCCATTAGAAACCTTAATGCTCAGTTTGCAGTTGTCTCTGGATTTCAGAAATGCTAATGTGGTGGTATTGCATATGCATAACTAGTGTGTTTACTAGCTTGTATAGGACCTAGTATGGTGCTTAAGATTATAAAACTTGACATACACCGCTACCTCGATATAACGCGACCCGATATAACACAAATTCAGATATAACACGGTAAAGCAGCGCTCCGGGGGGGGAGGGGGGGGGGCAGGGCTGCGCACTCCAGTGGATCAAAGCAAGTTCAATATAACACGGTTTCACCTATAACGCGGCAAGATTTTTTGGCTCCCGAGGACAGTGTTATATCGAGGTAGAGGTGTACCAAGTCAAGTTGCTGTACAGGTGGGCCAAATTCTTATAATACACAGAGGGATTCCTTTCTGATGCGTTTGTTACTCGTTTTTTACCGTGAAGCATGTGACTTGATTGCATAGCTGTTCCTAATGTCGAGAATTCTTTCCTTTTTTCAAAATACAGCTGCAACTCCAGCTTCATGTGAAAATGCATTCCATAGGCGGACTGTACTGTCTGAAGCATTTATTGGTTCAAGATATACTTGTTGCTGAGTTTGAACAGGCCTTGTAATTGTCATCAGCCAGCATAAAGACTGCTCATTTTTCTGAACTGTCCTTCATAATTAAATGAACGGTAGCACATTTCATCTAAGTTTTGTGGCATTGTACTGAATATTTTCTGCCAAATTCTGCATTGGCTTTTCTTCTTTGCGCAAGCCCATTGAACTCAATAAGATTGAACAGAGTGTAAATCAATACAGAGTCTGGCCTATTAACTCAGTTATGTGGCTGAAAAATACCCTCTTGGGATAGGTCATTTATCTTCAGCCATTCAATATATACAGCATTGAACATAACTAAATTTCCAAACTTGCTTGTCTTTTTCTTCACTTAGGTGTTATGGGTGCAGTGGTGGCTCCCTTGACCTTGTTGGGTGGTCCTCTGCTAATCAGAGCTGCCTGGTACACAGCAGGAATTGTAGGAGGTCTCTCAACTGTGGCCATGTGTGCACCAAGTGAAAAGTTTCTGAACATGGGAGGACCACTGGGAGTAGGCCTTGGCCTTGTTCTTGCTTCATCAATTGGTAAACAAAATACTGTTTTGATGTTTGACTTCTAAGTGTCTAAAACTGAGCTCACCTAATTATACAGTATCTTTAATACAGCGAGACTGGCCCTGTCTGAGAAAGGTACACCCAAAAGTACCTGATTAGATAGTATTTGCAGGAGCTGTTATCTTCATAGATTCTAAAGCCAGGAGGGACCACAGTGATCAACTAGCCTGACCTGGATAATAGCAGAGGCCATAGAACTTCCCCAAAATAATTTCTAGAGCATATCTTTTAGGAAAAACTTCCAATCTTGATTTAATAATTCAGTGGTGGAGAATCCACCATGACCTTTGGTAAATTGTTCCAATGGTTAACTCTCACTGTTGTTGAATTTACACCTAATTTCCAGTCTGGATTTATCTAGCTTCAGCTTTCAGCCATTGGATTGTGTTATACTTTCTTCTGCTAGACTGAAGAGCCCGTTGTTAAGTACAACTCTACCCCGATATAACGCGAATTTGGCTATAACGCGGTAAAGCAGCGCTCCAGGGGATGGGGCTGCTTTACTTTGTTATATCCGAATTCTTGTTACCACAAGCGGTTCCTCTCCGTCCGCCTGTTACTTGCTGCGGCCCTCCCCGGGGCCCCCCGCCTCAGCTCACCTCCGCTCCGCCTCCTCCCACGAGCGTGCCGCAGCTCCACTTCTCCTCCCTCCCAGGCTTGCTGCGCCAATCAGCTGTTTGGCGCGGCAAGCCTGGGAGGGAAGAGAAGCGGAGCTGCGGTGCGCTCGTGGGGGGAGGCGGAATGGAGGTGAGCTGGGGCAGGGAGGCCCTGGGGAGGGCCGCAGCAAGTAACGGGGGGCGCAGAGGAACCGCTTCTCGCTCCAGCTCATCTCTGCCGCCTCCGCTCCGCATCTCCCACCCCACCCCCCTTTCCAGGCTTGCCAGGCCAAACAGCTGATTGGCGCAGCAAGCCCAGAAGGGAGGGAGGGAGAAGCGAAGCGGCAGCGGCGCGCTCAGGGAGGAGGCGGAGGCAGAGCAGAGGTGAGCTGGGGCGGGGAGCGGGTTCTCTCCCTACCCTGATATAACGCGGTCTCACCTATAACACGGTGAGATTTTTTTTGGCTCCCGAGGACCGCGTTTTATCGGGGTAGAGGTGTATTTGTTCCCTATGTAGGTACATGTAATCAAGTCACCCCTTAACCTTCTCTTAGCAAGTTGTTTTTTAGTCTGGCACCTCAGCAAATTGCCAGCATGTCCCTGTTTTAAAATAATGTTTTTGCTGGTTTAAAACCACACTATAAATACTCTCAGTGAAGAGTACTGATAGACATGGACTTCATGCATTTTTTTTTTTTAAAAAGTCTAGGATAAAAATCCATCTGGTTAAAGTTTCAGTAAACTGTAACACAGCAAAAAACTGCAATGGTGTCTTCTGGTAATAAATATTAAAATTGCCAGGTTAAATGTGACTCAAATTTGCTACTGAATATTTTTTCTGTATATTCTCTTTTTGAAACATACATGCTAGAATTGCTCTGTGAAATGGTCTGACATAGAAGTTTCATATGAAAATAACACCAATTAGGTGGGTTTTGTTTCGCCCTCTAGGTGAAACTTTAAAGAAACGTGTAAGAGGCTTACAAGTTCTAACTGTTTAAATTTAACTTAAGGCTAGACATTTAAGAATTCAAAAGTCACAAAATGTTGAAGGAGGGTTGCATGTGTGCCCCATTGTACTTATGCATTACGGTACAGTCTAATATAAAAAATATTCTAGATCATACAATATTACGGCTGTCGATTAATTGCAGTTAACTCACACAATTAACTAAAAAAATTAATCACACTGAATAGAATACAAATTGAAATTTATTAAATATTTTTGGATGTTTTTCTAAATCAGGGATCAGCAACCTTTGGCACGCGGCTCGCTAGGGTAAGCTCCCTGGCGTGCCGGGCCGGTTTGTTTACCTGCCGCATCTGCAGGTTCGGCTGATCGAGGCTCCCACTGCCTGCGGTTTGCCGTTCCAGGCCAATGGGGTGGCGGGAAGTGGTGGCCAGCACATCCGTCGGCCCACGCCGCTTCCCGCAGTCCCCATTGGCCTGGGACGGCGAACCGCAGCCAGTGGGAGCCGCGATCGGCCGAACCTGCGGACGCGGCAGGTAAAAAAACTTACCCTGGCGAGCCGCGTGCCAAAGGTTCCCTATTCTACATTTTCAAATATATTGATTTCTATTACAACACAGAATACAAAGTGTACAGTGCTCACTTTATATTTTTATTACAAATATTTGCACTGTAAAAATGATAAAAGGAATAGTATTTTTCAGTTCACCTCATACAAGTACTGTAGTGCAATCTCTTTATCCTGAAAGTATAACTTACAAATGTAGATTTTTATCGTTGCATAACTGCATTCAAAAACAAAACAATGTAAAACTTTAGAGCCTACAGGTCCACTCGGTCCCACTTCTTGTTCGGCCAATCGCTAAAACAAACAAGTTTGTTTACATTTATGGGAGATACTGCTGCCTGCTTCTTATTTACAATGTTACCTGAAAGTGAGAACAGGCACTTTTGTAGCTGGTATTGCAAGGTATTTACGTGCCAGTATGCTACACATTTATATGCCCCTTCATGCTTCGGCCACCATTCCAGAGGACATGCCTCCATGCTGATGATGCTCGTTTAAAAAAAATAATGCATTAATTACATTTGTGACTGAACTCCTTGGGGGAGAATTGTATGTCTCCTGTTCTGTTTTACCTGTATTATGCCATATAGTTCATATTATAGCAGTCTCGGATGATGACCCAGCACATGTTCATTTTAAGAACATTTTCGCAGCAGATTTGACGAAACACAAAGATATCAATGTGAGATTTCTAAATATAGTTACAGCACTCAACCGAAGGGTTAAGAATCTGAAGTGCCATCCAAAATCTGAGAGGAATGAGGTGTGGCGTATGCTTTCAGAAGTCTTAAAAGAACAGCACTCCGATGTGGAAACTAGAACCTGAACCACCAAAAAAGAAAATGAACCTTCTCCTCAAGGCATCTGACTCAGATGTTGAAAATGAACGTACATAGGTCCACTCTGCTTTGGATCGTTATTGAGCAGAACCTGTCACCAGTATGGCTGATGTCCCCTGGAATGGTGGTTGAAGCATGAAGGGACACATGAATCTTTAGCACATCTGGCCCGTAAATATCTTGTAACACTAGCTACGACAGTGCTATGTAAACCCCTGTTCTCACTTTCAGGTGACATTGTAAACAAGAAGCGGGCAGCATTATCTCCTGCAAATTATAACCAAACTTGTTTATCTGAGCAATTGGTTGAACAAAAAGGAGGACTCAGTGGACTTGTAGGCTCTAAAGTTTTACATTGTTTTATTTTTAAATGCACTTATTTTTTTGTATATAAGTTTACATTTGTAAGTTCAACTTTCATGATAGAGATTGCACTACAGACTTGTATTAGGTGAATTGGAAAATACTGTTTGGTTTTTTACAGTGCAAATATTTATTCAAAAATAAAGTGAGCACTGTACACTTTGTATTCTGGGTTGTAATTGAAATCAATATATTTGAAAATGTAGAAAATATCCAAAAAATATTTAAATAAATGGTATTATTGTGTTGTTGTTTAACAGCATGATTAATCGCACGCTTAATTTTTTTAATCGTGCGACAGTCCTATATAGTACTCTTCTGCAATTTTGAATAAATGTCACATCTCTTACTATGGTGTACATGTATGCTAGAATCCATGAAAATAGCTGGCATATAAGAAGCACCATGAATGACATGAGCACTCTTGCAGGATGGTCCTTCCATGCTCCTACATTATAAATCATGCTATTCCTCAAATAATTAAGACTGTAACAGAGCATATACACAAAGAAGGGGCTTGCTTTTAACACCTTTTTTGCACACTTATTCCAGGATCTATGTTCCTGCCTCCTACCTCTGCATTTGGAGCAGGCCTCTATTCTGTAGCAGTTTATGGTGGATTGATCCTCTTCGGCATGTTCCTGCTGTACGATACACAAAAAGTTATCAAACGTGCAGAGACACACCCAGTGTCCATATATGGAGTAGCAAAGTATGACCCCATCAACTCGTAAGTATTATCCTGGTGTCAACACTGATCTGATTTTAAAACTGTTTTAACTGATGATGTCCCTTCAAGCTATGCAGTAGTGTATAAAGAAAATTGACCTGCTGTCCTGCAGATATTAGAGAGAAATTCACTTTGGGATATTAAACCTCACTTTACGCTAAAATGCACTAGATTATAGCCACATCGTTTTCCAAATACAATATGAAAATAGTTAATGGGGATAAAACTATTACTGAAAAATACCTATTTTTAAAACTACAGAAGCATGACTAAGTACTACATATGATACCAAAAAAGGTCTTTTTTTTCTTTTTCTTTTTATGTACATCTCTCAGCCAGTGTAAGTTTTTTTTTTTTTTTTTCTAACAGTTTTTCTGTGTGGATGGGGAAAATTCTTTGTACATGCTTTCTGAAAGACTTTCAGCTCACATTCTTAATCTGTTCAAACAAAGCAATTTTAGTTGTGTTGTAAGCTGTAAAATATCTTAGTTTATATGTAACCTTTGTCATTGTAAATTAGTAAAACTTTTATGACCACTGTAGCTAATAGTAATATAATGATTAATTGTCCTCAGTAAGAGCCAAATCTGATAATAGGCTAACCTTCTCACTTTGTAAATGTCTCTCATCAGTTACATTTTTGAGTTGAAAAGGCATATTTCTGTTACCCTTTTGAACTAAGTTTAGTATTTACTTTTATGTAAATAACTGTGACTCTAAAAGAAAAGGGATTTGGGGGATAAGCTGTTGGGAGGAAGAAAAAAGGAATCTACCCAACATTGTTCAAAACTTTGTTCCAAATCCCGGTCCCACTGAACTTTAATGGAAGCTTAGTTGTTTTGGGCCAAATCCTAGTTCCAATAAGTTTTTTAACTACAAGTGTAATGTCCCATGACAAGTTACTGTGCATTTTTACCCATGTATAGCTTATTGCTTAACACATGTGGTTGTCATTCTAGTTTCTATAATGTGATTTAAACAAATGTAAATAAGAGCTATATGTCATATCTGAAGTCTTAGCGGCAAATTAGTCAGTTTCTGCTTGTAATGATTACACAGTTCACTTCAGAAAAACAAGATTCACATACACAATGTAGTATCTTAAAAAACAAGTTGAGTGAGACACTCAGGTCCTCAACCTCATTTTTAAAATTTCCTAATGTGTTGAATTGACACTGAGTAATTAAATGTTGCTTATAACATTGCTTATAGTAAATTAAACTAACTGGCTTTGTTTTTTTTTTTTTTTTTAGATGTCTGGGTATTTACATGGATACACTGAACATCTTTATCCGGGTGGCCACCATGCTTGCCACTGGTGGGAGTAGTAGGAAAAAGTGAATTAAGATTTTTCTTTGCAACCATCTGATAGTTCACCAAACTCTGTCAGCTTAGTGCATATGCCTAGTAAAAATGAATCTGGCGTACAAGCAGCTTTCATGTAGAAGTCAGAAGTTTGAAGCACTTCAGCATTATTAAGGTGTTTCAGTACAACATGAATCTCAAGGATAAGTTTCCCAGTTCTTATGTGAACAGGTCAAATTTGGATTACAGTGCAAACACTTTTACATAATTTGTGATATCTTAATGGGAAAGAAATATATTTTAGTAAATTATATTCTAAACTTAAGTAAACAAAACTAGATCAGTCTGCTTCTCTGAAAGGTTTGACAACATATTATTCTGTAACTATCACTTTTTGCATCTACTGTAATTGCATAGTAAAAAGAAACTGATCTCCAAAATGAGGAATCAAGTGTACAGAAAGGGGCACAAGATAACTCAAGAGACCGATATTGGAATATGGAACCTTGTTGTGCTTAAACTGAAAGTGGTATTGTCTGAGAGCTGTTTCTGCTATTTGATGGCCTTTGGGTGACCTACCTGAAAGGAATTAGAGCCCTATCTACTAGAACTTGACTTAGTCTATCACAATTCATGCCCTTGTAACATCTCAACTGAAATTTTAGAAAGGATTAAGGTGAGCACAGAGAAATACAAAGGCCTTGGAAAGGCAATGCGACCCTTCTGGAATGGTGGGCGGTGGTAAAGAAGCTTGTGCTCTTACTACATCTATTTGTCCTGTGGGTAAATAGAACTTCAGCACCTTTCCTGAATATACTTGAAAAATTAGCGTTCAGTGTGGCTGTAATGTTTCCAACATCCTTAATGTTCATTAGCTATATCTATGTCTTTTCACTGAGAAGTTAAACTTTGGGAATATCAAACTATTGAAGTGTTGGTTCCAGAACCAAAAAATATTTAGGCTATAATGTGTCTGTTGGCCAATAAAACAACTATACTGAAATCAACTAAGTTATTTTTGGTGATGGCCTCCTGAGGTCTGAGCTCAGTGACCAGTCCCACTCTAAAATTTGCTTAATGATGGTGCTGGAACAAAGGGAAGGTGAACTCTATTCTACTTTTTTCACCTGTCCTCCAGGCCCCAAAACTAAATGCTATATACTTTAAAGTGCTTTTGCCTGTAATCCTTTGACTCCTCTTCCCAAATTGCTGCCATACAACTGGTATTTTCTTTACCATATTTAACAAAAATGCCCCACTAACATTAATGGTGAATTTCTACAACTATATTTCATTGTTCGTTCTAGTACCATACTTGGTTTGGCAAATACAAGTATTATAAGCTGGGATAACAGGTAAACCTGTGAAAATATTGGGCACAAGCTATTGTTGGCAATCCTTAAAATTAAATGAGGCCTATGTAACTGCTGCTCTACTCAATCTAGTTACCAGTCCTGGCAAAGATCAAATCAGCAATTGAGAAACTTACTTTATCCTTTCAATGTGCTATGCTGACAATGTGCTATGCTTGTATACTGATTTCTGAAACAATAAAGTCCAAGACCAACAGTTCATTGGTCTCTTATTTATCCTTTCAAATAATGTTTATACTGTGGTACATTACTTACCTTAGTAAGGGCACTGTAACTTCATCTTCCTCCTTCCCCCCCAGTTCCTCCTCTTATAAGAGAATTAAATGAACAGTGTCTGCATAATTGTTAGCAGTGGAGTCCACAATGCTATTTTTTCTATCAGTTAGATGCATTTTCTTCTCCAATAACACTATAGACAAGGACAAAACTCTGTAGAACAAATGCTAGTATCTTTAACTCATGGTGTAAAGAAGTTTTTTCTCACCCTGTGGAACTACATGGTATAACTTTTGGTGTCACTAAATTTGAGAGTGCAAAGCAACCTTTAACTAGACAGCACTACCAGCTTCACCTGTAATAAGGAACAATGCCCAACTGTCTCTGGTACTCCAGATGACTGTGTTTGGGGGGGAGAGCAGTGGCTTGTCAGGAAGAATTTTGTCACATTCCTTTTTGCCTCAGTAGATTACATTGCAAAATCTTTTACAGTAGGTACCACTCTTAGAGCATGTCTACACTTCTCTCCGGAGCAATTGATACAGCAGTGGTCGATTTATCGTGTCTAGTGAAGACGCGATAAATCGACCACCGAGCGCTCTCCTGTCAACTCTGGTACTCCTGTTATACCAATAGAATAAAAACCAGCAGGATCTTGTTAAGAGGGATAAGGCAAAGATGCCACATTTATTGTAAATATAATAAAGCAAAAGATAAAAGTAAACACATATATCGTTAGTGTTACTTTCTTTTTAACCTGTTTAAGAGAAGGTACTGTGAGGCAACATGCGTTTGTGATTCCAATTTAGCATACTTTTTTTTATCTGAAAACACATGCCACGCATACCAATTATACAAATACAATTTAATATCAAGACTACTATCAAGGGGTGTAGCATTACTGATGGGATGCCAGTGGTAGTCGGGGACCATCCAGAGAATATATCATACCAGTGGTAGGTTGTAATTTGTTTCTCTGCGGTGGCAATTTGTAACATGTCCCCATTGGCATATATAATATGAATAGTCCGATTTTCTACTTGGTCATTTGTTCTAAAAATTTGGTCACTTCTTTGCTTTTAATTAGGCTATCAGTAAGATCTTGCCATCTAACCTCGAGCCAGTTAGTGTTAGCTGGGACCTTTTTGGCCGCGGTAAATAGTAACTGTGATTTCTAGTAAAAACAGTACTGACATTGCATTTACATTCATCTACTGGGGAGTTGGTAACACTCCCATCCTCCCAAAATACTTCCTTCCATGAGTGAATACATACACATTGTTCATTGTACAATACTTTGGTGTCATTATCCAATTCCTCCCACATACATGATCCCAATGAAACATCTTTACTACAAGGCTGTGGGGCAACAGGTAAGGTGAGGCATACCCACTTTTGAGGAGTCCATTCGGTACAACCTCTAGTGTCCAATAGTTTTCCTCCCTCCCCAGCCCACTGGTTCGAGGTCTGAGGCAGCCAGAATGGGCTAATCTTCCATACCTTTGCCTCCAGAGACTGTTGATGTGCTATTTTTACAATTTCCCCAGTTAACAAGTCTGGTTTCACAGTGCTGGAAACATACTGCATCCAGTCATATTGGTAAATATCAAACAGAGAACTTTTCCTTTGTTTTAACAAATGCATTAAAACCTTAATATTACCCGAAATAACACAAAACATTTTGTGTTCCAAAGTAGATAGGGCAAGCATCTGCATTTCGGTGCATCCTATATGAATGGGTCACACTTTATGTAATTGTTTTAAGGCAGAACCAACATAAGTTAGGATTACTAATAGGACAGTGATGGAATGAAAAATTATATTTAGAACTGCTGACCAGGTGGGCTGCTCCTACAACACTCTGCCCCTTTATCTATGATTATTACAGTAGTTGTTGTTATTGTAGGGCACAGGTGATCTGTTGTAAACAAACCAAACAATTATAACCAGGTGAATATAACTAAAACCATTACAATTGACTAAACACCAGAAATAACCTAAACACAAATGCAAACAATTATAGTTATAATAATTGGGAATACAAGAAAACCATCACCATTACAATAATTGGGTACATTGACAAATAAAATGAGGCCCAAGTTTGATGTTGCAATAGCCATCAAACAATAAAAGTCACTGAGGTCGGGACCTTCTTAAGCACACACAACAAATAAGATTTTGTAGGAGTACCACAGTTGTCATGCAACGTTAAGCTGATTTGGACTTATTTTAGTAACTAAATGTTAGTTTGTTGCAGAATCCCCTATTCCTAACAGTTATTTTTAAGAGGTCTCTGGGGACCTAAAAGATGGGGCCCTGCAATTATGGGCCAAGGTCTTACAGGTTATGGGGGCCCAAGAACTACCCTTTAGGGCTTGGGGAAGTAGAACCATCGTGCATAGAGGAAAGTGTGGAATTAACAATACAAGCAAATGTAACTAACAATACAAATGTATTAATAACAAAAATTAACAAAATGACTATTAGAGAAACTAACAAAAAAAAAATAAACCTGATGCACTGGAGACCAAAGTCTTTTGGACACAAGTGATTGATAAGTTGGATGGACATGGGGGAAGTAGAGAGAAGAAAAGACATTTGCCTTAAGCTAGGGGAATACCTCCATTAGCTATTAGTATTAGTAATTAAGCTCTTACTGGGTTTCCGCATGGTCCCATACACTAAGGTAAGATGTTACACAGATCTGATGGCCCACAGTTCATGGACAATCTTTCAAAACTACCAAAAATCCAGGACTAAAACCCTGAAAGGTGGGGAGCACCTGCAACTCCCACAAAACCAGTGGGTATCCCCTCTTGAATTATGTGCATAATCCAAGCTAGTTCATAAATTTGTTATCAATAGTTCCTTCGTTTTTGGCCTTACCAATGAGGAGTATTGAGACACTGGAACATAAGTAGTACTCAACACAATCTTCTGCAGAAAAGCCATTTTTCTTTGTCCAATTATTTCCGGTAAATGTTTGATGCAACCCAAATTTTTAGTAGGAAACTATCTTAGGGTATGTCTACACTACGAGGGTAATTCGATTTTACTTAAATCGAATATGTGGAATCGATATTGCAAAGTCGAACGTGTGTGTCCACACTAAGGACACACTAAGGACAGTAATTCGACTTTGTGAGTCCACACTAACGGGGCGAGCGTCGATATTGGAAGCGGTGCACTGTGGGCAGCTATCCCACAGTTCCCGCAGTCCCCGCTGCCCATCGGAATTCTGGGTCGAGCCGCCAATGCCTTCTGGGTAAAAAAAATTTGTCGTCATCCGTCCGTCACTAACGCCCTCCCTCCCTCCATGAAAGCGCCGGCGGGAAATCAGTTCGCGCACTTTTCTGGTCAGTGACAGCGCGGACGCCACAGCACTGCGATCATGGATCACGCTGCGACCATCGCTGCACTTGTGGCCGTTCTCAACACCTCGCAGCTTATCATACACCTTTCCCTGAGGCAGATGCAGAGAAATCGGGCGAGGAGGCTACGGCACCGCCGTGAGAGCCTGAAGTCGGAGAGTGGCACAGAGCTGTCAGAAACCACGAGCCCCAGCGCCGAGGACATCACGGTGGCAATGGGGCATGTGGATTTTGTTGAACGGCGATTCTGGGCCCGGGAAACAAGCACGGACTGGTGGGACCGTATAGTGCTTCAGGTCTGGGATGAATCCCAGTGGCTGCGAAACTTTCGCATGCGGAAGGGGACTTTCCTCGAACTTTGTGAGTTGCTGTCCCCTGCCCTGAAGCGCAAGGACACCCGCATGCGAGCAGCCCTCACTGTCCAGAAGCGAGTGGCCATAGCCCTCTGGAAGCTTGCAACGCCGGACAGCTACCGGTCAGTCGCGAACCACTTTGGTGTGGGCAAATCTACCGTGGGGGTTGTTGTCATGCAAGTAGCCAAGGCAATCGTGAAGGTACTGCTCCCAAAGGTAGTGACCCTGGGAAACGCGCAGGTCATCATAGATGGCTTTGCCGCGATGGGATTTCCAAACTGCGGAGGGGCTATCGATGGGACTCACATCCCTATCCTGGGACCGGACCACCAGGCCAGCCAGTACATCAATAGAAAGGGCTACTTTTCAATGGTGCTGCAAGCACTGGTGGACCATCGGGGACGGTTTACAAACATCTACGTCGGATGGCCGGGCAAGGTTCATGACGCTCGTGTGTTCAGGAACTCTGGTCTGTTTAGACGGCTGCAGGAAGGTATTTACTTCCCAGACCACAAAATAACTCTTGGGGATGTGGAGATGCCTACAGTCATCCTCGGGGACCCAGCCTACCCGCTAATGCCCTGGCTCATGAAGCCCTATACTGGCGCCCTGGACACAGAAAAAGAACTGTTCAACTACCGTCTCAGCAAGTGCAGAATGGTGGTGGAGTGTGCTTTTGGCCGTCTCAAAGGGAGATGGAGAAGCTTACTCACTCGCTGTGATCTCAGTGAAACCAATATCCCCATCGTTATTGCAGCTTGCTGTGTGCTCCACAATCTATGTGAGAGCAAGGGGGAGACCTTTATGGCGGGGTGGGAGCTAGAGGCAAATAGCCTGGCTGCTGATTACGTCCAGCCAGACAGCCGGGCCATTAGAAGATCCCAGCGGGACGCCCTGTGCATCCGGGAGGCTTTGAAAGCTAGGTTCCTGAGTGAGCAGGGCAACCAGTGACTTTTCAGTTTGTGGACAGAGAAGCTGAACCTGCCCCCGTTTCTTTACCCAGTTCATTTTGACTATCCTCTCCAGTTACATACCCCCTTCACCCCCTTCCCCTTCCCAAAAAATAAAATCATTTCGATTTTGTTAATGAACAGCGTTGTCTGTATTGCTGTTTTCGCGGGAATATTTTAAACCGGGGACGCAGACTGTGGCGGGGGG
>NW_020664497.1:1285415-1299110 GCF_002925995.2 Terrapene triunguis | reverse complement strand
TTTGGGTGAGGGTGGTGTGGGACTTGGTGGCGGGTGAGGGCGGTTACAGATAGACTGCAGCGGGGCTCTGTCCTCCTGCCTCCGGTCTTGCAGAACATCCACAAGGCGCCGGAGCGTGTCCGTTTGCTCCCTCATTAGTCCAAGCAGCTTTTCAGTAGCCTGTTGGTCCTCCTGACGCCACCTCTCCTCCCGTTCCATGACTGCTCGGTGCATTTGTGACAAGTTCTCCCTCCACTGTGTCTGCTGGGCTGCCTGGGCTCGGGAGCAGTCCATTAGTTCTGAGAACATGTCTTCACGCGTCTTCTTCTTCCTCCGCCTAATCTGCGCTAGCCTCTGGGAGTGTGCTGAGAGGCTGGGTTGGGAGACAGTCGCAGATGTGTCTGTGTGAATTGTGAAAAGGGAGTGAATTCCTGAGACAGATAAATGAAATTGTATACAAAGAACCTAGTCTTTCTCTGTGAACAAGACCATGCACTGCACCTCTCACATGCGCACTCAGGACAAGGTCGAATTTTCGGCCGTCGCCTTCAGTGCCTGTGGACTTGCGGAGGTCTTGGACTGTTCAGAGAACTGTGGCTGGAGACCTGAACTTCTGGAGCGGGCAATAATGGTAAGCCGCAGACTTGTGGCTGCTTAAAACTCCAGCAGTAGCACTGGCCTCCTTTCACATTGAAAGCAATGCCAGTCTCTGCTGCCAGCAATCAGGACAGCATCAACTCTGCCCCTGTCCCACCCCCTCGCGGCTGTCCCAGGGAAAGATCCCTGTATGCTGCCCCTCTCCCTCCACCGCGTGGCTGTAAAGCAGTCCCAATACTAACATTCCCCTCCCTAATTCAAATCAGGGCGTCATGAGCGACATCACCCTCCTGAGGATCCCGGACACCCAGAGAGAACGCATGCTGCGGGAAAGCATGCAGAAACCGGGGCCGTATGCCGCCATGCTATGTCGGGCCATGATCCCGGAGTACTTGATTGTGGCGTGGAGGGGGCATGTCTGCTACCACGGAGGGCCCACTAAGATCGCCCTACCCCGGAACCTGATCAACAGGCTTGAGCTCTACCTCCACGAGACCTACGAGGAGTTCTCCTACGAGGATTTCTCGTCGATCCCCGGCCACATTGACCGGATTTTCGCGTAGGTGCACTGGGACTATGGAGTGGAGCGTCTTGGGCCTGGGAATCATGGAGTAACGGACATTGTGAAAATTTTTTAAAACACTTGGGACTAAATTGAGAAGAGCCCAAGACAGAGAAATCATGAAAACCCATTTGTTACCTTTGTAAATATTCCTGTTTTGTACCTGATTATTTTTTTACTAGTTTACAGAACTTTTATAAATGTACATTGTTAATAGTATAAATATTACCGTTCTGTTTTAAATAAATGTTTACATGTTTACAGCACTTACTGCTTGATCCTTCCCCTGATTCTGTGTCCGGGGTAAGGGATGGGGACGGTTGGTACGGGATCTCGGTAAGGGTGATGAAGAGCTCCTGGCTGTCGGGGAAATCAGCGGTGCCAGCGCTGTCGACTGCCTCGTCCTCCTCATCTCCTTCTTCGTCTTCCCCGTCCGCTGTCATGTCCGACGAGGAACCGGCCGCGGACATGATCCCATCCTCGGAGTCCACGGTCAGGGGTGGGGTAGTGGTGGCGGCCGCTCCCAGGATGGAATGCAGTGCCTCGTAGAAACGGGATGTGTGGGGCTGGGATCCGGAGCGTCCGTTAGCCTCTTTTGTTTTTTGGTAGCCTTGTCTCAGCTCCTTGATTTTCACGCGGCACTGCGTTGCATCCCGGCTGTAGCCTCTCTCTGCCATGGCTTTGGAGATCTTCTCGTAGATCTTAGCATTCCTTCTTTTGGAGCGCAGCTCTGAAAGCACGGACTCATCGCCCCACACTGCGATGAGATCCAAGACTTCCCGATCAGTCCATGCTGGGGCCCTCTTTCTATTAGATTGCACGGCCATCTCTGCTGGAGAGCTCTGCATAGTTGCCACTGCTGCTGAGCTCCCCTCGATGTCCAAAGAGGAACTGAGATTCAAACTGCCCAGACAGGAAAATGAAAATGAATTCAAATTTTCCCGGGGGTGTGGCTGGTCAGAGCATCCGAGCTCGGACTGCTGTCCAGAGCGTCAACAGAGTGGTGCACTGTGGGATAGCTCCCGGAGCTATTACCGTCGATTTCCATCCACACCTAGCCTAATTCGATATGGCCATGTCGAATTTAGCGCTACTCCTCTCGTTGGGGAGGATTACAGAAATCGATTTAAAGAGAGCTTTATGTCGAACTAAATGGCTTCCTGGTGTGGACGGGTGCAGGGTTAATTCGATATAACGGCGCTAAAGTCGACATAAAAGCCTAGTGTAGACCAGGCCTTAGCTGCTTTTTGCTATAGCTCATGGATGTTTCAGGAAGTATGTAACTCATATGACTAGCAACAATACCAAAGCAGATACAGTTGAAGAAAAACTAGATTGTTTTGTGTAAAATGCTGAGTAATGGAATAATTTAACTTTTACCACTCATCAAAAAATAAAAATTGAATTCTGCCAAGCCTACCCTACATATTGGTTATTCAAGCTATCTCAGATGACCCAAAGAGCTCTTGCAGCTACATAAATGTATTTTCATTTCTGATACCAAGTTATGCAATGTTTAACTGTAAAAAGTCCCAATGCTTAAACCTTGACCCCATGTATCTATCTCATCTACCTACATTCTTATAGCCACTGTTCACGCTTCTATCTGAGCACCTGAGGGATTATTCAAACCTGACTCAGGTAAGCACTCATTGAAAGTTTTATCTGAGTAAGGATGTAAAAATTTGTCCCTTTGTGATTTACTAAGGGGGAGGAGGAATCCCTTGGCTGAACAGACTAACACTGTTATAAATACAACAAGGAGTCCGGTGGCACCTTAAAGGCTAACAGATTTATTTGGGCATAAGCTTTTGTGAGTAAAAAAACCTCACTTCTTCAGATGCATGGCCATGAAAGCTTATGCCCAAATAAATCTGCTAGCCTTTAAGGACTCCTTGTTTTTTGTGGATACAGACTAACATGTATCTTGACACCTGATCTTGACACCATGCAAGGCATTGTTATAAATACTGATTGGTGACAGAACTTTGATCTGTCTTCTGCTGTGCAAACATAGAGCCCCAATCCTGCAAAGATTCAAGATGGGGAGTAATGTTACTCACCAGAGTAGTCCCAATGATTTAGTGGGAGGTGCTGTGTCTTCAGCAATAACTTTGTAAAAGTAATAGTCTTAGTATGAGACCATAAGGATTTTTGGTTTTCATGAAGTTAGAACACATGAGGTTCAAGAGTGTTGTGTGGGGTTTCAGTTTGCAGTTTTGACCAGTAGGTGGAGAGAGTGGAGTAAATAGGAAAAGGTGGTATGCATATTCATTAAGGGGGCAGGACTTTTGCTCTCTGTATGCTATATGCCATAGTCTGCAGCAGGGGGAGAAAGTGGAGAAAATGTTTCTGACAAGTAGCTGTGTATGAAGGCAAGATTATTAGTGAGTAAGTTACTGTTGGAGATCAGACTCTCAATAATGCTGAGAAAAACTTATAAGGGTAAGACACAGGGAAGGGAGCTGTCTCCCTTCCACATAAAAATCCACTGGCACCAGTAGTTCAGGAGATTGAAGAAGCTTTGGAACTCTATCATAAAGCCAACCTGAAACAAGATGGAAGACGAGGGGATGCAGGAAAAATAAATTCTGAGCAACCCAGGCAGCTGGGAGAAAAGCAATAGTGGAAGCAATACATGAGGTTTCCTATCTCCAAAATCCTCCCAGATCCAGAGAAACACACCACAACTCACAATCCAAAAACTAAACTTAAATAATTTCTATAAGAAAGTGAAGCAAAACTGTGTCAATGCAGGTGTATTTGGGGAAGAGTATGCATGTGCATAGAGACAAGGAACATGGTTTTTAAAAGCACCGAATTGATTTAGGAGGTCAAATCCTATTGAAACATGGGCTCCTATGTCACTTAGGTTCTTTGAAAGTTTTATACATTATGGCCAGCTGGGGGACAGTTTGGTCAAAAGAGCAGTAGAGATTTGCTTCTGGATTGAGCTGGGGTCTTCATCATTTTCCAGGGCCTGTTCCAGACCTACCAGGATTAAGTGAAAAGATGGAAGCGTCCCAGAGTTCTCCCCTGACTAGTGTGTGAGACTAGTATTGCCAAACCCACGTGTTCAGAAATGAGTGAGACCCATCCTCCCAAATCATGTGATTGTTAAACAAGAACCCAAAATGTATTCTTCTTTATCTTCTGTTCTTTTAACTTTTAGGTGATGCTCAGGTCACATTTTCAAGTTCTCTCCAACCATGATGACTGTAAACTTACTTTGTTTTTGAAAGACAGCTGAGATTGTTATGTATCCACATGACCTCAGGAGCTGGAGCTTTAAGAAATACACCAAATGCTGCAAGACTTGTGATAACATTGTGAAAGTTGGTGACACTGAGATGTACCTGTACTTCACCTGGGAGCGCTCTCCCAAACAGGCTGGGAGGGCTGCGGCTGCTATTTGTGCCAGGGAGATGAAACAGCTGGACTACGTGATCTTGTTAAAATTGGAAATAAAGAAAACCTTAACTAGTGGTTTGGGGAGAGGCTGAAGAAATTGCACTACAAATGTATTATTGATGCAGTCCTAGTGTAATTCTGTGGAATTGGTAAAGTTACATCAGGGATTCATTTGGCTTATTGTTTTCAATGAAGAAGGCTGTATTTTGAGGAAATTGCAGATGATATAGTTTCATTTTGAGGAATGGATGTAATGAAAGTGTTGAACGTTGTAACAGGTAGAGTTTTGGAATCAGGGCTACAGTGTAAGAAAATGCAAGAACAGCACTTTCTCATAACCATTTATGGCAAGTTAAGACTTACTTGGACTACTCCCCTGGAGTACTCGATTGTTCAAAGTTTCCCTCTGCCTTTCTCTGAGTTTCTTCAAAGCATTGTTTTTATATCGTTGTAGAATTGCCTTCTCTGGAGCTCAAACATGTTATAGAGTTGATTGCCTATGTATTACCTTGTAGTTCCTCTCTTCTTTGTGTTCTGTTTGCGCTCTCTCCAGCCAGATCCCTCTTAGTTTTGTTTATATATCAAAACTATCCCTCCCCATTTGCCAGTTGCTTTGCACTCTAGTAGGGTTTTGTCAAAAAAAATTCACTAATTTTTAACCACTCCTTCAATCTCTGAAGGGGGGAAATGATAGTATTGTTTCACTCATTTTCTTAAACAAGCAATTTCAATTTTCCCTTTATTTATAACTAGACAGATTATTTGTATTACAATAGTAGCTAGAGATTCCAACTGAGATCAGGGCTATTATAATACCTGGCTTCTAAAGAACAGCGGTGAACAAAAGTCTTGTGCCTATATCATTCAATCCCAGTCCAAAAATGTTCATGAAAGATATAGTATTTAAAAGATGAGAGCTAAATAAGAAAGCTCATTTCATATGTAACCCTTCTGCCCATCTAGTTGGCAGCAACAAGGGCCGGGTTCTGTATCTAGGGGTTCCGTTTCAATAACACAATGCAAAACCGGCTCAAGCCCCCACCCAGTGACCTGGGACAATTACATACCACCCCCCTGGGTACCTCTAAGAGGCAATACTTCCCCTCTCGCAAGCACGGAGTCTGAGTGTAGCAGAAAATGTTTAATAACATGAGGTAAACGACATCAGCATAAAATTGGAAAAACACCACAAACAGGATTCATAACACAAACCATGAGCAAAACCCACCCCAGCAAATTGGGCTGTGTCCTTTCCCTTTGGTTCTTGAATCCAGCAACCCAAAAATCACCCAGAGTCCCCAAAGTCCAACACCTCCAAAGTCTCTTGGGTCCAGCAACCACCCAAAGTCCCAAAAGTCCAACAATCCCCAAAGTCTCTGTCCCTGGTCAGTGCAGCCCCAGAGTAAAAGGGGGGGGGCACGCAGGGTGTTAAGGGGCACCTTACGTGATCCGAGGCTGGCCAGCCGTCTGTTTCTCCATGGGGGTTCCGCCACAGCCTTTACCACGAGCCAGTCCACTTTCCTGCCATCCCACGAACTGCTCCGCTCTACAAGCTGCTCCGCTCCGCTCACCGACCTGTGAGCCGTTCCAGCCGTCCCCACAAACAGCTCCGCTCGCCGTTCCTTAGGCCACTCCAACCGGCCCCGCAAGGCTCCACGCCGCTCGCTGCTCCTCCAGTCGTCCCCACAAATTGCTCCGCCAGCTGCTGAGCAATATAGCTTCAGGCTCCCCCACTAGTTAACACAGCACTCAGTGATTTCAGCTCTTAATAACATCAGCTCTTTTGTGATTTCAGCTCTTAGCGATTTCAGCTCATAGTATAGTAGGGGAGCCCCAGTGCTGGTGCACCATTGGCCCAAAGTGAATTCAGCTCCACAGCCTGTAACTAGACTCCTAAGGGAATCAAAGTTAGCTCTGACATTCAACAGTGGAGAGAGGAGGCAGTGCAATTGGTGTTTCAAACCCTCAGAGAGGGGCCCATGCCATCAGGTACAAATACCTATCCCCATCCTCTCTCAATTCACTGGGTTTTGTAACCCATGCCCCTTGTCAAGCAAGTGCTACTTAGGTAATGGTGAAGGACTCACTCAGTCCTTCTGTCATACAACAGTTCCACTGGCCTTGACTCACAGAATCAGGGTAACAAAACTTTATTCTTCCTGCCCCAATAATAGGGAAACTGGGGATCCCACACCAGCCAAAGTAACCACTTTCAGTTGCTGTGTTTCATGCCAGGCGAGTGGGTGTGCCTATGCAAACAAGATCAGCCCCTGGAGTTCTTTTCCACACTCGCCATAATTCACCACCAGATGTCAGGGTAGAGCTCATCCTGACTCTGCTTACACATATGTTATGCTTTATAATAATGCTAACAAGGGTTTAAAAGAAGCACAAGCAAAGCTTGCTGGTTTCATTCATTGGCACCCCATGCTTAAAGCAAAACCTATTATTCTGATTAGTAAAATTTAATAAATAATTCTTGAGATACAATCTGCTTGGGACTCTCATAAAAAATAAATACAAGAACTGACCCTTCTGTAGTAGCCGGGATGATCAGAAGTATCTTGGTAACCATCTGGTTATGCAGGCACTTATAGCCATGTTCCTACTATGGTTAGTTCTTATGTAAAGTGAAGAAAATGCATGCAGCCTAAATGTGAACATTTTTCCTGTCCTCTCTGATTAACCATGGTTACAAAGACACCAGTCATCCTTTACTCTCCATCACTGTCTGAGAAATCTAGTATTGTTCCTTGCCTTTTTCCTCAGTAAGTTGGTAAGACAATGCAAAAGCTTCTTGGGTTGAATTTAAGAAGAGTGTGTCTAAGAATTATGCTGTCAAGCCTAGTGGTCAGAGAGAGATTACCAGGAGGGCAGGAGCAGGGCAGGCTCTTGGCTGGAGCTGTGGTGGAGCAGAACAGGAGCAGAGTTTGGCAAGAGAGATAAGCTCAGGGAGGCAGAGTCCATGGGCATTTGAAGAACCAACAAGGAGCTGCTGCTGAGCTTAAGAATTGGCCTTCTGGCTTCCTCAGACAGTTGGGCAGAGTGCTCCATCAGGCAGCCTAGCTGACTAGGTAGGGTGTCAGGAGTACTGAGCAGGCACATCTGCAGGGCCTTACTTCTGACATAAACTAAATGGTTTTATAACACATCTCTCTTGTAGAACAATTCAACTGGCCACTGCTTGCTGTTTATCTGAAGTGAAATTACCTGTTCCATGAAGTATTACATCTTGTAATTAGAGAATGACACATGCCCGGGGTTCTGCCAATTTAGCAGGGATTGGGTTTTCCCTTTGCCTAAATTCATAAGCTGCTGCACTCCTAAAGCTAGCTCACTGAAGAGAAAGCACAGTGCAGCTGTCACCCTTCAGGGCTTTGAGGAAGACTGACTAATCTTCATGTAAATCATTTCTTAAAAACTCAGATCAATTTGAAAAGTGATGGACTGATAGCAATGGTTTGAGGCAGGGTTGGAGTGGGAAGCTTCTCACCACCCACGCCTGGCAGTATACCTCAATCCTGCTAGTGCAACACACCTGCTGATCCTGTGTAGACCCATGAAAGGGCCAGTGATCCCATATTGCTTGGCAGTTTTGGTAACGTGCTGTAAGGAACAATTTTTCGCATATGATCAGATATCCAGAATTTGAAGCAAGACCCTCAGAGGTGAGAGGCTAATGCTGTCACAGCTCCTATTTTTGTATGAATTTCAGCTTGTTTTCTTTCCCCATAAAAAGAGGTAATCTGAGGAGTATTCTTGTCCTCCATTTATTATTACCATTTTATTTTTTGTATTGAGGTAGCACCTAGGAGTCCCAATTGTGGAGCAGGACACCATTGTGCTAGACACGGCACTAACACAACAGACAGTCCTTGTCCTGAGTGGGGAAAGAGAAAAATGTTAAAGGTAGTCTAGAGTTTAAAGCCAGAAAGGACCCATCAGATCATCTAATCTGACCTCTTATATGTCACAGGTCACAAACACCACCCAGCTCCCACATGCTAAACCTAACAACCAGAATTGGACCAAAGCAATACAGCTCACAGAAGACTAAACTTTTATGTGTCACAAACAAAGGATAGGAGGGACCAAGCTGCACCAATGCCTGAGGCCCCTGCAAGGGCAGGGAACTGATTTATTTTTAGAGAGACCCAGGTAATCCTTGCAAGTGACTAATGCCCCAGACTGCAGAGCTATGCTAAAAAACAAGCTGGCCCTGCCAATCTGACCTTCCCTCCAGACCCCACATGTGGCGCTCACTTAAACCCACCAGTTAAGCACCTGAGAGAGAATTCTGATTACCGCCTCAGAGCATTGGCTCACTCCACCCAGCGTCCCATCGCTGACACAACTTTTGCAGGTCAGTTGGCTTTGTTTGTGAGCAAGATTTTTAATTTAGGTGGAAATTTGGGGGAAAATTATATTTTATTTTGGGAAATTCCACTGAGGCATGTATTGGGGGCACAGGTGTGGAACATAGCCTTGCCTAAATCAATCCTTCCGATCAGAATAATAAATAAGGGATTTTTTTTTCTTTATTTCAGAGCCATTCCCCTTATTCCCCTGTAGCTGAAATTTTACTTATTCGTACATCTGTTTCATGAAATTCTCACATGCTCTTACAAGTTCTTCAAAAAAACATAGTTGAGCAATACTGCTTTAACAAGCACCTTTATTTGTACTTTATTATTTGAAACATTTGTTTTGTAAGGATAAAGCTTTTTTATTTTAGAAAAGCAGAGCTGGACCACTCACTGGGATTGATAATGAAATACACACCCTTTACTTCTGGGTCACCACTTCACCTCTAGATCAGGTCAGTCAGTAGTGGTCAAAAGTTGATCCCATTTGATGTCTGTTTCAGTTGCCTTTGTGGAACAAGAGTGGTGATCTCAGTCTAGTTCTCAGTGAACAGGCATCCACAGCACAAAATCTATCACCTTAATCAGAATGAATTGGCACTCTTGTTAGTAGTCTCACCAGAGGGGACAACGAATGAATGGCCTGTGGATCGTGAACAGGGATTTCTCCTGGTCTCACAACCAGTATTGAAACACGTTGGCAAGACAACGTGAGAGGTATGTTCTTCTGTTTCCAGATCCATTATGTAGCATTTATTTATGTGTTAGTTACATATGATGTCCACAAGCTCAAGTTTTTTCAGTAGTAGATTCCTTTTAAACATCAAACTGTCAATGGCTAATACAATCATGGCTAGCAAAACTCATAACTTTCAAGAAGCAAATACTGTCATGGCACTCTTTTGAAACATGCTCAAGCATTTAAAATTAATATTCATTCATTTTAACTGGTGACTTGATCATTGCAAAGGAATGGCCTCACGTTGCTAAATTACTCATTTAAAGAAAAATGGCTTTTCAGTTTGAGTTTAGCTCTTCTGTGCATTATAACAAAGGGAAAATACCTCACTGGGGCAAAAGAATTGTTCGGTACATTAATACAGCTGTTTGTGGCAACAAGCTTGTGTTTGTTAACAAAAGTATGGTGATCAGTGCTATAACTAGAACTAAAAACAACAGATAAGGTAGCAGCTCCAGTCCCAGCAACCCTAACTATCACCCCTTCCATATTAATGCTCTCGATCAGAGTACCTAAACTGAGAGGTGAGATGATTAGCCAATATGTTTTTCTTTTTCTCGAAGAACATGTTCACATCTCTGCATCACTTTTTTCAGATCCAAAAGATAGATATGTAGATGTAATTAGGTAACATATCATTCACTGTTCTTTGAGGTAAGTAGTTAACTACTTTCCCATCACAAGAACTTGGGCTTGTCTACACTGCAAGGGCAGATGTATTATGCCCAAGTGGCAGATGTATTGTGTAATACTACATGAAGACAAGGATGACAACTGACATTTGTAGAAGGCACCTCAGTGTTATGAAAAACTGATTAATAGATCTTTTGTGTAACAAAAGATATCATTAACTAGCTGTTGGGAATGTTGGAGGGTTTGGTCATAGGATATAGAGCCTTTCATTGTCAGGTCATCAGTGCAAATCCAACTCCAAGGTAGTAACAAATGAAAGTTGTGATCATCTGATAGCTCTCTTCTGACTCACAGGAAATGAACTTGTGGTTCAGATGACAGGTTTCCACAGCAACAAAACACAATTGCTGCTAATAAACACCCATCTTGACAATTTCTGCAGAAATAAAGCTAAGGATTCACTGCATAGAGAAATTACATTAGTCTTTCAGTGTAAGAGGTCACCCTTCCTGTGCTGTGGAAGAGCTGTGCTGATTCCATAGATAAAGATATCATTCCCATATTTGACTCTTTGTGTGAGCATTACATTGACTAACACTGGAAATAAATTGAGGATATTGCGCCATCCTCTGATGAAAAGGTCTAGAATAAGAAACTGATTTAATTACAGCATAAATATATGCCAAGACTCTAATGATCCTTGGCACGTACACTATAATGTGAAATTCCCTTAGCTGGAAAGGTGGGGAATTTATAAGAAATTCAAGATTACGTGTAATTAAAAATCACATCTATAGCACTATAAACTTACATGAAGTTTTACAAACAGTTGGGTATGTTTCCTGTCCGGAAGATATAAAATAAGGTAAACAAAGGCAAGGCACAGCCCAATAGTGTGAGAAAGGGGGGAGTTGGGAAATTAGAGATGGTGAGTAGGTGCATTCTTGGAACACAGGAGTTTCAAGAAGGGAGTGAACTGGAATAGGGAAAGAGCCATTGGCAGATGATAATAGGGAGAATGCCCTAGTAAGGAGGCAGAGAGCGGAGAGTGATGGAAAGAGATGAAGGGAATAGTAAAGCAAGGAGTTTGGGGGGAACAGGAGGAAGTCAGAGCAAAAGGTATAGGGAAGCAAAATTATGTAAAGCCTTGTACATGAGGATGAGGGACTTAAATTTGATGCACAAATAGTTAGGATAGTTAGATGGGGCTTCAACAGGGTGTGACCTAGACAGATATTGGAAAGATATTTTAAACAGTGCCCTTTAGACTGGAGTGGGAGAAATGAGGTCAGAGATTTATACTACTCCAGGCAACAAGTAGCCAAGACCTGGGTAAGGGTTTACCAATAGAATAATGAGGAAAGGGCAGAATGGGTGGTATCAAAGGGCAAAAAGCAACACAACACATTGAGAAACTGGGCATGGTGAGAGGAAAATAGAGGCTGTGTGCCCAGCAGATGGGAAAAATGCTGAAATTTTCAATTCAGGAAAGAATTGCTGGAGGAAAGAATCTCTCTCTCTCTCCCTCTCTCTTCAAAACTTAACTTGATGGCAGGATTCTCCATGGTCTCCTCTCTTCCTGAACCACTGCATAGGTCATGAGTTTCTGGTCATGGTGCATCATGGGGGAGGTAGTCTGTCTGGGGAATCCAGGACATAGAGAAGAATGAGGGAATAGGGCACCCAAACTACAACTGCCATAAATAGGGCTACGATTTAGTCACTGGTATTTTTAGTAAAAGTCATGGACAGGTGTCGGGCAATAAACAAAGTCATGGCCCCTGACCTGTCTATGACTTGTACTATAAATACCCCTGACTAAAACTCGGCCAGGGGCGCCGCCACTGCTGCTCGGTGGGGAGGGGGGCAGAGCACTGCCGCTGCTGCTCGGTGGTGGCGGGGGGCGGCCCAGGGCACTGCTGCTGCTACTCGGTGGGGGTTGGGGGCGACAGCCCCAGCTGCTCAGGAGACCCTGGGGTCAGCCGAATCGGCCACTGCAGAAGTCCCAAAGGTCCCAGAATGTCACAGAATCTGTGACTTCCGTGACCTCTGTGAAAGACTTGCAGCCTTACCCATTAGGCAATGCAGAAGCATTTCAGAAATTACATTTTTCAGCCAAAATCTGAAAAATGTAAACTTTTCAGTTTTTGGCTGTTTGGGTTTTTTCAATGAAAAGTCAGGATTTCTTCAGAAAGCAGACGTTTTTCATGACAAATTTCATTGAGTTGAAAACCCAATTTTCAGTCAATAAACTGTTTCAACAGAATTTTTTTGACCATCCTTAGGCAGGATATGGAAGAGAAGAGGGGGAGCAGGACAAAGGCTGGTGGTAGAGAAACAGATACAGGAATAATCTCTATAGGGGTGTCAGAGGAAACTGTGGAAGTACATGAGGGTGCAAAGAGTGAAAGGGTACAAAGAGAGGAGGAGAGGACCACAAATAGAATTCTGGAGAACACTACCAGGTAGGGGACAACTAAGGCTTAGGAGATGCTGCAGGAGCAGCCAGCTAAGCAAAGCAAAAGCAAGAGAGCAGAATTATACACAGAAACCAAGAGAAAGATGAGGAAAGGGAGATCAATCAACTATGTCAAAGCTACAGACAGATCATGAGAAATAAAGGTTAGAGAAGTGAGCTTTTGATTCCTCATGGAAGAGGTCTTTGGTGTCCGTTGTAAGAGCAGTTTTATTGGAGTGGAGAGAGCAGAACCCAGATTGTTGATTCTGAATGAATTGGAGAAGAGGAAGTACAGATACTGATATTAACAACATGCTCTAGCACTGTGGAGTCAAAGGGGAGGAGACAGATAACTTGATCCCCCTTGCTTAATAATCATTGTGTGTTTGCTTTGGTTTCTCCCCACCCCAAGATGAGGAATACAGGAATAGGTTTGAAGGCAGAGGAAAAATGGTCAGAAGGGAGAGAACAACTAAAAATTCCTACTCAGGGTGGAAACATAGGCGTGTGCAGCACATTTCATTAGGGTGTGCACTCAGGGAATTTTTTTTTTTAAAGGCTCATAAAGGTTGGGATGTGGGAGGGGGTGCTGTGTGCAGGAAGGGGCTCAGGGCAAGGGATTGGAGCAGGGGAGGGGCGTATGAGGGGGCTCAGGGAAGGGGTTTGGGGTGCAGGGGGGGTGGGGGGGGCGGCAGGGGGTGAGAGGTGCAGGCAGGGGGCTCATGACAGGGACTTGGGGTGCAGGAGGGTAGGCTGTTTGCAGGCAGGCCCCGGGCTGGGGATCTGGGCTCCCCCGTCCCGGCAGGCAGGCTCGGGGGCCGGGCAGAGGCAGCCGGGGTGGATCGCAGAGGGGCCGGGCTGTTCCCAGGGCTGGACTCAAGGCCGAGGGTGCCGGGCCGGAGTCCCCGAACAGCGCCGGGGAGCTGAGCTCGCAGCCGGGCTGCGGGGGGGG
>NW_020664497.1:1249903-1275415 GCF_002925995.2 Terrapene triunguis | reverse complement strand
TGCCGAACGTTGCCGACCCCTGATCTAGAACAACTCACTGAAGTCAATGGAGTTATTCCATTTTTCTGTTGGTGTAGCTGAAACCAACTGTGAAGACATTTCCAATCAAGAGTACCTCCCACAGTACCGCCTGATGGTTTAAATGTAATAGCTTTGCTTTTGTCATTTATAATGCAGTTTAAAGAAAACAAAAAAATCTATTTGACTAATGGGGTTAGTTTGTTGGTTTTTGGTTCGGGTCTGTCCTTTGAAAGGAAGTCAGTTCCTACAGAAGAGAGACAGAACTGAGAATTGAGAACTATGAAGTAAAAGATGAGCTGCAAAAAGCCATGGACTTTCTTGTTCCACCATGATCCAATGATCTAAGTAGTATAGGGATAAACCTATGATTGTTGAAATCAATAGCAAGACTCCCAATGAGAGTGGTGCAGGATCAAAGTTTTTGTGTGTACCCTTGTGCTATCGGTGGACAAGCTGAGAATATAACACTGTTAAGCAGCAATAAACCTCTGCTGTCCAGTTCTTCTTTCTCAACATCATTAACTGAACTGTAGAAAGACTTGCATCATGAAAGGCTTTAGCAGTGATGCAAACTGAAGAGTTTGCAGCAGGCTGAACCAGTAGAGTTTTGGCTGTCTAATTTGCACCATTGATGAGGCATGAATATTTGTAAAGCACTTTGAAAATAACATTGCTATGTGTAGTAAGTGCTATTATTTTTTTTAATTTTTGTTGGTAGTGATGGCAGCTCTGGCAAATCTCAGTATCAAGCAATGTCAATCAGATTTTCTAGATATATCAAGATACACTAATCAACGTCCTTCCATATTCATTCGACTAGCAAGCTCTAAAATGCATATAAGTAGGTAGTCAGATTTGAAACTGTAACACTTGAACACTGGAGATAGGCCAAATCCAGAATCTGGATTCTGAACCCTTTGAATTTCAACATGTGTGTATGGGAACAGATGTCAGAGTCCCTGGATTGGATATGTCCACTCTAGTCTCATTTGCAAGCAGATCCAAGTCCTGACGGAATCTATGATTCTAATGCAGCTGAAACCTCATAAGAAGAGCTGGTCTCATGAAATTTCTACCATTTGAAGGACAAAATTTTCAAGGATAATGTTTGAGATGTTGTCACCATCAGACTTGAATCCCCATCTGATCTCAAGCTGAATACGGCTCCACAGCTTATCCCTTCTTAAAACTAGAAAAGACATTCTCAGTACATGCCTTCTGGACTTTGATACTATATTGAGTTTGATGGACATCTTTATCTCAGCTGTATTTGCAGATACATAATGATGCAGATATGATAACTATCAAGAAGTTAATAATAAACTCAAAGATACACTGTTTGATCAGAAGTCTTCGTATTTTGTTGAGTTGACAGCACTATAGACCATAATTTTTATGTAGACACCAGGGTGATTTTTTTTTAAGTTCTTCCAGTACCAATCACCTCTCGATACCTCTCATCCATAGCTCACCCAGACAATTCTCGAAGCATCCATCAGAGCTTACACAATGTTGTTCAACAAAGCTGGTACAGTCCCAACAAAAGAGGGGTCGAAACCCTGAATGCGAACACCCCGAATGCTCTGTGCTCAAAATCCAGAATCCCAGTGTTGTACATTGGGCCAGTCTCTAATACAAATGGGACTTCTTGACAGCCAGTCATTTCTTAGTTTGGGAAGGGCTGGTTCTTTCTGTTGCCTGAAGGGAAATACAAAGGCCAAATCCCCACCCATTATGAACACAGCATTCTTCCTTTAGTATACCTTATAAAAGCACCAGTTTATATCTGAAAGCAGATTAAAACATTGCTTCAGTCTCACTTCAAAGAAACTGCCTGACTAGCTGGAAGAATGAAGCTCTTCACGCTCTTTGGCTTGCTGTCTGTCTTGATCCTGTGCCTCAGTGTTTTCTCTACAGAAGGTACAGTAACCTCCTACTAGCCATATCCGTGATGCTCTTATTTTTTCCTAGTCTTTTATTTTTCAACTTAAAGTACATATTTGCTATTTTTAGGCTGATTTCACAATCTTTAAAACTACCAACACCTGGTACTCTGAGATGAGCAATTAACTTTGCAAAGGAGTTAGACCTGAAGAATTTGGTCTTGTACCAGAGCTTTCCATTTGTTTTATACTGTTACCTCTGCACTGCAGAGCCATCTGTCTTGCTCTCTGTTGCACAGTGTGTAGTATGCTAGTTTAAATCTTTCATCAGCTAAGTAACCTATTGTGTTTCCCAGAGAACATCTATTTGGCAATACTTTCATGTGAACGCTATTATATTTTCTGATTAGTTCACACTGTGGTGTGCACAAGAGGGGGCAAGCAGGGACATGCCCTCCCCAATAATCAGTGTGGTCACAGAACTCCTCTGGCCCAAGACCACTTTATTGCAAGAGCAACTGTTATAACTAGCACCGGTCCTAGACCAACGATGGGAGAATTTCTGAAAACATTGGATGTACATGTGGCATGTCCTGCTGATCCTTCACCTATCTCAGACTCTCCTCTCACCCTCCACTCCTCAGACTCACTTCCTGTCCTACAAGTTCATCTACTTTGCACCTTGTGACTGTCTCTCTGTAATGGATTTAAATGAAGCATACTGTATTAAAAACAAATCTTATTGTACAAGAGCTCGGTATGCACTGTTCAGATCTAGTGATCAAGGAAAAACCAAGGTTTAAATGGCTAGGTCTCTTCAAAGCAATTCTCCCTACTCCCCAATGTGCACTGAAAATCTATCATTTCTTTGCCTAAAGCAGTTTGTCATGCATTGACTGTATTGACTGCCAGCATCTGACATTTCAAAGAGAGCGAGAGAAAATCTTTGTGATGTACTTAGCCGATTGTATCAACTAGCAATGATGGATGAGCAGCAAACTCCATTCCTGTTTCCTGCTGGTGATCAAGTTCTACACTGAAGCATCGCTTCTGGTGACCCTTTTACTATGTGTTCTGCTTCGCAATAAAGCTCCAGCTATCTTTGCTCAAAGATTTTCTATAAATGAAATATAATCTATAGATACTGATTTTATTCAGATATACACACGTTTCTATACTCCATATCCTTTTGGTAACGTTGTTTTTCACCTTTAGGTCGGGACAGTCGAAAACACTGCTGCAAACGAATTACAAAAAAACGCACAGGTAATAATAATATATCTAAGTTTTTAGGTAGATTAATTACTTGGTATTTATAAATTAATGATAATACCTAGCACCATAGTGCTTTTTATCTGTAAATCTGACAGCACTTTCACAAAGGTAAGTAAGCAATATTATCCTCGCTGTACAAATAGGGAAAATGGGGCACAGAGAGGTTAAGTGACTTGCCAGTATAATGCAATAAATCAGAGACTGAGCTGTGAATAAAAGCCATGTCTTCTGATTTTCAGTCCTGTGCCATATCCAGTGGATAACACTGCCTCCACTTGAAGATGTTAATTGCTAGATAAGTTTTAAGTGTTAGTATTTGTTCAATAGAAAGAGGAAAAACAGAAAACTCTAGTATTACTGGTATGAGATGTGTGTGCTCTTCTCAATATAATCAGCTATCCTCAAACCTTCAGTGTTCTATAGGAATTTGGATCCATCACAATATCACCATGTGTAGTTCACCTTTCTTTCTTCCATGCATGGTCCTTTATTAAGCTTTTGCCTTTTCTCCCCATCTCCCACCTAACTCTTGTCATAATATGTTGAGCTTTGGCACAAGTTTTAAAAGAGTGGGTGTGTAAGGGAAATAAAAATATATATACATGAGAGGTAAACATACCTGTTTCCACAGCACAAGAATGAGTAGAAGTGAAACCACTTTAGGCCACAGAATAAAACAATCAGAGAAGGCTAATTCACTCCTGTTTTAATGTGTAATGACCATCTATCGGTATATGCTATGCAAAAAGTGTTGCTATTGTTTTGAAGGCAGGTGTAACATTTTTCTGATATCAGTGTTTCTTATAAATAAGAAAAAAAGAGAACCCACAATGGCAAATAGGTCATTCTGTGGTTTGCATGGTCCTTCTCTTGTCCTTTGTCTGCTCAGGTCCCACTTAAATGTCCACTGAATTCTCAATGCATATTTTATTATACATTAAATAAAGCACATCTCTGTAAATCAAATACATTTTTTTATTTTGTTTCTGTTAGGCTTGCAGCTCTTCCTGCACCCTTCAGCTTACAAATATCCAACTCAGCCTTAGCAGAGAAGTTTAAGAATTGTGTGGGCAGGAGTGCACTCGTATTCAGATGGAACTGAACTGTTTCTAATAAGATGCATTTCCTGCTGTGACACACTGAGAGCACTTGTTCCATAGGGAAATAGGAAAGGAGCATTGTTTAGCATGAGCAAGACATGGAAGTATTCACAATTTAAGCTGTCTTGGTCAGTAAGACACACAAACCAAGATTTTCAAAAATGAAAAATGCTGGCCACTCACCCTCACCCTCTAGTTGAGCACCCAAAATCATTAGTCATTTTTAAAAGCATGACCATAGCTCTATGGTATTTTTGAGGGTATCAGTGTTTATTGTCAGAAGCTACATCTACGTTTGGAGCTGGGGGTGTATCCCCAGCTTGAGTGCGAGCACATGCACAAGCTCACATAGAGCTGGCATGCTAAAAATAGTAGAGAAGTCATGCTAGCAGGTGTGGGGTATACATGGGGTGGGTAGCCCGTGCTACCACTCACCACTGCCATGCTGTTGCAGTCACACTGCTATGCGTAGTGCACTAACTCGATGAAAGTTTGCCCAACTATGACTACTTGAGCTGGGAATCACACCCCCAGCTCCAGGTGTAGACACAGCCACAGTCAGGATCTCAGTGTAAGTATTCACAGCTACAATTAAGTATTCACTTTGTGCATTCTCTTTTATTTTTTTAAAATTTCCTGTATTACCTGCCCATTCTTGCCAGTCAGCTCCCTTGTTGGGATGTTCACAAAATGCGAACATGCAAAGCATGTACTGATGTATTTTGCCAGTTCTAGTTAACGATATTTTTGGCAGCTAAAGAAATATTTCCTAAAGCAGAAATACATTTTCAAAGCTCCTTTTCAAAACACCTGTCTCCATTTCACTAGTTAGTGAATGTGGTGGTTGACCTAAAATAAGACTCTGATCTTGAGAATACTCAGTGCTTACCTTTCTGCATGTCAGTGGTCTCGTTAACATAAATGAAGCACATGCATAGGTCTTTGTAGATCAGTCTCTGTATTCTTTAGAAATCATTACATATATAAAGGGCAAGAGTAAATATTGCAGAATAAAGTTTTTAATTTTAAAATGTTTTCAAATTAATTTTGAAATTACCCTTTTGTTTAAATTTCTTAAATTGACCTTTTGTTAAGGTTAATTTGTTTGTTTAGGTTTAATCTTTTGTTAAAGGTTTTGTTAAGGTTTAACTTCGGTTAAATTAATCTTTTTTTTTTTTTAAGTATATTGACTTGGCAAACTGGGGATGGTACCAATTTCATCTTATCTGGGTAGCATGAAGATGTGATTCTCTCAGAAATATGGTTTAATTATCATGTGGCATGGAGCCAGAGGATTTTTCCGGATACTGACTCAGTTACGCCCTGCAGCATTATCAGTGCATTCCCAGGCAAGCCTGAACACACTTGGCAGTGTTACTCTCCTTTTCAATGTAGGTCAAAGAGAGGAAGAGTTCATTCTTTGCTACTGGTTGGGATAGGTGGGAATGTATGCTTTGTCCCAGTTGAATCTACTATCTCTCCAGAGCACTGAACTGAAATCTCCAGTCTTTGTTAATCTGACTGAGAAATCTTCTAGGGTGTCAAGTATCAAGGGGTAGCTGTGTTAGTCTGTATCCACAAAAACAACAAGGAGTCCGGTGGCACCTTAAAGACTAACAGATTTATTTGGGCATAAGCTTTCATGGGTAAAAAACCTCACTTCTTCAGATGTCTTCTTCTAGGGTGTGAAGATCTGACAAGATTTCAAACTCCATTTGTAAAACAGTCATTTGCTTTTTCTGATTGGTTTTTGGAGGTGTTAATGGAGTAGAATGTCCCTCAGGTGAGGGCCTTTTCAATGTGCCCTTTACAAATTCTTAGGTCTGCTGTTTTCCATGTGCAAATACCGATAGGTTTCATGGATCACTGGAGAGGGCTCTGCTGGGAAAAAGAGGTCCATGGAAGGGAGCTCCTCATAACAATCTACAAAGCCACCACATTGTCCTTAAACTTCTCCTCTGCCATGATGCCTACAAAAACTCATTGATGGTTAGACTGACAGCTGGTGTGCTGTGACCTCTGCTTCTCTCACTGTTCCCTCATGCTCCCCATAGTCTCTCTGTATCTTTCTGTTGTCTTTTGCCTCATACTCAGATTGTAATCTCTTCAGAGTATGGGTTTGCTCAGTTCCCAGCACAATGGGCCTCCTGCTGCTGCTAATTACAAATAATAAATAATTATCAGTAGCTCCTCTTTCTCCACTGCTCAAAGTGTGCCTCTTAAATATAGGTTCACCTATACAAAAACATCAGATCTGAACCCCCTCTGATCCTGATCTAGAGACAAACTTTAGTGCTCAGTCTTGTCAAAATTGGTCAGACCAGCATTCAAATATGATTCTGGAGCTGAACTTCCCAGCCCAGGCCCATCTCTTTTGTGTTCATATTGAATTACTGGGGTAATGGTAGATCTTGTGTCATAGGCTTACCTGCTGCTTTCTCTTTAAGTAAAAATGATTTTTAAAAAAAATTTGTAAGACATTTTGAACACAAACAAGATAGTTGTTCCTTAAACATTCCTTGACTCCTGTTGCATTTTCCCCAGCTCAAGTCATACTTATCTGAGGTTTGGTCTATGCTTAAAACTACCAGCATAGCTATGTCAGTCAGAGGTGTGAAATAAACCACACCCCGGACTGACATAGCTATGCCAGCAAAAATTCCAGTGTAGACACAGCTATGCCGACATAAGAGTGCTCCTGTCAGCATAGCTAACGTCATTCAGGGAGATAGTGTTTCTATCCTAGCAGAAAATCTCCTTCTATTGCAGTGTACATTGTGTCTATACAGTTACCATAGGACTATGTCTGCAAAGGCCTTAGTGCAGACATAGCCTGAGACATCGGACAGCCAGATCTGGGGATCCAAATGGAGAGTATGACTTTAGGGGGAAAATAAGCAACCAGTTTCAGATTAAATTTTAACAAACAAAGATGCTGATTTCCTAAATATAGTTCTAATACCAAAACTGAGGCAATAAAAATGATGGAAAGTATAAAATGTGCAATATTGTCAACCAGATAGTTCATTCTAAGTGGGCTGGAGTGTGTGGTGGGGTGAGCCAGCATGCACGTTCGTTTGCTGTGAGTCATGGGTTAGAGTGAGAGGGTAGTTTTGTTCCTATGCCCATCCAGTCCTTTGCCTTTCTGCAAAGATGGCCAACAACAGTGACAAATACGACAGTTTCTATGATGGGGCATCTGTCCATTGGGAATTAGTCACTTCCATCAGCCAAATGTTGAAGGACTTTGCATTCTGTTATCAATCCCCTAAAATAGCCAATCATTCTTCTTTTGGCTTCTAGTGTATATAGAGTAACGGAATATTTTCAGATCACTGATGTTCTTAATACTAGGCTGTCAGGGCCTGATCCAAAGCGTGTTCAAGTCAATGGGAGACTTTCAGCTGACTTCAGTAGACTGTGTATCAGACTCTAGTGTTGATTATTCTAATGTAGCAGGTTGGTATCCAAAGACTGAATTTTTTGGGACAAGGTAAAGGCTTCAATTTGTTCTGTTACTAAAAATGTACACATTTCTGCATGCTTGTAGTTAAACATTTCCTCCTTCTCTCTCTCCTTTCCATCTGTGTTTTACAGGCACGGCTGGCCTACTAAAGAGACGCCCCTGCACACCATGTAAACACTCAAAAAGAATCTCTGGGCCTCCTCAGAAAGCAGGACCGCTTCCTCAGAGTTAAAGTGAACAGCCTCAGCAGCGCGTAAAAGGCCTGTGGTCCATAGCAGTCTGGCTGCCGCCACATCTCATAATGTTTTTATTTGGTTTGGGGCCCTCTGTGGGGGAATCATCCTTTCAGTAGATGAATCAGGAGTGTATATGCTTTTCAGTCACTAATGTTCATCCATTCATAGCGTTCTCTCCTCTCCTTTGCGTAAGGTTAAAACTCTCTAGCTGGGGTGCTAAAGCCTTTCTGTGAAGTGGGCTGTCGCTGGTCTTCAAGCTTTCTGCAGTTACACATCAGCCCTCCATTCCATTAGTGGATCTCTCCCAACAAGTGGTAGAGTGAACAGATTCAGCTAGAAAGCCTTCCACACCACCACTCTGTTTGACATAATTTTGGCACGTAAATCTGTGCTGGTTGGAGATGGCCTGTTTGTTTTTCCCTATAGTCAGGTTTTTTTCCCTAAACCCACATTTCTGGAAATGATTTATCTTAGATCAGCAAACGGATCACAATTTTAGACAGATGTCTGGGTGCTGAAATTTGCCTCTATGCAGAGGACCCGGATGAAGCCCATCAAGGCAACACTTAAGTCTTGCATGAGTGCTTAGAATTTGTGCTGGCCCTCTCCAGAGAGCTGAATTTCTTCCATGTGAGAGAAAGCTTCACCTTTTGGGCAGGAGCTGATAACCAGGACAGAGGGGCAAACAGGTCAATTTGAAGTATTCATTAAGGACCTGATATAAAGCCAGTGGAAAGCTTTCCATTGACTTCATTGGGCTTTGGATCAAGCTCTAAAATGCAGATCCTTTATTTCTAGGAGAATGGCATTACTTGGTTGATGAGCAATATTCAGAAAATGCCTTAACATTAATTATTTAACCCTGTTCTTTCTGAAATTCTAGGGCAAATGTTCCTCTAAGTACTCCTGAATTTAGTGTTTCAGGGCACATAAATAAAAGCACATTTTGAAAGAGTGGAATAGAATGATACCAAGGCAGTGAAAATTGAGGACAACAGAAAGTGCACTCAGACCTGATTGGCGGGGCTCGTTTGCAGTTAACTCTATAAGTACAGTGGTCCCCAGTTAAGACATTAGATGGGTTCCATCATTTCTTACATTTACATTTCTGCTTGGTGTTTAATATTCTCATTGTAATATAGGCTCTCTATCTCCATGCTCAGGAACTAAAGAATTGGCTTTCAACGGAGATAGGCAAGTGCCAAATGTCATTAGTCTCAGAGGTCAGAAATGTGAATCAGCTATTTGAATGTTCTAGTTCATTGGCACATACGTTAACTGCAGTTTTGTCATTGTTTCATAGTTTGCTGAATGAATCTCTCTAATACAAGTAAATGTAACACATGTGGATTGTGAGCTGTTTGAGGCAAGGAGGATGACTTACTGTCTAAAAATCACCATATAAATTTATGGATGAAGAAATGATTTTAAGTAGTAATAACCAGTACTGGGATTCTGGTCTCTAACATTAGTTTAACCCCATTCGTTTTCATCTCAAAGCAAGTGACATGTTTCTTTGAAAAAATTAGCCCTTTAAAACAACGTATTTGAAACTTAGTGCCAGCTGGGACAGATGATGATGGTGGATGCTTCCACAATAACCCAATCCCAGTTGATGGGAGAAGGGGAAGAAAGAGAGTTTGAAACTAGATAACAAAAACTTAAGTTTAAAAATACATTAGCAATAGTAGAAAAATATATTCCGTGGAATTTTTCCCATTAAAGGGCCTGACTCTGCAAACTCTTACACATGTGAGTAATTTTATTTACATCTATAGTCAAACTGAACTCAGTAGGACTACTTGCATGACTAAAGTTACTTGAGTGCAGGAACATTTTCAGCATCTATTCCTGAAAGGACAAACTAAAGTATTTTTACTACTTAGTAGCATGCAACTAGAATCTGCACGTGGCATAAGTTACAAGTACTTGTTCTTCCCTTTCTTTTCTCTTGGATTATTTATGTTTGGCATTACCTAGATCTAAAAATATTTTACTTACTGCATTTAAAATAGGCCAATAAATATATTATACAAAACCTAGGCTGACCAGATAGCAAGTATTAAAAATCGGGACGGGGGTGGGGGGTAATAGGAGTCTATATAAGAAAAAGCCCCAAATACTGGGACTGTCCCTATAAAATCAGGACATCTGGTCACCCTAACAAAACCTATCCTAGCTTATCTTGCAAATGTATTAGGTTAAATACGTTTAAGCAGAACAACCATGTACCTTAAAAGTTACAATAAAGATATTTTTGAATGATCCCTGTGTTTGCCTGAATAAGTGTTGGACTCTGAGCTTCTGTGATTCCTGGAGTGACCCATGGGATAGTCCAATAACTGGACATTTGAAGGATGGTAGTAAGAGCAGTAATATTAGAAAGTAAACATCATGACACAGGCAGGAGTCTTTATCTGAAAAGGAGGAAGAAGGGTTCTGACTTCTTTCAAAAGCAGTTATTAGAAGAAATAAAATGGTATACAATCATGTTTCTCTTATACCTGAAGGAATGAAAAGAAGATTATTATATAGCCACTGGTCATTGTGTGTTGTTTGTCCCCCTCTGTACTCAGTCCACAAAGGATGAAAGTCTGTTACCTCTCAGTGCTAGAGAGCTTGCTTCTTTAGCTCAAGTTGTAGAGACTCATGATTTTAGCTTTGGTGGTCTCCAGTTCAATCCCTGCTGTTGGCCAAGATGGTGGTATTTACAGCTGTGTCTGCTGACTTAACAACAATATTGTACATGGATAATATTTCCTCTAATTGCTATGCACGCCCATCAGAGTAAAGGAACAAAATCAATTCTCTTCTCCCTTACTCCACCAAAGTATAAGCAAGTTATAGTTCATATACTAATTAAGAGCAATGAGTAGGTAAATGAAATATACAAGGACAGAAGGGGCAAAAAATAAAATAAAAAACCCACTGCTTTTTGGTCAGTAGGCCTTTTAAGTACAGAAGAATCAGGGGTCAGATGGGGGCCAGGCTACCCCATTCCAAATAACACCAACTGTACAAAAGCCCTGGTGACAGCAGGAGAAGACATAGGAGAGAGGAAGTGGTACCAAGGTAAGACTGAGTCTCAACGAGAAGAGACAGCTGTCTCTTTAAGGATCCAGGGCCAGGAGCCTTATAATGAAGGGTAGGGTAAGGCTCCCCTCCCTCCCAATCAACCAATTAATCCTCCAGCCAATCAAAACAAAACTCTATGGGGGAAAGCAGCACTTAAGACTCCCTGCTCTCAGTGAAGGAGGGCTCCTGGAGGGAGACACTGCTCTGCTGGTAAACTGGCAACCCCCTGGAAGTCTTCATCCCAGGCTGTGGGAAAACAATGAGAAACTACTCCACCCAGAATACACACTGGCTGCTTTCAAGATCTGAGTTTAAAATAATTTTGATTTTAAAAGACATTGTCAGCCAGGCCACATGGGGCTGATGCCAGGAAATGTAAAGAGCCCACCAAGGAAGACAGGCTCCAGGCAGTCAGCCCACTACAGTCTTGATCCAGTTCACCAATGTACAGATACAGAAAAAGAGCATTGCCATCTTACTTCTCACTAAGAACCTGACCCGGAGCTCAGTGAAATCAATAGAAAGACTCCCACTGATTTCAATGGACATTGGCTCCAACCCTAAGTGCTCACCTTATGATTCCACTTCATGCATCATTGCTATGGCACACATCATATTAGTCATCTCACAGTCCAACACCAGCTGAGCACAGCAGTCTGGAATTTTTAAAGGGTGCACTATTTAGAAAACTCATAGACTCGTAGGACTGGTAGGGACCTCTAGAGGTCTTCTAGTCTAGTTCCCCTGCACTCATGGCAGGACTAAGTATTATCTAGACCATCTCTGACAGGTGTTTAGCTAACCTGCTCTTAAAAATCTCCAATGATGGAGATTCCACAACCTCCCTAGGCAATTTATTCCAGTGCTTAACCACCCTGACAGGAAGTTTTTCCTAATGTCCAGCCTAAACCTCCCTTGCTGCAATTTAAACCCATTGTTCCTTGCCCTATTCTCAGAGGTTAAGGAGAACATTTTTTCTACCTCCCCCTTCTAACAAACTTTTATGTACTTGAAAACTGTTATCACGTTCCCCCCTCAGTCTTCTCTTCTCCAGACTAAACAAACCCAGTTTTTTCAATCTTCCCTCATAGGTCATGTTTTCTAGACCTTTAACCATTTTTGTTGCTCTTCTCTGGACTGTCTCCAATTTGTCCACATCTTTCCTGAAATTTGGTGCCCCAAACTGGACACTATACTCCAGTTGAGGTCTAATCAGCGTGGGATAGAGAGGAAGAATTACTTCTTGTGTCTTGCTTATAAACTCCGGCTAATACATCCCAGAATTATGTTTGCTTTTTTGCAACAATGTTACACTGTTGACTCATATTTAGCTTGTGACCCACTATGACCCCCAGATCCCTTTCTGCGGTACTCCTTCCTAGGCAGTCAGCTCCCAGTTTGTATGTGTGCAACTGATTGTTCCTTCCAAAGTGGAGTACTTTGCATTTGTCCTTTATTTAATTTCATGCTATCTATTTCAGACCATTTCTCCAGTTTGTCCAGGACATTTTGAATTTTAATCCTATCCTCCAAAGCACTTGCAATCCCTTGCAGCTTGGTATCATCTGCAAACTTGATAAGTTTACACTCTATGCCATTATCTAAATTATTGACAAAGATATTGAACAGAACTGGGAACGCATTCAATTTGCCCTTTTAGCTTGACTGTGAACCACTGATAACTACTCTCTGAGAATGGTTTTCCAACCAGTTATGCACCCACCTTATAGTAGCTCCATCTAAGTTGTATTTTACTAGTTTGTTTATGAGATGATCATGTGAGACAGAACCAAAACCTTACTAAAGTCAAGATATACCATGTCTACCACTTCCCCTCATCCACAAGACTTGTTACTCTGTCAAAGAAAGCTTGGTTTAACATAATTTGTTCTTGACAAATCCATGCTGATTGTTACTTATCACCTTACTCAGAGGTTCCCAAAGTGGGTGATACCGCCCCCTGGGGGATGCTGGAATGATCCAGGGGGGCAGTAGTAGCCTCGGGTGCAATTGGGGGGTGTTGAATAAAAATAAGGGGGCGGTGGAAGCATAAAGAAAGAAGAGAATATAAGAAAATTTTGAAAAACCGTTCGTACATGTTTCATCTGTTATGTAACAGAGTTAAAGTTGTAGTGATTACTTTATTTTCCAAATAAATTCACAAATTATAACCGATCAGGTGTTAAGTCCGCAAACAGCTCTTAACAAGCAAGTGTTGGCAGGTGAGCATGTCGCGCATTGTCGGGAAGTCCAGCATGCATCGGCAGGAATATGTGCGTGTAATGACTTGTTTACAATACGATACTATAAATAGGTGACATGTATGAAATCTAATTTAGATTGTTTCTGAATTGTGTAAAAAGCAGTTAACAATAGTGCAATAAGTATTTAAAAAATTTTATTCATATTCGATACCTTCGATCTTTACGGATTACGGATCACATACAAAGCAAATTGTATTATTGTTGTTTCAATAAAACAGCAATTTACACGTGAGTATTTTTATACATTTTCTTACATATCTACCGTACGTTTCTGTGTCTCTAGTGCTTACTAATAATAAAATCATAGCAGGCTTGTGTCGGTACAATACTATTTGAAGTGTACAGTAAATATATTTGTCATATTTTTTATTACAATATTAACGAAAACAGGGGAATGAAATCGTAAAAAAACTTAACTATTAACATTTATTTATATCTATCGAATCATCTGTGTTAATTGGTAAATAAGGCGTGTGTTAATAAGGAACAATTATTTAAATAAGGGCAAACTAAATTAAAACTATTAAAAAATAATCAATATGCAATTAAAAATCAGTTAAATTAATTATTTCTTGATAAATTTAGTTTGATATTTGACAATTTAATATCAAATACATATATCTAATGCTGAGCAAAGAACAAAACCCAGTTTATTAGTTTCATTAGTATTTTAGTTTGGTTGTCTTTTGCCGTCTTACGCAAAAACCACTGTATACCTGATGCCGTGGGCGATATTCTAATAACACATCTTTCTTTACTATATTGTAGGACGTAGGTAGAAATATAGATACATAAAAGAACGCAGATTTGTCACTGCATCTTTCTATTTGTTCGCTTAAAGAAGGTAGATTTCCAGGGGGGCGCTGAGTAATTATTTTTCTGAAAAGGGGGGCTGTGACGTTATTGACATAAACTGGGACCATATAGATCATTGTTGCAACCAAGGTCCTGTAGTGGCACCCAAATCTTGTATAAAGGGGGGCAAATGGGGTGTCTAAGACAAAGTTATGGTTTACTGGTTATGATTAGGCTGTCTATATGTGTGTATCAGTTTTGTAGTTGAAGTTATGAATATTGGCTCTATACTGTCTGTATGACAAACTTATGCTATGCTTCTGGGTGACATCCCAGACAAGCTGGGATTAGCTCTGCCTAGCCTGCTTGATGGCCCATTAAGGACCATCAGCTATACAATGGACTCATTGAGAGAAGGCAAATATGCCTTCAGACTCAGCAAAGTATGCAGGGACTGGCCCATGTGACTCCAGGCTCCATTTTGCTGTAATTTTCCACAGTGAGAACAAAGAGGTGTTCTTACACCTGGAAAAGACTATATAAGGCTGATGCCTCATCTCCATTTTGTCTTCAATCCTGCTTCATACCTCTGGAGGAATTTTGCTACAAGCTGAAGCTTTGAACAAAGGACTGAGGACCCATCCCAGCGGGGGATGTATTCCAGAGACTTGATTTGAACCTGCAGATTATTCTATCGCTGCTGCAAGCCTGAACCAAGAACTTTGCCATTACTGTATGTAATTGACTCCATTTAACCAATTCTAGCTCTCATCTCTATCTTTTTCCTTTTATGAATAAACCTTTAGATTTTAGATTCTAAAGGATTGGCAACAGCGTGATTTGTGGGTAAGATCTGATTTGTATATTGACCTGGGACTGGGGCTTGGTCCTTTGGGATCAGGAGAACCTTTTTCTTTTACTGGGGTATTGGTTTTCATAATCATTTGTCCCCATAACGAGTGGCACTGGTGGTAATACTGGGAAACTGGAGTGTCTTAGGAGATGGCTTGTGAGACTTGCGGTTAGCCAGTGGGGTGAGACCGAAGTCCTCCTAGTCCGGCTGGTTTGGTTTGCCTTAGAGGTGGAAAAAACCCCAGCCTTGGGCTGTAACTGCCCTGTTTGAGCAATTTGTCCTGAGTTGGCACTCTCAGTTGGGTTCCGCCAGAACCGCATCGTCACAGGGGCGCTGAGTAATTTTTTTTCTGAAAAGGGGGCGGTAGGCCAAATAAGTTTGGGAACCTCTGTTCTAGATGTTTGCAAATTGATTGCTTAATTATTTGCTTCATTATCTTTGCGGGTGCTGAAATTAAGCTGACTGGTCTGTAATTCCCTGGGTTGGCCTTATTTCCTGAGAAACAAACATCTGGGAAGTTTACTCACCAGGCAGGGATGTTTTTTCTCATTCCATGGAAAAAACCTTAACTGATAAGCTCTTATGCCCCAAATCAGACAGCTGGGCCCACCAGATATGCACAGTTGGCTGAGTCACTGCTACTTCATTTGTAGAACTCTCAAATATTAGTTCCCTTCTTTCCAGTGCCTGTGGGGGAAAGCGAGCATTCCCCATACAACTCACCCACCATGCTATAACTTCTTCTCACTGCTCTCCTGTGGTATGTTTTCTTTTTCATCCCAAAGTCACTTGTGCCCCGATTCAGAGCCTGTAATTAATACTGTAAGATTTAGTACTGAACCATCAATTTTATTGATTGTGTCCTGCCTGGCTGATGATCTACACAGTACTGCGTAAACACCACTAAGGGGTCCTGTCCTTCCAGGTGCTGAAGGTTCTGATCTGACAGCTATTGGCACTGAAGAAATTCCCTAAGTATGAGTTCTATCCCCTCAAGCATGTAAGTGCAAGAGTGAAAGCATCCTCTCTTTCCTGGAAAAGCAGAAAGATGGGTTTGGGAATAGGGTTGAAGTTTGAGCTCCTGAGTCATAGACCAACCCTCAATATTTATTTTTGTCTCACCTGCATTTCCTTATAAACTCCCTCAGGTGAAGGAAGATTAATGTCACATTTTCTACTTGACTCACCTTCTGTGGGAGAATGGCTAAGGACAGGGATTTGCTGTGGGATAATCATCTTATAGTCATAACACCATCTGTCCAGCCTACAAAAGTGTAAACCAAGAAATTGGGTCACTGAGTGTCATTGAGAGCAGCCAAACTGAGAACATACTCATCTTGCTGTATGCAGTGTTCTTGTAGCTGTGTTGGTCCCAGGATATTAGAGATAATGTGGGTGAGGTAATATCTTTTATTGGACCAATTTCCATTAGTGAAAGAGACCAGCTTTCCCATCATGACACACATGCAAAAATTCTGGAATTGCAACATACTGGTTCCAATTTCTGAAGCTGAGTCAAACAACCTGCTAGTCATGTTCCTGAGAGCTGGTTAGCACTTGTTATAGAAATACAAAGCAGATGTCCATGAGGGAGTTAAAGCTACTCATGATGGAGGAGAGACATTCAAGACCAAACTTTCAGAAAAGGAAGGAGGAATTGGTTTGTATGCAAAAAATAGATGCACACAGGGCCGGCTTGGGGCGGCACATTTTTAGGGGCGGCATGGCCGGCGCCAGAATGCTGCCCCTAAAAATGTGCCCCAGCCGCCCTAGCTCACCTCCGCTGCTGCCGCTCGCGCACCATGGTGTGCAAAACAGCTGATTTGCGTGCCGCTGCTCACCCTCCCTCCCAGGCTCTCAAACCTGGGAGGGAGGGGGAGATCCCGAGCGGCCGTGGCGCGCGAAACAGCTGATTCGCGCGCCGCTGCTCACCCTCCCTCCCAGGTTTGAGAGCCTGGGAGGGAGGGGGAGACTCCGAGTGGCCGCAGCGCAAGCGCCGCGTCTCCCCCTCCCTCCTAGGCTTGAGAGCCTGGGGGGAGGAGGCAGGGCTGGGGATTTGGGGAAGGGGCGGAGCTGAGGCGGGGCGGGGGGTGGGGTAAGAAAAAAACGGGAGGGCTGCCAAAATTGTTTCTGCTTGGGGCGGCAAAAATTCTAGAGCCGGCCCTGGATGCACAACATGTATCCATAATTACAAGTGCAAAATGGGCTGTTGTGAATGGAAATAGACAATTATAGCCTGCTAAACTATCCATTTGCATGTGCAACTGTGGTAAATGTAGTATTTGAGTACGCTGAAGGGAACAAATATTTCCTGAGTCCTAGGCTCCCTGAATACAAATGTTAACTTTATCTAAATACTAACCATCTTCCCCCTCCCTACTTATAAGGTGGCTGTCTGCTATGAGTAAAGGGCCTTCAGTATTCAGCAATGTCAATCCAGCAAATTTTGCTACCCTAACACTTTTGAAAGGGGGACTATCTAAAGGTCATTAGGAACCAAGGCCCTCAATTAAAATCTAGCAGAACTTATTTTTGATTGTACTTTTCTGAATTAGGTGGGCAGGAGGTTCTCCTCACTTTTGCTTTTTGTTCCTCCTCCAAAGGCTCTTTATTGTACTGACCCAGCCAAGGATTAAATACAAATCCCTCCAGGGCTTATCAAAGCTGTTCTTGGGCAAACGCAAAGGGCTACCTTGAATGAGATGTTCCTCTTATAGTGTATTCACCTCCCAAGACAGCTCAGAGCCCAACACACTACCAGCCCCCAAAGGGATTGTTAACTGACTATCTTTCCAGCCTACACCTCCATGCCTAATGGTATTTAGCTGACTTTCTGGGTGATATTTGCATAAGGCCTAATCTGTAAAGTGAAGATCTCCCCCATAATTATCTTCCATTTCCCCCACCACATTCTTCTCATCAATAATCAACAAGTATAACCTTGACATTTCCCCCCCAATTTCATTGTATACTGTGTTCACATGTTTCTCAGTAGATTTATTACAGCAGCTGAATAGGTAACTATGCCTCTTTGATGAGACTACTGGAAAGTTCCAGCAGTAGTGGTGGTTGTTTGGCTTGTTTGTTTGTCTTTTCTTGTACACCTTGCTCATGCAAACCTGCCTGTGTAGCAGCAGGAAGAGGAGGCTTCCTTTCATCTTAATAAGGAAGAAATGCTGTTAAGGAGCTGGAAAGGAATGTTGCTGATTTCTGGTGAGTTAATAAAAAGAGAGTCATTTCTCTAAGTCCCAGCCAGAAATCATGTATGTTGTGTAAATGTGAAGGTCAGATTTAAGAGCTTTGGCTTTTCATATGTAGAATGTAGCTATTTTCATAATAAAGCATTAGGTCAGGTAAGTGCTGGCCATTTAACCATCTCCATGTCTCAGATGAACCAGTTAGACTCAACAAAACCCCAAAGGAAAATATGCCCTAAGAGAAAGTTGGGATATACTAGCACAGAGCAACTATATGCTCTCACTTCCTGATACTTTATGGTCTGGCCTTTATTGCTTAATGTGCCTAACAAGGGTGTGGCTGGGGTTATCTGAGTTTTATAGCTTCAGGGGTACAGACCAGGGGTGAAAGTAACTTAAAGGATTTACCAGTACTCCAGAGTCCTGCGGAGGGGGTGGAGCCTCAACTGGAAGAGGCGTGGCCTCTACCAGAAGAGGTGGGGCCTTTAAATCCCGGGGCTTTAAAATCAGGATTTAAAGGGCTCGGGGATCCGGCTGAAGCTAGGAGCCCCGGGCCCTTTAAATCACCCCCGGAGCTACCAGTTGTAGAGGCAGCTGGGAGCCCTGGTGTTTGGGCAGGGGTGAAAGTAATTTACATTTCTTACCCATATGGTCCAATCGCAAGCAAGCAACCCACCTCTCCTACATACTTCATGGATCCCTCCCATTGCATGACATAGATATAGAAAATAAAGCTGCTACTACTACTAAAAATACTGTCTGTAATAAAACTTTAATATTGGAATAAGCCTGAAAAAGTGAAAACTCACTGTCACATTTTTCTCCATGTCTTCCCTCCTCCTCCAGCCAGGCTACCGACGCTAGGCCGTGCTTTCCCCCTGCCTGGCACTCAGCAGCGGCTGCAGGGACTCCCCTCTAGCTTGCAGCAGGGAGCAGGGAGACTGGCTGAGGGAAGGAGAAGCCTGCTTCCTGCATAAGAACAGTTTAAACTCAGCTGTTCCCTGAGCAGTTCAGCTCCCGGGGTTAGGAGCTGTTTCTGGCATCCTTGTTAATTTCACTCTCAGTTGTTGCAGGGGGAAGGGTGTGTGTGACCATGGCAGTGGCAGTTCTTTTCTGCCCCTGGGATGAGAACAAATACAAGCATTTGGCCGCACAGCTTAAATCCAGAGCTAATAAAAGCAGGTGGAAGGGGAAAACTCACTGTCACCTTGGTTTCTCGTCTGCTCCCTCCTCCTCCAGCCAGGCTGCAGACTGTAAGGCTCTGCGTTCCTCCCCCACCCCCCACTCAGCAGGGGATCTCCTCTAGGCTCTAGCTTGCAGTAAGCAGGGAGACTGGCTGAGAGATGCCTGCTGCTGCTGCTGCCTGCATAAGAATAGTTAAACTCAGCTGTTCCCTGGGCAGTTCAGCCCCCGGGGTTAGGAGCCGTTTCTGGCATTCTTGTTAATTTCACTCCCAGTTGGGGGGGGGGGGCGGGGGGAAGGTGTGTGTGACCATGTCAGGGGCAGTTCTTTTCTGCCCCCTGGATGAGGGGATCTCCAATAGTACTATAATACAATAGTAGGGGCCGGTTGCAGGGGTCGGGGCAGTCGGCAGCAGGCTGCAGCTGCATTGTTTGTGACACACACATTCATACACATACATACTGTATGTATTACTGTCCTGTGGGGAAAGTGCCAGTGCCCTTTTAAGGGGGGGGGGGAGACAAGTGTTTCTGGGCTAACACACCTCAGGAACTTCTGCTTAATGTGTGCTGCTTAATGGAGTCCGTCCTTCCCCAGGGGGCTGTTTGTTGGTCCAACTCCTACACTGAAGAGCTATCTTTTTTGAGAGATCCATCCACACTGTACATATACATTTAGAATATACCTGGATGAGTGTAGATTTAGATCTGTGAAGCAAGACAAGAAGATTTTTTTTTCCCAGGAAGACATTCATGTGGATGTTCCAAAGTTAGCTTTTGAGTGCCATACGGTACCCCCACATGTTAATCGCACAGGCTTGCTATTTACAACTGCCTCAAACAAAGCCGATCAAAGCACACGTGAAGAGAGGTCTTCCAATTATAAGAACTTAATTAACAATTTATCAGTTTTGAATCCCGAAAAATGGCAAGAGAATCCAGAGAATCCCCATTTCGGAGAAAAGGAAATAAGAGCATTGGCTGATCAACTGAGGGATTTGTTGAATTCAAGGCTTTTGGAGGAAAAAACATTCCTGGTAAACTTAAAAAACTCATCCTTGCAGTGGACACCCTTGCTGCAAGCAATGCTGATGGCGAAAGGGGATTCAGTGCGATGAACAACATCATTACAGTGAAACGGACTGCACTTACCACTCGTCATGTGGCGGACTTGTTATTCATTTCATGTGTGGGACCTCCTTATACTCAGTGGAATCCCATGCCATATGTGAAATTGTGGCTTGGAAAGGGCCGACGTGCAGCACATTCATCTCGAGGTATGGCATGACAACAGGGAGAGCAGCGAGAGCAGCTGTATGGCCCAATGTGGGAGTTGCTATAAGGATGCTTTGCTCCATCCAGTCCTTCCCATGGATGCCCCTTTCTTGCCCCCGCTGGGCTGGCCCCCTCACACCTTTCATGTGCCAGGACTGAGCCGGGGGATGGGGTGGCTTTGCTGTAGGTAGCGGTTCCCGTTGGAGCTGCAGCCCCCACCTGCCACCCCCTATTGCTTGTGTTGTTGCTGCCGCATGCCCCCCAGACCTCCGTCTCCTCCCCTGTCTCCCGGGCAGCTCCCTCCCACAGCCTGGAAGAGAGAACAGCAGCTGCTGAGGCTGCAAGTTTTCCTGGGGACACCATTAAGCAGGAACCCAAAAGCTGGATGCCCACAGATGCGCAGGCAGTGCCCAGCCAGACCTTGCCTCTTACAGAAGTTCCTGAGGTGTGAGCAGCAGAAATACTATCTCCCCTGTCCCCCCACCCCTCAAAAGGGCACCGGCGCCCTCCTCACAGGATAGTAATACATACAGTATGTATATGTATGTGTATGAATGTGTCACAAACAATGCAACTGCACCCTGCTGCTGACCCGCAGCGACCCCAACAACCGGCCCCTGTGGGCTGCTGCTGCCTGCAGAGAGCCAGCAGATGCCGCTGGGCTGGGTCTGCCAAGGAGTAAGTAACCAAGGCAAAAAACATAGCCAGCCAGCCAGGGAGGGAGCCAGGGGGGCAAGGGACTGCGTTGCCCCATGCCCACTAGTGCCCTGCTTTCCCTAGATCCTCCCTATTTCCTAGCAAGTCAGATATCAAGGATTTTTTAATCTCCCTTCCAGGCATATAAAAGAGTGCAGGGGGCACACCAATGGGTGGCTAGTAGTAGGGGAAGGCAGGGGTGAATGAAGGACAACTGGAATAGCCTTCATGAAATATACAAGATATTTTGAGAAAGTTTTGTCAATTTCAGCCTCTGCACTCTGCAGGCAGGACAAAACAAAAAGAGATCTGAGATTACGCCCTATGTCCTAAGGACATTTCAGGTGTTTAGATCAATATATAAAGAGGGTGGAATGAAAACTACTATTTCTTTCAAAGGAGGCACAATAATTTCCCTGAATATCCAGTTTTCCCCTCCAATCCCTTTGTGGTTTTGTCTATGGGGGCTATTTGCTTTCCCTGTGAATCTTTAGTTGCTTTAGCAAAATTGCTTTGCCCAAAATAAACCCTGATCATCATGACACATCTTCCCACCATGTTCTCCATGTTTTTTGTGATTTTTTTTTTATTTAAACAGTAATATTTCAAAGAGGATCTGCAAGCAGTTTGGACATCACAACCATGATCCTCTGCTGGGGAGGGAATGGGATAGATTTGAACTTGGAAATGGTTCCTGATTTTGATTGTATATTTTGTGTATAAGAGATCCCCTCATCCCGGGGACAGAAAAGAACTGCCCCTGCCATGGTCACACACACCATTCCCCTCCCCGCCCCCCGCAGCAACTGTGAGTGAAATTAACAAGCATGCCAGAAACGGCTCCTAACCCCGGGGGCGCATGGAACAGTTGAGTTTAAACCTTTCTTATGCAGGGGGCAGGCTTCTCCCCCCATCAGTCAGTCTCCTTTTCTTACCGGTCCTCCGTACCGGCTTACTTTCACCTCTGGTACAGACCCAGGTGTTATTTTAGTCAACTGTACATTAATATGGTAGATCTAGGGCCTGTTTCAACAGGGGCACAAATATAAGGCACCAGGGACAGCAGGTGTTCAGCAGAGGGGCAAAGGGAGTGAAGAGCAGGAGGAAAAGGGATGCCAAGAGTGAATGGTGCTCTAAAGAAGAGGGAGGGAGAGGAGGGAATATCATGAAACTTCAACTGGACTGAAGGACGGTCTTGCTTCGGTAACATGTTTGCTAAGCCTTAATATTAAATCACAGAGCTGCCCAGCTACCGTTCTGATGAGCAAGAAATACCAATAAAAAAATTAACTTACACTCCATGTTAGCTTCCTTTACAGAATCCTTTTATTATTTATTTTTAACACTTTATCTGACACCATTACCTGGAGGAGGTGATTTGAGCTGCTGGCTTGTGGCACAGCACAGCCAATGAGGACACAGATCAGGATACGGAGCATAGCAGAGTAAGGTTGTGACACTGGTAAGAGGGAAGTGGAGTTTGGCTGTCTGAGCCGCTCAACAGTGGGGAGGTCCAGTCTGTGGTATGACTGTGTACAGATCAGGAAGAACCAATCTCTTCCTAAAGGGAAAATAGAAATGCATGTGATTCCGCTCTTACTGTCTGTCCCAGATTCTCAGCCACTCTCTGGCTACTTTATGCTAGGATATATAGATTGGGTTTTGTCACCCTCCCACTTGCCCTTTAGTCATGTGATTGCTCTTTTTGTTGTTTTATTATTCCCCAGGGGATCTGTAGGTGCCATTGATTGGGCAATACTACACATCTCAGTTTAAGGTTTATTCACACAAGTAGGGAGCGGGGGCAGAGTGGAAGGAACCTATGGCGGAGAGAACCCAGAGTGTTCTATTGTTCTTGATTCCATTCCCACCCAACCTTTGCTACCCTGAGAAACCAGCAGCTCCTCCTCCTCTCTGATCACATTTCCTGCTGGTGAAGGTTTTTAAGGTGGTTTTATACTCCTGCTCTGATAGCACAATAACATCTAAGCATGGATGGCTATGAAAATAAACTTCTTATATAGAGGACAAGAGGTACTGAAACCTGTAAAGGCTTCCTGGGTAACCTTTGCTGGAATCCCCCTTAAGGCCTTTCTATTACAGTTTTTGCTTCTAAATGTTAGCTAGATTCAAAACACTAGTTAAAAGATTGAATGCAATAATAAATATGTGCACACAGAAAACTTGTCTCTCATTATGGCCTGTGCTCTGGTAGGGGTTAGTCAGTTCAGGCATCCCTCTACTGTACTATAGTTAAACTCAAACCTTTTCAAAGGTAATATCAGTGAAAGAGGTGCAGGAATGTGTGAGAGAGGGAGTTAGTTCCGACCCCGTTGCACCTGCAGCTGATATAGACATCCTGGAATTAATTCATTTTATACCTGATCACTGTTTGTTTGTTTTTTCCAGATTAATGAGAAAAGAATCACTGAATTGGAAAACTGAGATTTTTTAGAAACCTTTAAACCTATCAAATAAAACTCCGATCCAGCCACATTTTATGCATGTCCTTAACTTTGTATAAGTGGGTAGTCCCAGTGAAGTCAATGGGCTATTTATATGCATACAGTTAAGCACCCATAATTGCTTTAGAAAATCTTGGCCTTTCTGTTTATACTCTTAAGCCATTCGCTTGACCACTGTTGCAGATCCCTGTCTGAATAAGTGCAGTGACTCTCAATCATTTGGTTTTTCAGCTTTCACCATGGAAATGCTACAGAGTTGTAAAGTTAGAATCGCTATAACATCTCATAGGAGATGAAAATGTGAAGGCAGAAGCCTGTGTTAATAGTACAAATATCTTTGTTAATTAAGAAAAGTAGTAAGAAAAAGGAAGAGACCATTCAAAAACCCATAAATGAAATGAAGTTTACCACAACAGTATCTGGATGATTTTTACTAGTGTAAATGTCCCTCTTTAAAAGTCGGGGGGGGGAGGGGTTGTATTTTTTTTTAAATGTACTGATTTTTTTTAATGGTTACGTTTCTATTGCTCCAGAGGACACTAGCTATGGGTTTAGAATGGTTGAAGTGGAGTATATTATTGATCTCTTATCTTCATTGTTAAACATAGCAAAGTTAAGCAAGTAAGCACTAAACCCGAGTTTAACTGTGCCTCAGATAAAGTTGTATTGACCCTTCATATTCCAACAGTAAACATCTTTAGCTAAGTGACTGGAAGACAGAAACCAATAAGCAGAATGACAGCCTCACCTGAAAGCCTCACCAGCAAAAGCACATATGCATGTGCTTAACTTTAAGGCATGTAGCTCCATTGACCCATTTTTTAAATCAACTCTCTTTGACTTCTGTGAGGGTACAGTTTGGCCAATGCTGAGCGTTTTTTAAAATCCTGCCCCGAATCTTGAAAAAGGAGATCAACTGGATTGTTGTGACTATAACCTGATACTCTCTCTTTGGACTTAGTCCACCCTACCTCACAGAACTGTTGTCTCACTGCTCCCTTCCCAAACCTGTTTACTGTGACAAAAAGAATGTCAAGAGGCGTGACTTGATCACAGTTTTAAGAACCCACATGGGGAACAAAAATTGGATAATGGGCTCTTCAGTCTAGCAGACAAAGGTGTAACAAGAGCCAAGAGCTGGAAGTTGAAGCTAGACAAATTCAGAGTAGAAATACGGCATGCACACAGTCATGATCATTAACCATTTCTGAACCATTTACCAAGGATTGTGGTGGATTCTCCATCACTGGTAATTTTTAAATCAAGACTGGATGTTTTTCTAAAACAGATTCAGTAGTTAAAACAGGAATTAATTCAGGGACGTTCTATGGCTTGTGTTGGACAGGAGGTCAGACTAGATGATCACAATAGTCCCTTCTGGCCTTATAAACTATCCCCAGCCTTCTCTCTATCCCTTTATTCTTAGCACTGTTGGTGCAAGAACTTTTTTCTATGCAGCTCCTGCCCTCTGGAACAGCCATCCTGTATTTCACCGCATCATTGTCTCCATCTATTTTCAGATCCCATTTGACCCTTTGCCTATACCTTAGTATTTCTCTCCCTGTGCTACTTATAATTTAATTTAACTTGATAATTTTATTTGATTTTTGCAAAACATTCTGAGATGCAGTTTGTAGGAAAGACATGACACAAAATAATGTCATCTTGTATTAGTTATCCTCAACCATTATCTTTGCACAAGGGATCTTTTCAATTCCAGGGCAGAAATA
>NW_020664497.1:1192531-1234903 GCF_002925995.2 Terrapene triunguis | reverse complement strand
ACCCCATTATGGGAACTGCTGTTGCAGAGATACTCTTGGGAGTATTATTGTACCTCTCCTGATAAAAGTTTTCATTTGTACTTACTATGCTCAGATGGGCTGGGGCTTCGTGTAGGTTTTCGTTCAACTGCAGGAGTGTTGATTGCAGCTGTTACCGGTGTTACATCCTGTTTCCTCTGCTTTATTTGTTTGTCTTCCAGGGCCTGGAATGGGATGTGCTCACACAGGCAATGTTAGCTGAAATATAGTAGGTATTAGAAATGGTTGGATATTGGAGAGGAGAAAGTTTGCAAAAATATTTGACTTTTTTTTTTTCTGGTTTTCATCAATTTCAAAACATTCCACATTTTACAACCAGCTCTGCCAGATGTAGGTAGGTGGGTGTACACACAAAAAGGGTATTGGCTAGGGGTTTCCAAATGAATCTAAGAGAGTTAGGGGCACAAATCCATTGAAATTCAGTGGGAGTTTGGTGCCATGCTTCTTTGAAAATCCCAGCCCTAGAAACTAAGGGTTTGATCCTGTTCCCTTGAAATCAATGGTCATGCTCCCACTGATATCAGTGGGGCAGAATCAGGCACTAGCAGCAGGGAAAATCTCCTGCCACTCTTGCTGGTAAAGTACCCTGTAGAAAGAACTCACTGCCTGTTTTCTTTTTGCTGCCATTGTGTCCTTCCCTTGAGGTCCTTGTCTCACACTTTAAAGGCCTGAAGGCCACATTTGGGCTCAGTGGATGAAGAGCTTAGAACATGACCTGTTAAGAGAGAGAAGAGGGTCAGTTAAGGGACAGATAGCATGTGTGGTGAGAGCCATCCATCCTCAAGGGTAGTGCTAAAAAGCAAGACAACTGAAGGGAACAAATCAAGACCCTGACCCTGCAAACACTTATGCAAGTGTGTGGCTTGGCTCTATACACACACACACACACACACACAAGCAGTCCCATTGACTCTGTTGAGGACTATGTTTTCAATTTGTGTTTTGGTGCTAGCTACCTGAGCAGGCACCATTACTCTTCCTTTTGAGCTACATATGCCTCAGTTTTCTCAGCCAACCAACACTGCAACTGGCAGGCTGGTTTTCTTCTCCTTTCTTCGGAGTCACATGGTTCCTGCTTGTAGGCCATTTTGTATATGTTGCTATACTGTCACTGTTGTGTTAGTATTGTTGTTATTGTTAATAAGATAATTTGTATCACTGATAGTAATTATTTAACAGCATCCTAGATTTACATAGAGCCTTTGCTAATAATACTCCACTAATTTTAATGTACTTTTTACCATGCTGAGGCCTTACAGTTCACTTGTCCTGCAGGAAAAGTGTCCATGCAGGAACACAATGTGTTCCAATGGGATTCCCCCTGCAGGCCAGGAAACCCTGTGTTGGAGTTTAATGCTCGAGGAAAGTGTGTATCTGATGCAAAGATGTCTCTCTTCTGGGTTCTGTGTCTTTGCTCTGGCTTCTGTTTCCCTGGCTGGTGATCTGCATGTGACTATCTGTATAGATAACAGACTCTAATTAGTGGTGCCCTTTGTGTTGTAGAAAATGCATAAAATAAAGTATATTGGGCCAGATTGTCCCCTCCACATCTTTGGTCAGAGAGGATGAAAATCTGGTAGATTCAAGCAGGAAGAGAGGCAGGCTGCCTCTTCAGCACCATCCTCCCCACATTGCAGAATACCCCAGTGGCTGCTTTGCAGTGACCAGGCTCCATGAGCAGAGAGGGAGCTGTTTTGTCCATGGAATTGTCCCCATGGAAAATCAGAGAATAAGGTCATGCTGACTCTCTCAGCATTCATTTCTTCACTGTTCCCCTCTGCACTCTGAAACTCCCCCTGAGGGTGGTATCAGGAGCAGCAGCTGCCAGCTGGATCCATGCTTCCAGATGCTTAGAAGCTTAAGGGAGAGGGTCAGGAGATTGTGAAGCAGCTCAGGCCTCTGTAGAGGTGACCATAGCTTCTGACTGGTCCCCAAAAATCTATGTGTTTGTGTACCAAATCCCCTGCTATTTCCTTGAGTGGGATGGGGAACACTTACTACTCTCTATCACAGAACAATATAGAAGGAACTCTCAGTCTGATCCTATAGGAGTCTTTCCTATGACTTCAGTTGACTTTGGATCAGGCCCTGTGAGTAGCAACTTGCAGATTTTCCTATTTCTTCTGCAAGAAGAACACACATGGTGGGGGGGTAATTTAACCCTTTGTTCATTAAACCAAGCCTGGAAGTTCCAGGTGACAAGCTGGGCCGAACCCATGGCACTCATATGTTTCAGAAATAATTCATGTGCTTTTCACCCACTCATGGGGCCACATCCTGCACTCCTTACTCAGGCAAAGGTCCCACTGAAGCCAATAGGAGTCTTGCTGAGTAAGGAGTCGGGGTTTGGCCTGTCTAAAGCAGCTGGAAAGAACAGAAAGCTTGTTCCAAATGCTTAGTTAATAGTAATAAAATGAATGGAATGATCACAAAAGTGCTGACAAATGGAGTACATCCACTGAGGCCCAGTCTGCAGCTGCTGCATGGTTGGGCCCTCTAGGACACGGACAACACAGTGCAAATAATTCCCACCAAGGATCAGTCCTACTCACATCGGCAATGGCTTCAATCCAGCAAAGCACGGAAGTGTGTGAGTAATCCTAGTGAAGGTAAGCACGTGCGTAAATGCTGTGCTTTGGATCCAGACCACGGGGCATGCTTTAGAGGGAACTACCTTTAGGAAGAGAGATATTATTTCATTCTCCATGATCAGTCGGTATTCTCTGCCTTTACTGAGAGCTGCTAGCAAGAGTGCCTAGATAGTGCAATTGTGATAACGGGTATGGTGACGTGGCTACCTGTCCACTGGAAATTGGACTGATCTCACCAATGCCGTCACTTCCAATTCACATTCAGTCCCAATGTATATAGTTCATGTCTGCCAGAAGAAAAAGTAACTTTGATCACACCTGAGTAGCAAAGTGGTTTATTTAAAAAAAAAATCCTGGACAAAGAGAAAAAGGACTTGTGTTAATTCCTTGCTAACTTCTGAGGGGGTTGCTTTTTGTGTGTGTTCTGTAAATTCAAAAACATCATTAAAATACATTAGAGCATTCTTAAAGGGAAAGAATTCTGCATCAAGCTGACAGCTAGAAGGCTGCTTAAACATCTCCCTTTAGGAATTATTATCATTTGCCAAGTTCCTCTTATGTTTTGTTTATATGCATTTTCCAGTGTGGGTTTCTTTCCCCCTGAATTTACTGAATAGATATATATATTTGTGTACCATGAAATACACTTTTAACTGTATGAAACAGAAAACAAAGAGAAAAAAACCTATTTCATTACTATTTTCTTTGGAATACTTTTTTAATAAGTTTCAGGATGTTAATTATAAATTGTATACCAGCTATAAAAGATGCATCAAAAACTTAACTGAAATCCAAACATTTAAAAAACAAATCTTTAGGCCATCTCATGAATAAAAAAACCCATCGCTGGCTTCTGTCTGATATTTTCTGTTGTAATTGATGACTGGCCTCCTTTAAAGTACTGATATTAAAGTATTGATGCTTAATGTACCATGCATTTGTTTTGAGTTCCTACCCCCTTGTTTCTCAAAGAAGCCAAAATCTAAAATGAATAAAAATCCCTCTTAGTTCTGAAAAGCAGAGGAGTAAATTAGAGAATAAGACATATTTTTAAAAATTCAACTTTACCTGCCTTCTGGGTTCTATATTCGAGCAGTGAAGAGTGGTTCATTAGGCAACCTAAACACAGTGCAAACAACCGACCCTGTGAGAGTGATGTTGATTCCTCCCAACCTTGTATCAGAAATGAGTCCCACAGCTCCTTGCAAAGTAATTGGTCTAATTAGGTGGTAGGAAGGAGCTTCTTTAAATTCCTCAGAAATTAAGACGTGTCATCCGCTTAACATCTTAACATCTGTTACTGCCTCTTGCACATTTCACCACCGCACAGGTCTGAAGGATACTTTACAAGTCCCTTTAGACAAAAAAAAAAACCCAAAAACCTTCGAAACAGAGAAGAAATTAGCCTTTCCTTCAGTGGGATGAAGCATGTAAGGCATTTCGCCCCATCTTTATTTCTCAATTTGGTGCACGTTTGCCTGGGTGAGTACGGCTTTCTCTTTGTTAATAAACAAATAGAAGGACATGGCATATCCTATAGTAATCCTTACTGATGGGATAATGTGGTCCTGAATTGTTTCCTGAGAGATTGATCACTGTGCACGTTACCCCCTCTTCCTGTTTGCATATTTGCAATTTTGTTTCAAATGGGCTATTTTGATTTTTAACTATGAGTGATTAGAATGACAACTAATTTGCTTTCTTTTTTTTTCTTTAACTTTATTGTCTGGCAGCAAGTAAGTAACTATTTAATTATGGCTTATTGCTCATTCAGTAGGTGTAATTTAAAAATATGTTTAGAATATTGATTAGGTTATTACTTAGCCATTGGCCAGGTGTCAGACATACACACACAGAGTGTATGGGAGCTGTATACAGAAATGGTGAATGGTCGTGAAGGTTACTTTGCAAGACGCAGCTTCTGAATGTTTGAGGCTCTTTAAACATATCCTGTTTAGTTCTTTTTTTCTACACTCATATTCTTTAAATGCTGCTGTGCAGTATTTATGTGAATTATTGGTACAACACCATAGGGGAGCAATTTAACATATATATAATTTAAAAGGTAAAAAGTTCATGAGTGTAATTGGATATGTTACATACAAACTCACATTATTTCCCAAAGGGCTCATCATTCTTTGTACTGAGAGAGAGGCAGGATAGGAAATCTTGAGTTACTGCAGTTTATGAAATGCTTTTCTTTGGGTTCTGCTTTGTTTTAATTGCAGCTCAGGCAAATTATGCCCCCTACTTCTTTGATAATGGAGCCAGCAGCACTAATGGGAACATGGCACTTCTCAGCCTTTCAGAAGACACACCTGTTGGTCAGTATCACAGTAAATGTGTTTAAATAAATTCTAAAATTGCTGTCCTTTGTTGCCTGAATCATTACAAAGGTATGGGAAAGCATACAATTTATTTTGTTACGGTGTCCATTAACATATGCCCAAAATGTTCTAGTAGCTTTGCCTTTGATGCACTTAAATGTTATTCTTTCTCTCTTTATAGACCTCACTTTATTTAAAATGACTTGTTTGAATGCAAACTGCATTTTGAAATCATTCTTCTTCTCTCCCACACTATTGGTCACCTGATTCACCCAGAGCATCCGAGCATGAGTGTTGTGAGGTCATAAATGATTTGTGATATTAAGAGAGATTCTTGTCTGCCCAGGCAGATGTTTATGGGAAGAGAACAGAGTTGTTGATAATTATTAATGACAGCTTAACTGTACATTGAAATGAAAATAAGAGAACACACATGAGGTTTTTCTTCAAATAATTGTTATCCTTTTTATGTTTAAAGTAGAAATGGTTGAATATTTACTGTCACAATATTTTTGTGATTTTTTTTTTTACTAATCGGGGTAAAAAAATCCTTTTTTTTTTTTTTTTTTTAATTGAAAAATTTGGAGGTTTTATTTCCCAACCAGCTCTACTTTAAAGGTTTTATGGTTTAAGAAAATAGCATAGCAATGCATCCAAATGCAGCACTGGAACTCTGTTTTGTGTTTACTCTTGTCTGGCTGTAGTTACTAGCTTTTCAATGAGCCCCATAAAAGATAGGCACTATCTGTTCTGGTTGGAATTAAAGTGAGCGAGATTTTAAAAAGTGCTCAGCATTGGCCTAGTTCTGCTCCCACTGTCATCAATGGGACAACACCATGCTTTGGAAAATCTCACCCTAAAGTTTCTTTGTCACGTTTTGTAACAGGAGGTGTTTGTCATGGTGTGGTTGGGAAAAGTCTCCCCAGTCCACTCTTGTTTGAAGTGCTATGTACTGGTTGCTTCTACTCCAGACACATCTGCATTTCAGTGGTGGTGAAGATCTAGCCAGTGGAATTTCACTCTAACAAGAAAGGACCAATGTAGCAAAAATGATCCTTCTCTTCCTTTTGGGAGTGATGGCATGGATTCTCTTCAGTTTCTGCAGCTGTAGGACAAAGGGCCACTCCCAGTGGGGGCAGACTACAGCAACACCAGCCTGAGGTCTGGTCTACACTTAGGTTTTAGGTTGGATCATGAATTTTAGGTTAACATAGTTACATTGCTCAGGTGTGTGAAAAATCCACATCCCTGAGCGATGTAGCTATGCCAACTTAAACCCCAGTGTAGATGCAGGTAGGTCAATGGAAGAATGCTTCCATTGACCTAGCTACCACTGCTTGAGAGGCGATGGTCCTACAGTGATGGAAAAACCCTTTCCGTCGTTGTAGGCCATATCTACACTAAGAGATTATGGCTGCATAGCTATGGTGCCGTAGCTGTGCTGCTACAGTCCCCATAGTGTAGACATGGTCTGAGTCTTCTTTACTCCTTCCTGGGCTCTGTGACATGGGGGATCAGAGTTTCTTCTTCAGCTCTTCCCACCAATGGGAGAGTGGCAACATCAACCCAGAGAAGAGGGGAAGGAATGATAATCCCTTGGAATGCACCATTTAGCACATAGCTTATAGTGTTAAGGGATGCATTTTCCAATGGAATTAGCTCAACTGGAGCCTGCCCATGGTGATCCTGAGTTTCACTATAAGCAGACTGAAGCTGCAGTGCCAGTGGGAATTTCCTCAGACTCCAGCAAACGAAGGCCAGCACCAGTGTACCCACACCAAGCAAACCCCCAGTGCAGTCAGGAAAGTTGTGATTTGCACCCGTGGATACTACCCCTGACACTCAGGTAGATCCCAGCTTTTCTTGTCTACACTTCGGGTTTGTTCTGGGGAATCTACATCAGTGGCTGACCAGTGACTACTGGAATCGAGGCAAAATCCCAACACAGACCAAGCCTATCAGAGGACTGAAAATCCATTAGTATACAATGAAGCAAAATGGGACTCTCATGCCACTTCAGGCTGGATGAAATTCACCCTGATGCTAAGGGTTCACTCAAAAATAATCAAATCACTTAAACCCCAGGCAGGGGCTGCAGGTTGGTAGGTGGTTAGGAGCAAGAGAGGGAGAGGGTTTTTTTGGCTTAGATCTCAGGTGGTCTCAGACTCCCAGCTAGAAGTCTCTCTGATAGGCAACTAGCTAGGCTCAGAAACTTAAGAAGATGCTGGGCAGCTCTCATAAGGGGAGACATGGGATTGCTGTCCAGAAGCCAAGAGATGGTGACCCTGCCATTTAAGTACTTCTCCAAGCCTCTTTAGTCTGAGATTTCCTTGTCTGAGTGGGCTGGAAGTAGCGTGAAAACACCTATTCTGGCAGTACTTTGGTATGTTCTTTTCCAGTCTTGCTTAGAACTTGGATGTGCCTTGAAGAAAAATGAGAAAATAAAATCAGAGTAAAACAAATTTACCAGCAAGCCAATTCAATGCATTCTTCTGTTACTAATTTAACAGATAGTCTAGATGTGTAATGGGTTGAAAAAACTCAGAGTAATTTCAATGGTTCACTGTCAAACAGGAAGGAAATATCTAGTGGGGTTCCGCAGGGGACTGTCCTAGGTCCAGTGCTATTCAATATTTCCATGGATGACACCAAGCTGGAAGGGGTTGCAAGCACTTTGGAGGACAGGATTAGAATTCAAATGACCTTGAAATATTGGAGAATTGGTCTGAAATCAATTAGATGAAATTCAGTAAAGACATGGTCAAAGTACTTTACTTAGGAAGAAAATATCAAATGCTAACTACAAAATGGGGCATAACTGGCAAGGCGGTAGTACTGCAGACAAGCATCTGGGATGATAGTGGATCTCAGACTGAATGTGAGTCAACAGTGTGATGCAGTTGTGAAAAAGACAAAAGTCATTCTGGGGTGTATTAAGAGTATCATATGTCAGACACGGGAGGTAACTGCTCCCATCTCTTGGCACTGGTGAGACCTCAGCTGAGTACTGTATCCAGTTTGGGGTAGCACACCTTAAGAAAGATGTGAACAAATTGGAGAGACCAGAGGAGAGCTACAAAAAATGTTAAAGGTTTAGAAAACCTGACCTATGAGGAAAGGTTGAAAGAATTGAGCATGTGTAGTTTAGAGAAGATAAGGCTGAGGGGGGACCTGAAAACAATCTTCAAATATGTAAAAGATTGTTATGAAGAGGACGGTGATCAATTGTTCTCCATGTCCACTGAGGATAGGACAAGAAGTAATTGGCTTAGTTTGCAGTAAGGGACATTTAGGTTGGATATTAGGAAAAAACTTTCTAACTGTACTGATCCTATAATCACCTGAACAAGGAGGTTGTGGAATCCCCATCACTGGAGGTTTTTAGGAATAGGCTGGCCAAACACCTGTCGGGGATGGTCTAGGTATACTTGGTCCTGCCTCAGCACAGTGGGGGCTGGATTAGAAGAACTCTTGATGTCCCTTTCAGCCCTACATTTCTATGATTTTATTATTCTAAGGCTCCCCCCAGGGAAGGATCCATGTGGGGCAGCTGCTTCAGTGCTAATGTGCTGTTTATTGAGCGCTGCCTGTGTGCTGAGTGCTACACTAAGCAAAGATCCCTGCCCTCCAGGAGGTTGCAGCTAAAGGGCCAGATTGTGGCATTATCAGTTACTGTTGTATTTTCCCTTGTCCCTATATGAATAATACTCTATTTGCTTCTGTTTATGACAGGAGGGGGCTGTTTGCTTGTACCCACCGATAGGATTTTGGTTGGATTTTTAATTTACTTCTTTTTCAGCAAGTGGAGTCAGCGTGCCTAGGATAGCTTTTTAATTGGCATTAACACTGTGCTGGGAAGTGTTCCCAGGGTGTTAATGATATGGAGAGCTTGTGCATTCAAATATAACTCATCCAATATTAGGAGCTGAGACCGAACTGGAAGAGAAATTGCAATCAAACAATTCAATTTCAATGGCACATTAACTGCCCAGTAGTCACATAACCAAGTGTATTAGTTATACCCGAAAAACCAGCTCAGGAAACAGTAGGGCATAAAGATCAATGAACCCCATTGTTTCCTATTGGGAGACCTCAGCAATCTCAAACTTGACATGAATGTCAATGTTTCATGTTACCTTCAGCAGCAGAAAGTTCCTGCTACTCTTATAAGAAAGTCCCTAAAAACTGCATCAATTACCATAAGAGGTTTTCAATATGACTAGTGCATAGGCTTGCAAAGAAGATGCCAGATTATATGGCTAATATTTGATTTACCGTGGTGTTCCCTCCATGCAGATCCTCTTTTCCCCCCATAAAAGATGAAAACTGCAAAGGATGAAAACCTTACTGGGTTTTTGATCACTCGGTTTCCATCCTGCAGATGGTTCAGTGGGTAGAGGTGGATTTGCACAAGTTCAGGTTGAAATACATTCTCACACACTTGCATAAAATTCTTCTTCTGTAGCCCTTATGCTGCATTGTCTACTGGATGGTTATGTGTTTCTTGGGAGTGATATTATTATTGTTATTTATTTGTATTGGGGCAGTTCCTAGGAGTCCTGATGATGGAACCGGGCCCCATTATGTTAGGTGATATACAAACACAACAAAAAGGAGATCCCTGTCTGTAAGAGTAGTTAGTGTATAAGACTTGGAGCCAGGATTTCTAGGTTGCCACTGGCTCGCTGTGAGATCTTGGGCCTCTTTGACTCAGTTTCCCCATCTGTACAATGGGTGTATTATTTGCTGCACAGCGGTATTGTTGGGCTTAAAGTGATTTGCTTTCCATAGACAAAAGGTATCACATATTGCAAATGTCAAGTGCTATTTTTATCACTAATGTTCATGGCATCTGAAACTCCCAGTATAGCTTTTTAAACAGATAATACAACTGGAACAGCTGCCACAGACAAATGTGCTAGAAACCCACAGCAGGATGTCTCAGAGAGGTAGAAGAAATCAGCTGGAAGGCAGAAAAACAGTTACGCATTTCAAGAGGAAATAGACAGGATAGAGATATATAAGGTTGAAGAGACAGGGTGAGAAATATAACAGTGAGGCAATTAAAAAGTGGAAAGTTATAATGACATAAAAAAAAGAGCGAGAAAAAGACTGCATTGACATTGAAGTCATTGGAGTTAATCCAGATATATGCCTGTATAAATGAGAGCAGAATCTGGCCTGAAACGTGTGTAACATCAAGACAAAGATTTTCAGAAACAAAAACATTTGTAGTCAATGGGAGCTGCTGGATGTTCATCTCTTTTGAAAATCAGTTCCCTTATATAGGAAGCAAGTCAGGATGTAGACACCTCACTGTGACACCCCATTTTTTGAGAAAAATCTCAGACCAAATTTTTTCTTTCCCCTTTTATTTTATTTTGCAGTAAAGCAAAAATAACTTTGACTCCTCTGTTCCTTTTCCTAGTTACTTGGTGAATTACAAAGTTATATTTATAATTTTCCTGGGAGTTTTTAAATGGAAAAGCCTAAGGAAAACATGATTTGGTTTGCAATTTTGTGCGCCTGTTTTCCAAACTCTACGTACTCACTGGGGATGGGTTAAGGTGGATCTTGGCAGTGTGTACTACCAGCATACCTCTTGTTCCTCTGTTACTCTTTGCAAAATTTAAACTTTTTTACTTTAAGAAAATACTACATATTTAGCACTTCCAATAGCAGAGATTGCCATACAAATGAGACCTGATGCAGTGCAGTCTGACTGAATCTTCCAATAGCCTCTCAAAATAATCCCTCTATCCTTGCGGATAACCAAATACGCTGAGTGTCAGCTTCAGATGCCATGTTGCTTGATGTTCCACAGCCCTTTAGCCCTCTGCTCCATTGTGTTCTGCCTGTGATAGGTTTAATTTCTATATCTGAAGAGTGAGCAAGTGATCTTTGAAAAGCTTTTATTACAAAACCTGAGAAAATACAAGAAAACATTTATGGTGCATAGTTGCTACTGACAACACCACAATCCACAGCACATCAACTGTAGCTAGGGAGCTAGTAACCTGCAGCAGCATTGTCTATCTCTGCTGCTAAAATAACCACATGTGCTCTATTACAGACATCAAAAAGATATTGAACCGCTGCATGATTGTAAGCTGCTTTATAACTTAGGATGAAAATCTTGCAAAACTCAGTGTTTCTGAATGGTTTTAACCAGGAACCAGGCAAAACTTGGTGGTTTCATCAGACAATACACACTAACCTTGTGTGAATCCTTAAATCTGGAGCCCACCTCTGCCACGTTTATTTTGAGGAGAGCACAGTTCACCTCTGTGGGCTGTGCTTGGATCATTCATGCCGCCACTGACAGAGCCAGGAAAAAAGATCTTTCTTCTAATCACCTTGCCACACAACTTCCTCAGCCACGATCCTTCCTTTAGGAGAAGGAGCTATGACTTTTTGTGGGCTGTCTGTGGTATAAGCAAATTTCACTGTTCACCCAGCCGGTAGAGTTACTCAGCTACAATACTTTTGCCACAATGTAAAATATAAGTTTCCATAAGCGTGGTTTTGTGTATTGAACCCTCAGAATTTCAAGGGAGAAAAGTTCTGAGCATAATTTTTAGAGTTGTTTGTGGTTCTTACTAGAAAGAATGATCTTCCTAGTGGTTAGAGCATTGGACTGAACCTCAGGACTCCTGAGTTCTACTTCTGACTGTGGCACTAACTTGTCGTATGATCTTGGGTAATTCACATAACTTGTTTGTGCTCAGTTTACCCACCTGTAAAATGGGGATAACACCACCTGTCAGGCCCAGTTAATTGATGTTTGAAAAGTATTTTAAGATCCAGGGATGAAGGGTGCTATATAAATGCAAAGTAGGATAATGGACTTTCAAGGATGTTGCCCAGTAAATGCCCCACAATGTTTTGCAAATGCAGTTCCCTCAGGAAATGTCACTTTTGATAAAAGGAGTCAATTCACCACACAAGCTGGCACCGTCTTCTCAAGTATTTAAAAATAGAAATAATATCTCTTTTGACCATCTTGTAGGTGAATTAGACTGATTAGTTTATAGGATTTATTCATTTGTGTGCGAGTGAGTGGGTAGTTGGGTGTGTTGTATAAAGAATTTAAATGAAGGGAAAGCTAAGTGGAAGAAAGGAGGTTGACATTTATTTAGTTCTGAGACTGGGTAAGCCTGTGGTCATTCTGACATCTCTGTCAGGGGAGAGTTCCATAGTCCAGGTCCAGCTCTTGTGGAAGTTGTCTTCAGCATTCACGGGGCTCCACATATTGACTTACAGTTCCATTGTTCCAATGAGGCATAGCTGTCCTGTGAGGATGGGCAGCAGTCTTCCTGTCAGCTTCAGATGGAAGTGGGCATTTTAATGCTCTCATGGCTGGCTGGGCATCCAATAGCATTGAGGACCCCAATAGTGTGGACGAGCTTAACAATCTGTGGGCAGTTACCCTCAATAGTGGGGAATATTACAGAGGATACAAATCATTCAGAACTCTTATTTCTTCCTACCAGCATCACCTCAGCCTTGCTTGGGTTCAGGATTAGTCAGCTACTCTTCTTCCAAATGAATTGTATGAGGGAAGAAGATTGAACTTTGTGGTATTCTGCAGCTGAGGGCTCTGGAAGGGAAGGACCAGTTGCCCACACTGATTATGGGTTTAACCAATAGGTGGAAAATTATGAATCGTAACTATTGAACTGTATACTTATGATCTGGTGTTTGCTTCTGACCTTAAAATCTGTGACTCTATGAATACATTCCTAGAAATCGGAGCTGGTTTACAAAACTTCTCTAACCATAAAAAGGAGCTAAATGCCTAAGAAATAGTTCATTGAAAACTTATCCTGGTTGAAGTTACCATTGGGAAGTCTTGTGGAATGACTAAATCTATCTTTTCAGGTACACATGTGTACACTCTGAATGGAACCGACCCAGAAGGAGATCCTGTGACCTACGGAATGACCTATGAAACTGGGTCAAGAAGTTACTTTGCCATTGATGCAAATTTTGGAAATGTCACCTTGATTGAGGAGCTTGATAGAGAGGTAAAGCACAATGAAATAGTATCTATCTGCATGTTTCTATAATGGATTCAAGTTCTTAATTTGATTAGTAGTTTTAAGGGAGAGTGTCAGTTCAGACCCTGGTGTAAATGGTAACTTGAAGTCTTTCAGTCATGATTTGAAGACTTGAATTACTCAGTCAGAGGTTATGGGTCTGTTACAGGCATGGGTGGGTGAGGTTCTGTGGCCTGCAATGTGCAGGAGGTCAGACTAGATGGTCACGACGGTCCCTTCTGGCCATAAAGTCTATTTGGCCTCCAAATCATGTAAACTTATTCTGCAGTCTAATTCTGTCCATATTAATATAATACAGTATATTATTGCACTTGTCACCTCCTTTTCCAGTTCATTTATAACATTGCTTCTACTACAGAATCTTGGAGTACCCAACTGTTAAACTCTTAGAATCATAGAATATCAGGGTTGGAAGGGATCTCAGGAGGTCATCTAGTCCAACCCCCTGCTCAAAGCAGGACCAATCCCCAGACAGATTTTTGCCTCAGATCCCTAAATGGCCCCCTCAAGGATTGAGCTCACAACCCTGGGTTTAGCAGGCCAATGCTCAAGCCACTGAGCTATCCCTCCCCCCTCTTGCCAAATAGAAAATTCACTGTTTATTCCTACTCTGTTTTCTGTTTAGTTCCTGATGCAGCTAAGGTTCTCTAATCCGAGGAGATGGAATCTGAATTTCTTTAGGATTCTCCCAGATGTAGGATGAATTGGGTTCTCTGTAATTATTTTTCAAGGACAGATTGTTTATGATACCAAAAATGAATATTTCTCCGCATATATGCTCTTTCCCACATACACACAAGCATATTTTCTTAGGTGTCGGACCCTCAGTTAAGTGCCATGCTGCCGCTGTTGAATTTCCTTAAATATTTCAATTGGGACTGATTACAAATAATGGAAATAAAAGTCACTAAAATGGGTTAAGAAACATGTATCCAGTTAAATGAAAGCCCTTCCTGTCAGCTCAGGATAGTCCCACCAAACATGGCATATTAGGCAACCTTGTTCCAAGATCAGATGCTCTAAACTCCTGATTTGACCTGTTTTCGGGGCAAATCCTTTTCAGGTGAGACTGCCCAATGTTTATTAAATCCCTTAAACCACTGTACACCAATGAGCAGAAGTTTCACACAATACCTTTTTAGTTAGTATTTTCTTGAAAAATGCAAAGGTTGACTTCCAGCAACTCACACATAGGAATTGCTGGATCAAATTGCATGGTCCAGCTAGTCCAGCATTCTGTCTTCAACAGTGGCCAACATTGGATGCCTCAGAGGGAAATGCAAGAAATCCCACAAAATGCTGATGTGGGCTAATTTCCTCCTCCCACCCCATGAAAGACTCATCCTAATCCCTAATAGTTAGAGATCACTTTATGCCCCAAAACATGAGGTTTTATTTCCTTTCCAATACTCACTTCATTAGTGTTAACTGTTATAACTCTGGGTATTCTTGCGATCCATTTAAATACACAAACCCTCCTTGAATAATTTTGCTAAATACTGGACTTCTGTTTAAATGAATTGCCTTTGTTTGCAGAAAGAAGATGAGATTGAAGTTATAGTCAGTATTTCAGATGGCCTGAGTACAGTGAGTATTCACATGTGCCAAAGCTTGTCAAGCTCACCCTTTCTGCATTAGCCACCTTTCAGACAGTATCTTGTTATATAAGAAAACATGGTCCAATGAGTGTCTTATGCTACTTATGCTCTTTGATGAAATCACAGTAACTCAGACCTAAATCCAACTCCTTGCAGTCATTTCAAACTGATTTTGGATTCTGTGGTCCAAGGCAAAAGTCTGACTCAAAGTAGGCCGTAAAACCATGGTATCTTTTCATACAAGGTTTCATACATACTTAGGCTGAGACAACAGTAGGTCTCAAACCCAAAGAAGAGTTGGGCCTGGTAAATTTTTGGAGACCTCTGATGAAAAATTCAGTGTTGCAGGAATTAGTGTTGGAGAGTCAGTAGCTGGTGTTCGTCCCTTTGAGTCACTAGTGAACTTGCATGGTATGGCGTTGCACTACAAAGCTCTGTTTTGCTTGGGGTGCTGTTTTTGTTTGTTTTGTGTTTTGTTGTTGAAGCTCTTATTATTAAGGGCCTGATATCATTTTCACAAGACTAACTGAAATGAATGCACCAATATCCTGACCTAATTCCACTTGAGACCCATACATTTCCCTGTTGTTTTTATTTGTTTTAAAGATAGGAAGGATGGTTTTATGATTAAGGCACAGGACTGGTGGTCAGAAAACTTGGGTATTACTTCTGGATGTGCCACAAAACTATCCATGGGAACTTGGGCAAGTCACGTAGGCCCAGATCCTCAAAGGTATTTCAGCGCCTAACTCCCATTGATTTCAGTGGAAGTTAGGCACCAACATACTTTTGAGGATCTGGGCCTTAATCTCTGTGTTTTCATTTTCTCCTCTGTAAAACTGGAATAATGATTCTCTGCAATGCTTCCTTACTCAGAGGAGTATAATGAGAATAAATGTTTAGGAGGCTCATATTTAATGAGCAGTGCCATAGAAATCTCCTTAAATAAAAGTATCTGGATCAAGTATTCATCTTTACTTCACAAAAAATGGTGCACTTTTGCTGGGAATTGATGTTAGCTACTGCATTCCGTCCCAGAAGGGGCTCCTTTATGTTGGATGTCAGAGTGAGCTCTCTAGGTATAAATGGGACCAGATTTTCAAAGTTAGCTGCATGCATTTGCACTCACCCAATTAATGCACACTAACACCAGTGGTATCAAATGAGGTATCTGTGCACATCATAGCCAGCTAGGCACCTAAGTAGCCTTGCCTATGCACAGATATCTCATTTATGTGCATGCATCAGGTATGTTTTGAAGCTCTTGAAGAGTCTAGTAAGTGTGAAACTAACTTTGAAAATCAGTCCCATAATCTGTTGTTCATAGAGTGCCCTAAGACTTTTGAAAGTCATAATATACATCAATAAATAATACTCTCAGGGAAAGCTTTACATTGCCTTTCTTTTCGGGGGGAACAGGAGGAGGAAATTCTTTAAGAAGCCCATGATGTTCTCTCTTTCCATTTTCCTACTGAATTATGGTAGCTTGAGGACATTCCACAACAAAGCAGTTTTTCACTGCTATTGAACTCTTTAGCCAGTCAGGATCATCGTGTGCAAATGAACAAGCGTATGGTATAATTTAGTTTATTTCAATAAGTGTTTATCATATTCCACTCCAGGTTGCTGAAAAAGTCCGAATCCTTGTTACAGATGCTAATGATGAGAGTCCAGAGTTTATCAACACACCTTACATAATCCAAGTCCCAGAGGTTGGTTGAGGGTTTTTTTTTCATGCTATAAGTACGTTTGAATGGGGAGCAGGGAAAAGAAGCTAATGTGTTTTCTGTAATATCCCATCACTAATGTGATTAACTCAGTGTTTAGCTGGTTAGGTTTTGAGTATCACTAAAGTGTACGGTTAGTGAGGAAGTCATGCTGTGGTGTTCTCCACTGTCTGAATGTGTGTGGTCTCCCATGGGAAAGCTGTGATGCTTATTTGCACACTGTTTTCCACAGGAAGCCTGCTCCTGCTCCCATTGAAGTCAATATGGATTTTACCACTGACTTCAATGGGTGGAGGAGCAACATCATAGAAGAGGAAGATTTCTCTGTCTCCTTGACCCCTACACAGGCATTTTTCTCTTCCTGTTTCTGCCCCAATCTTTCCCTTATTTTTAATATATTTTCTTCCTCTTTCATCCCATAATTTCCCTCACTTTCATCCCCACTCATACATGTGCCCATTCACTCTCCATTACATTCTTAGTTTCATTCTCTCCTGACTTTCAATCACTTTTCCTTCTACCTTCTGAATCCCCCATTCCCACCTGCTTTTCTATTTTTGGTTTCTCATTCATTCTTCATTTCTTGCCTCTCTCATCTTTTATCTCCCATTACTCTGCCAGTCCCCCTGATTCTAGTAACTGTTTTGATTCACAGAACACTCCCTCGGGGAGCAGTATCTTTAAGATCGAGGCAGTGGACAAAGACACAGGTTCCGGGGGAAGTATCACCTACTTCTTGCAGGTATGGGCATTACATGTATGTTTAAAAGTAGTCTCATTTATTGAGGTGTTCAGGCCCTAGGAGGATAAAAACAAGGCCATGGAGCTTGTTAGAAGTGTCACCATAACAGTAGGAGTGATCCCAGAAAATGCATGAGATAAATAGATTCTAAATTAATATGCACCTCCTAGGAAAAGGCTGGGGTGGTTGACCATGGACTGGGAACTGTTAGCATTCAGCTTCAGTTCAGGATTCAATCATCTTCAGCCCTACTCCTGCCTTCTCTGATCCCTCCTCAGCCTCCCTCAGCTGCACGTGGTTCTCTGCAGTGCTTCAGCTACAACACTCCTTCTGCTTCTCAGTGAAGTCAGTGTCATCTCTCCTGGCTACCTGTTAGGCTTGGTCTACATACACGTTGTATAGCAGTATAATTAGTTGGTTAGGGGAGTGGGGATTTTTTTGTTTGTTTTTTTTTTACTGTAGTAGTTCTACTGGTACAACCTCTGGTGTAGATGCAGTTAGATCAGAAAGAGGTACCTTAGACCAGTATAGATTATTTCCCTTCCTGCATGGGAATAAGCTAAACCGATATAAGTACATATACACCAATATACCTGCATACACAGTAGGGGTGATGTACCACTGTAACTATGCCAGGATAACTAAAGCAGTGCAACTTTTATACTAAGTAAGGCCTTAGTGTGGGAGGAGGAAACAACACGTCTGAATTATCTGGTGGGTCAGAAAACCTCTGTTGCACTCCTGATAACTTTGGATAAGAGTCAGACAGCTGAGAAGGTCAGCGGAGAAAGAACTCTGTTGTGACTGGTTCTGCATTGTGATCTGATAGGGTCCATCTGCCAAAAAACTAATACATACAGCTAAATATTTTTCTATTACCTCCATCATATATATTCACACGTCCTTTCATTTTTGCTGCTCTCCTCCTGCTCATACTTGCAACACTGATTAACTTATGCAGTGTTTTAAGGTTCTAACAGAACATCTGTCTCCTGCCACATCATTGGCATTCTCATGTTTCCTGCTTCCTTTTCTCTTCCCCACTTATTCTCTTTCTTGTTTATCGGGAGCCTAGGCAAGTAGCTACTGTCACTTTTGCACTATCTCAGTGAAGAGAAGTACAAACAAGGGCACTGCCTTGAGTGAACTAATAACAGATATTGAATAGGCATGTTTGAAAGGGTTGACCACGTTCCCTCGTCAAGACAATCCTGTAAAGAAAAGGTGGCTACAACCTGAGCTACTGTTGCTAAAAGCTTAGCCTGCCGCTGAATAATTTTGATTTTCCCCAGTAAGAGGAAGTGGTACACATAGACTAACTCATTCACTACAGTATTTACTTAGACAAAAGTAAGTGCAGGAATCAATGTCTACTTGAGAAAATGCAAATATTTATGTAGGATTAAAGCTAATTGTCTTAACATGAGATAACTGAAAGAAAAAAACATCCTAAACCAAGTACTGTAATCAGCCAAAAAAGACACAAAAAGCAAACACAATGATCTTACTGCAAAGGAAATCTAACTCTCATTTAAATTCAATGCCACTTACAAATCCACTCTGCAATTCTGACAAGTCCCTCAGATCAGGTCACTCTGTGAAAACCCATTTCTCTCACAGAAATTGAGTCTCTTACTTTTTTTCACAGTCATTTTTGTTCTGCGTTTTGCGACTCTATTCCACTTTTGAGATGCTAGTGACCCTCATTTTCTCCTTAGCAAGAGGCAGAGCTAGCAGACAATATGTTGCATTGTTTAATGTCACCCGTAGTCAGTCACTGAAGAGGCACATTATTTACAGAGCATTGTTATAATACCATGACAATTTTCACAGGCTGTGCTTTTGTTTGACAGCACATTTCTATGTGGCCTATCCCCTTGCTAGGAGTTGCTCATTAACTCCTAAAACTTTCACCTTTGTGTCAGAAATTTTCTAGATTTGTGCTTTTCCTGAAGGCAGTTTTTGTTAGTTTGAGGAAAAATTGGTTTAGTCATTTTTGAATATGAGGACACTGAACAAATGTATTTTCCCATTATAAAAAAATGATTGCAAACTTTTTGTGAACAGTGCTAGATGCAGCCAGGTTAGATTAATGTAGAAAATTGAAATTTGGCACAAACATAGCCTTACTGTTAAGAGAAGCCTTTGAGTGCCCTGTTGAAATTAGCTTTTGATATGACCAAGTTATGATCTTTTGAAAATCTCATACGTAATTCATTTTGCATAGGGTTTTTCACTAAGCTTACAAAATGTGCAGCAAAGAAAGGCCGTGCCATACATGTGTATATATGACTAACGTATCAGTCTAGCAAAAAGTCCACTTAAAGTGTGCGTTGGTTGAAGCAAAAGGCTCCACAAGAGCTATTGGCTCACTCCCTGAGAGCTCCCAAGTATCACATAACGGGCACACTCTCTCTCAAGTGTTGGCTTTTTACAAAATACGGGATAGAACATTCTAGTAGTGGTGTCTACTCAAATATGTCAAGATTTTCAAAACAACCAGTGAATTTGGGTGCTTCAATGTTTGGTGCCCACCATGAGACACCTTAAAAAGTCCTGATTTTTCAGAGGGTAAATGCTCAGCACCTTATCAAAATCAGGCCTCTTTAAAATACTTCAGATTAGGCATCCAAAATTCAGCAATCACTTTTGAAAATCCTGGCCAGTGTCCCAGATAATGGATTGTACATGAACTATTGCCAGTTTTTTGGAAGACAGTAGAATTTTGAAGTCCTGAAGAGGGACACAACTTTTTTGTGTGTCGCGGGGGGGGTTCATCTTTTTATTTTCTAAAACAAAAAAACCAACTAATTCCATCCAATAAACTATGTTAACAGAATATTATGGCTACATAGTTAAATATTAAAGGCTGGGAAATGTCTAAGTTAAGGTTGCTGCATTATTTTGAATAATGAGAAAATTGTGATCTGTTCATAAATTGTTCCTGAACACAAAGAGGTGAAATTAATCACATGAATCATTCATTACAGACTATTTACCCACCTCTGTTTATTATTCTAGTCTATATCTTTAGCAAGTTAAATAAAAGATAGTCCAAATACCAGTCTTGTTTCCATACCAGTAATCTTTCACCACTTCTCCTCTTCTTTTCTTCTAGAACATCCATACTAATAAGTTTACCATAGACCGACACAGTGGTGTTCTTCGCATCAAAACAGGGATCACTCTAGACTATGAAAAATCAAGAACTCATTTTGTCACCGTGGTAGCAAAGGTATCAAGCTCTTTCCTGAAAGAAGAGGCAGGGAGGGGAAGGACTTTAATTGTGGAAAGCCACATCTGAGAATGGCCCAAAGAAGAATGGGGAAAAATTAGACGCAGAGGAGTATGCCTTCAGAGTTACCCTCATTCTGGCTAGTGCAGTAATCAGCAGTGTGTGCGCTGTAGTAGGGAACCCACCATTATGAAGGCATGAAGCAATATCTAGGAGTCGGAGTTATCAGCACATAAAGTAGAGTAATTAACTGCAGTACTGGCAGTGTTTGTGTGCATCACTGCTCTTTGTCAGTACAGCAGGTGGAGAATAGTCATGCTGCAGAACAAAGGTGACACATCTCTTCTCCAAAAACCATATATTTTCTTCCCCCTCTTATGGACTGACTAATGGACCATAGTTATTCATATCCTTTAGAGGCAGCTGCACATTCCACTCCTCTTCCCGCTGCTATAAATCCTATGGGGTCTGTGCTTGTGGCACTGCTGTAGACTCATAACAGACTGTCAAACTATTGAGTCTGAGGTGCAAAGACTTGCAGAAATATATAGGACCTGTAGTTCTGACAGACATGTTTGGGCAGGTGCTATGAGGTGACACGACTTCTGCTAGGCCACAAAGAACATTTGTGAGGACCTACTAGGGTGACCAGATGTCCCTATTTTATAGGGACAGTCCCGATATTTGGGGCATTTTCTTCTATAGGCACTTATTGCCCCCCATCCCGTGTCCTGATTTTTTAACACTTGCTGTCTGGTCACCTTAGGACCTACTAAGTGCTCTTGTGTTTTGTGAGAAGAGCTTGGCCTGGGCGTCATTTAATTTTTTGGGGCCAGACTTGAGTCGGGGAGGAGTTTGTGGCAAAATGTGGTCCAAATTCACCTGTCTTTGTTATAGTGCAGAGTGGCTGGGGGTGGGAGGGAGTGGACATATCCCTGCATAAAAGTGCTTTATTCTTGTTACAGTGGGGATGCAAAACTATTCACTGCTTTAATAGTCAGCATAATTACTAAAGGGTTAAAATCTTCTCATATATTGAGTCGTCTCTCTAATTGGCTCTGTCGTGTCAGTAGCACAAACAGAGTTGATTACACCGTGGCCACTTAACAATTCCCAGCTTTATGCTCTTTCACACCTTTGACTATATCACAAGAATCCCTAGGAGACTTTGATCACATGTAGAATTTAATCTTCCCCAGCAATGCACTTCCTGGAGCAGTGTCTTTTGTTATGCCCTACATTTAGCATGAAAAGTTATAGATGTTCTTCCAGATTTGGCCTCTTCTTCTCACTTACCTGTTTCCTGCAAAGACTGGTTTTCTTCCCTAGGTGGCATTGATAAATAGGAGCTCAAATGCAAAATAATACATGTGATTCCATGTATCAGTACAACCACTTTTAATGTTAAAAATGACTCCAGGGAGACTCAGGGCTATCTGCTTAATCAAAGAGGGAACTAAACAAACCAAAAATAGAAGGAATAGGACAGAGCAGAGTTTTCTATAACTCTTGGCATTCATTGATTAGCTCTAAAGCTCTCTGTTTAGTTGAGCTGTTTCCACCTGTTATTGACTATTTTCTTGTTAAGATTAGAATAAATATCTCCACACATTCTTGTTATGATGATTCTGGCCCTGTATGTATTGCAGGAGATGCATTAGTTTTGGGAGTGTACTAATCAGGAGTGTGCGGTTCTGTGAGCTGATAAATCTCCAATCAGGAGTTCCAGTGGGTGAATTTCAGCATAATGACTTGACAATGCGTTCTGTTGTAGGATGGTGGTGGGAAGCTCAGGGGAGACAACAAGGTGTTTTCAGCCACAACCACAGTCACTATCAATGTGGAGGATGTTCAGGACACCCCTCCCATGTTCATTGGGACTCCCTACTATGGCTATGTCTATGAGGACACCCTGGCGGTGAGTATCACTTTCACCTACAGGAGACCCAGAAGTAATGGAGAAACCTTTCAACATGACAAACCAGTGGGGCCAGGTGTCACAGTGGTTTACAGCACCAGCCTTACAATTCTGGAGACCTACGTTCAAACTCTGACTTGAATCTTAAGTGAAATGAGTCCGGTAAATCTCATTCTGGTACTTATTTGTGTCCATCACAAAATCACAGAGAGCCTGCTCCAGCTCTCTTTGAAGTCACAGGAATTTTTTACTTGTACAAGTAGGATCATGATTAACAGCCACTCCATGGTAGGGACTTGCAGCGCTTCTGAAAGTGGTTGAGAGCTCAAATGAGCAACCTCCATTAACCCAGCCAGCCCTGCAGAGGCCTCTGACTATTGCTGCAAGTGGAGATCTTTTACCCAGATGAACCTGTACGTACCATCTGAGAGGTCTGTTTTGGAGCCATCAGCTAGGGTATGGGCCAAGGAAAACTCTGACTCTGCTCCCCTACTGCCCTATAAGATACCAGATCCCAGGCATCATCTCCCTTAGAGTCACTAGGGAGGAGGTGCCCTGACATGCCAGTAATGTGGGATCTTCTCTGCTGAATGATGGCTCTGGAGATGGAATGGGTCAAGTGGCCTGTCATAGGTTTCACCCCCACTTTGGACTTTAGAGTACAGATATGGGGACCTGCATGTGAACTCCTAAGCTCAATTAACAGCTTAGATCTGGTCTGGCTGCCACCACCCAAATAGTTTGAGTCATTTGGGAAACTCTGTCTTCCCCCCCAAAACCTTTCCCTCCCTGGGTAGCCTTGAGAGACTTCTTCACCAATTTCCTGGTGAACACCGATCCAGACCCTTGGATCTTAACACAAGGAGACTTTAACCATCCCCCCTCCTTTCTCCCACCAATTCCTGGTGAGTCCAGACCCAATCACCTTGGATCTTAAAAACAGGGAAAAATCAATCAGGTTCTTAAAAAGAAGGCTTTTAATTAAAGAAAAGAAAGGTGAAAGACAAACCTCTGGGAGAGATTAGCATACCAGCTACTCTCACAGACAACAGATTCAAAACACAGAGGATGTTCCCCTGGGCAAAACTTAGTTACACAAAAGAATACCCAATTTGATTATTCCCCTAATTGCAAGACAAGTTACAAAAAGAAAATAAACAAAACCTATTTATTCCTTTTCTAATACTCACTACTCTGATAAGAACTGATTACTTGATCTTTTCCACTCTGGCTGAAACTGACCCAGACAAAGGGAACTTCCCTCCTTCCTTTTGAAACATTTTGTCCTCCCATTGGTTCCTCTGGTCAGGTGTCAGCTAGACTAGGTGAACTTCTTAACCCTTTACAGGTAAAAGAGGTATTAACCCTTAACTATCTGTTTATGACATGGCCTTTACAGCCTGCAGAGTCAGCTGACAGCTCTGAAACCAAACTGTCAATCGGGCAAATAACTCGCAGGTGGAGACAGGAGGTCAGTGGCTACACAGCAAGTACGTGGCTGCCGCGAGGAGATATCTCCATCAGATTCCATTTCTATTCCATGGCCACAGAGCCCAGGCATACTGGAGCTTCTGAGTGCTCCATGATATGGAAGAATCCTGAATAACAATTCAGCCACATGTAAACAGAAAGGGTATTAACCGTAGCATATAGTCCAAAGGGTATTAGCCATAGCCATAGTCCATCAAGTCCACTGTCCTGCTTCCAGCTGTGCCTTATACTGGATGCCTCAAAGGAAAGTGAAACAAAACCATATCTCTAGCTAATTGCTATATATGAAGGAGGTGGAAATTCTTCCCTAAGCCCAGTGCAGACCTGCTTTCATTCTTAACCATGAGATTTTGATTTACCCTCTCCTAGCACATATGACTGCAAATGGTGGTATTAGTCATAAAGTTACTGAGTTGTAGACTCTAACTTCTAGTAGCAGTGTGGCTACATTCTGTCTACCTAAATTTCCCTTGCAGTTTCAGTAGACGCAGTTTTCTTTACTTTCTGTCCTAAGTTATAATTTAGCATTGCTGTATGCTGTTAAATAGTTGCTGTAGTTCTTTGTCTAAAGTGCTGCATTTCAGCAGGGTGGTGAGGTGGAAGGGATTACTGTATATATTGTAGGTAGTTTTTAAGGCACTTCACAATCCTTTGGATTGAAAGAGGCTTTAAAAATGTGATATATACTAATTTACTCTATGTAGTTGCCAAGTGATCTTGAAAGACCCATATCTATCAAGTGCACACAGTACATGGTATTTACTGTGGAAACCATGGGTTAGTAAGTATTAATTACATCCAGTCTGAGCCCTGCAATTTACACTATTATGATGATATAATGATGGAAATACTAGTGTCCTTCGCAGCATGGCCTCAGCCATTACAGCAAACTTCACACAGAGAAATGCACTTGCTGCTTTCACTCTTATTTACACATTCAGCTTTAGTTCCATGAAGTTGCTACTTTTTTTTTTTTCCCTGGGTGGTGCTTTCTTGGAGTTAACATTTTTAACCCATGACAAAATGCTCTATCTCTATCCAAGGGACTGCACTGGAGTTCTTCCAATAGCCATTCTTTAAATCCATCTTCCAGCATAAAAAGTTAGAAATAGAACACTGATGTTTTCTGTGGCTATTTATCCATCTTTTTCTCTGTGAATATCTTGTTCATCAATATGGTAAAGAAATTAAGTAACTCTTTGAGGAATGGTTTTGCCAGCACATACTGTAAACTGTGTTATTGCTATTGCTCTGACAGAACCTTGCCATTGTTTGAAGTATACAGTAGTTGTCATGGAAATATTTCCAATCACTATTTGCAACGATTTAACATTATCTCAGGGTTCCCTTGTTCTATGTCGATGTAGACTGAAATTTACAAAGGGGCCTAGAATGTGCCACCCTGGCTCATTGTGTTGAGTATTTTTACTCGGGGAGCAGCCCCAGTTCAATCAATAGGCCTACCTGTGTGAGGAAATTGTGCAAAACTTATTGATCTTGGTGACCATTTAGCCTACAGCAATGTTAATTAGGCTAAATGAAAGACTGTAAAGATTTTAAAGACAGCCACAAACGTTCCTTGTTGTTTCATAGCACTTACCAATCACATTGCCTTGGGATCCATAAATTGCTTCTGCTGTCTATCTTGATTTTATTGGAGAGACCAGAAATGACCATCTGCTGCTTGGTGAATTACGTAGCAATGAGCCATTGCAATTCCAAGCACTGGAAACCTGTGGAGTAGTTACCAGTCCATACATATTTGAGGTCTACAACAGTTGAGTGGCATTTCCAGGATCAAATCAGAGGACTTGAGCCTGCAAGGTTTTGGGCATTTCAACTCCTTTGATATCATTAGGAACTGAGAAAGGACCTTGCAAGACAAGTTCTAAGTGAGGAGTTTTAGGAAATGAAGGTACCCTCATTTAAATGAATATAACGTCTGTATGAGGAGAGAACAGAAGAAATAGAGCTGACTTCCTCTGCTTAAAATCGGAGGTGGACATGAACCAAAATTCTTACAACTGAGTTCTCTCAAACTTTTGGATGGCCAATCTACACCTGAATTTTGTAAGTGGCTCCAGTCTTTGCAATGCCATGAGCCTAACTAAAACCTGGAGGGTGAACACTCCCAAACTGTGACATAGAATCTTTCATCCAAATGTATGGCTTGTGCCCATCTCTGGTTCTTTTTTACCAGGCTCTGTCCACTTACCATGGTGGTCTGTTCCCTGGGAAGTAAAGAGCAACAGTATTTAAAACCATTGCAGAATAGAATTCACTGCCTCGGTTTGGGCTAATGTACTCAGCATTGCCATGAAATGCTCACATGGGTTTAGTAACCATTCCACAGGGGAGCAGAGCAGCATTCTCTGATTCCATAGCTGCTCATAAAAGGCTGTGTTGGAAAAAGTAGAAGAGCAGGTGGGAAAAGGACAAGTCAGCACAGTATTTTGGCAACAGAAAGGATTAACAGTTGTGAGCCAGAGTTACACTTTGCAACAACTGTGTGACCCACAAGCCAGAAAGTTGCTTCTGCCTTTCCTGCGGATCCTTACATTTTGCTGACACTAAAATGATTGGCATGATCTTGGCTCAGGATGCTGCAGTGAGGATGCTCCCATTCTCAAAGAATGGCACAGATGGCACTGAATATAATCATAATCATCATCACAAGGAAAACCTAAAATAGGCCTTGCAGCAAGGGCTAGTTGCAGCTGATTTCCTGAGCACAGGCTATCCCTTGTTCCAACTAATAATTAGGACGTCCCCTAGGTCTCCTTCAGTCGATCCCTGAACTAACTTGGTCTTGGTCAGCTATATTGCCTGACCAGCTAGCATAGCCCATAAGCCAGAAAACATTCCATTTTGGTAACGAATAGTCCCAGGTCAAGCGCTTGCAGTCCTGCGACATTCCCATCTCCCATTCACCAAATTCAATAGCATGGACATCCCCCATTTTAATCGCCATTTGACTCACACACGAACTGACCTGTCAACATTCAGCATTGCACACTGAGAATTTACCTGACCTTCCATATCAACTCCCAGTGCAGAACAGGAAAGAGTCTACAAGCAGTACGGGCCTCACAATGGCCTGGAACAACCAGTCCCTCTGCTGCAGCACATGGATGGGCAGGTGGGAGTTTTACTGGTAGAAGAGTAGAGGCAAAAGAGCCCCAGATCCCTTAACAGGGGGAGGGTGCCCGCCCCAAAAGCTAACCCTGAGCACACTCCGGGCCTGTAGATCAACTAGTCAAATGGCCTGATACAAAGTCAAGCTGTGACTTATTTTCTGGCAGGAGCATAGGCCCCTGCTGTCATTCTCATGCAGCCACAGCAAGAGCACCTATCACCTGGTTATAGGGGAGGAACTGGCTGGAGAGGATTTTATTAATATTTGCTAGCAATTTGACTGCTCTTTGCTCTCACTACCTAAGCTGTAATTCGTCATTTCTCCCTAGGACTCTGAGGTACTAACAGTCGTTGCTCTTGACGGTGACCGAGGAAAGCCTAATAATATTCATTACTGTCTTGTGAATGGTGAGTAGACACAGTTGGCATGAAATCCTAAGGGATGTCAAAGCTAGACATGACATTAAATCAGAACGTAGCATGCTAGAGTCTAGTAAAGCTGAAGATACCTCTCATGAAATAGGGTCAGACACCTGAAACTATTCCTGGCTCTTGTCTAGCTGGGAGCAGCCCAGAGATTATTCACTGAGTTTTAGTGTTTGCTTCATGGAGCTACATTGCTCATCTTGGAATCATTTATTTTGCTTATTTGTAGTTTAAGAACCAACATTGTGCCTGGCACTTTACTAGACATAAATGATCCCTGCGCTGAGGGACTTTCCCATCTAAACTGGTAGCCAACAGAAGAACACACTGGGAGACCCATGCAACTTCAAGGCCAGCACATTTTATTCACGTTTCCATGTACATTGTAGTGAGATTTCACTAGCAGGAAGTGTGGGAGCAGAAAGGAGAGGAGGGAACCAATCATGGTTCTGGAGTGGGAAGAGATGGGGACTATTCCGGCCACTCAAAGCCCTGGAGGTGGGGGAATAGGTATGGGAGGAAGAACACTGCCTTACTTCCCCGCACCCCCATGCAAACACTGGCCTCAATCAAGAGAGGCCCCTATTCTACACCTTGAGTTTGTGCTGTCAAAATGGAAGGAAACCATAATATGCTATTGTTAATTATTTATGAATAGTAATTATTATTACACTTTTTATTTTAAAATCACTTTTTTGTTTTAAAAAGGAAACCCTAAGCTTCAAAATATGCTGTCTTACAGAATGTACATAATGTCACACTCTGAGTTACCAGTTTCCCTATGGTAATTGGGCAATATGATGTATTGTTGCTTGAAACAACTATTGACTTCAGCTTCTTCTCAGTCAGGCTTTACTTTTCAGGCTTATGAATCTTAATGATTTACTGCCACATACGTCTGTATCATTCAATGTGGTGTCTAATGAACTTTAATGAAGTTGCAGGTATTGCAGATATTCGCAAAACAAGGCATTATTGGACATTTTAAAATGAGCATTAAAGTCAAATTAGAGAGAGAGAAGAATGACTGGGTTTTCATGTAATCAGCCTTTATTTCTGAAGAGGCAACTCTTCCAGGTTTGAGTTTTCTTTTCTTCCAACTGTATTTTCCACTACATGCATCCGATGAAGTGGGTTGTAGCCCACGAAAGCTTATGCTCTAATAAATTTGTTAGTCTCTAAGGTGCCACAAGTACTCCTGTTCTTTTCAGTTTGATTTCCTTGCAGCAACTGTGGACCTGTCCATGAGTGCATGGGCTCTGCCACAAAACCCAATTCATGGCCAGATTTCCATACATGCTGCAGGGCAGGGAGAGGAATATCCAGCGTAAGTCTCCCTTTCAGACGGATGAAGTATTTGCAGCCAAGCTCTTTTCCTGTGCCTTCATTTCCTACCTGCTTTCTTCATGCAGGAGGCTACCTTTATCAGAGGAGATGGGGCAAATATGTGGGCAGCAAGCACCCAAGTGATTCTTATATTTCCAGAAGCTGCCTTCTGCTTCGCTCCGCAAATTAGCCATGTCAGAAAGGGAGCATAGTACAAATGGTGCAATTGATGCTCTGCCCAGACACATGGAAGAGTGGGTTTGCTGAATCAGTACACAGCCCTACCAGCTCCATGAGCCAGCTTCTGCCTGTGAGCCTCAGCGGGTGTTCAGGTCAGAATTTGACCCTATATCCACAGAAGGCCTTTTTACACACTATCATCTTTTAGGAGGTTGAGTTTTTAAATGCCCAGACATCTAAGGCCCCTAGAGATATATGCTGCAGAAGGAATGACTGTTTTGGTTAGATTGTCAGACTTCTCACTTTAGCTGATATTAGTGAGAGCGGTTCTTGTTTTTGCAAAGCATTATTAAGTACTTGCCAATTAAACTGAGAAGGCTCATTTTTATTTCTGTCTGCACATGAAATCAATATGTACAAAAGTGACTGGTAATTTTGAATATCCAACTTCAGACACCTTAATGGAAACTGAATTTCAGCACTTTGTGAAAATCACACCTTTTTAAGGCATTGCAAGCAGGGAACCCAAAATCAACAGTATCCAAAGCACAAATCACTGTTGAAAAATTTGTCCAGTGAATCTCATTCCCATTTTATCCCCTCTTTCTAACACAGAAGTACTGCCTTGTTGAGTTTATTGTGCATCTGGAGGATAGTGTTACATAGAAGGAGAAATGCTGTCGACCTTGCTCCGATCTCCACCCTGATGTAGAATCCCTTCTGTATATTGTGCATATCTCTCTGATCTTTCTTTTGCAAACTAACTATTAGGAACCCCACATCCCTTTGAAAACAGATGGCACAGTTTTGGAAACTTTGGGAAATATTTAGCCCCAGGTGATATATTTTATGCATTTTTCTCTAAACTTTTGACTTTGGTTAAAACAAAAGTCTGTAGACACAAGACAGCATGAGCTTATTTGTACCATGTAACACATCAAAATATTTGTTAATATTTGTAGAATAGACTGATTTGAGAAGTTTGTCCTGTCTGCTATTTTATATTTTATGAATATTGGCTACTGTCCAATGATTCCTGCACCAGCAACTGATGTTAATACAGTGTACACTATGATGAAATAGCTTCAGGGTATTTCCCTCTCTGATCCAAAACTGGACCTATGTTGTGTATCATGAAGCAATCTCGTGCAACACTCAGTTGATTAAATGGAGGAATTAACATGAATTTGATCATGACCACCTTCAGATAGGAGGCATGCATCGTGCAATGAATTTCAAGGGTGATACAGGCAGTGAGATGCAGGCAAGTGACATCCTTGTGGAAGCAAATCTGTGGTGTTTCAGTCATCAGCCAGGCAAGAGTGAAAGTATATAACCGCGGCATTAGAATTCACAAACTTATGAATAAGGCAATGAATGGTTTGAAATGGATTGCAGCTAGTGATTCCATGAACAATGATGTTCTCCCAGAAGATGAGAAGAGATGCTTCTTGGAGAAAGCTCCAAATGGATTGAAGCATTTGAAGATGTAGAGAAGGCACACAGAGAAAACAGTGGAAACACTGAATGCTCTGGCAGGCAGACATCGTGAACAGCATCCAATCACCCTTCCAGCTCATGGATACTTGCATTACCCAAGGAAAAAACTGTTCAGATACATTTCTCTTCTTGGAAAACTATTTAATGGATTTCTCCCAACTACTGATGGATTACATAGCAGCAAAGAGAGAGAAGATAACAAGTCCATGTAGCTTGAGATATTGGTAAAGATTCTTCCACTTGACTTCCAGTATGGTCATGTGAATTATTCTAGATAGGGTTGTGTAAATGTAGCAGAAGACAGACTTCTGGAGGAAGAGAAGTCAGATATATACTATAAGCTAATTGATAATGGGGGAGCAGTATACCGGACTGCCAAACTCTTTAGTGTTGTATGAACATGACATGAGCATCAAGCAATCACTCAACAAGCACTGTGGGAAGCATCAGCATCTCTGCACAAAAGATAAGGCTCTGAGCAAGTATTATCTGACTGCACATTTGTTTTTTTTGCAGTGTTGTTGTAGCCATGTTGTTCCCAGGGTATTAGAGAGACAAGGTGGGTGAGGTAACGTCTGTTATTGGACTAACTTCTCTTAGTGAAAGAGAAAAGCTTTCAAGCTACATGGAGTGCTCCAGAGTTTGATAAAGCCCGAGGGGGTGTTTCATTAGACATTCAGGAGCTCATAGTGTTATGTAGGGATTACATAAGAGTACATTATGATACTTTTGTAATTCACATGATATAGTCATACAAGACATTCTACAGCCCTCTTACCAAGAGTCATTACTGTTATATAAATAGTTTACATGTATCATCATTGTGTTCAGTGATTGTAAAAAGATAATTACATTTGTATCATGGGTGCTTTAGACTTATGCCTCTGGGCAAGCAGATATCATCAGAAATATATGTTTTATAATTAGGGGGTAGAAAGTCTTATCTGCAAAACTTCGCAACTCAATCCATTGCACAAATAATGACAAATATTTTGATGTATTACATGGTACAAATTAGCTCAGACTGTCATGTGATGAGCTCATACTGTTGTGCTTTAATCAAAGGCAAAAAAAGTATGGGAAAATGCATAAAATATCACCTGGGGCAAAATATTTCCCAAACTTTCTAAAACAGTACTATTTTTGAGTACATAGTTGCATTATTAATTGTATTTAGAAGCTTTCTGCCAATTTTGGTTAAAAATTAAATTGCTTCTGAGTTATGGCCATTTGTATGATTTTTTTGCCCAATAATATTTAAACATTACATGATCCAGAAAAACTGCACCACTTCAAGCATCTACATCCACCCCCGTGATGACCACCAGCTATATGCCTAAAATGTGGTAGCAATGAAATTTTTACCTCTTGCTATCCAAAGTGAGTTCAGGCCAGTAAGTTACTACTCCTTGTAGAGGCTGCCCTAGGTGCCCTACCTCACAGTCCATTGTCACTTAGCGGCTAGACAGGAACTACAACTTATTTTTTATACAAAACACTGTACATTTTACTGCTCATGTTTTTTTAGAGCTCTTCTTTTTCAGGAAGTTGGAAAATGTGATCACCATAATCAAATGTCCCTCTCTCTTGTGACAGGAAGTGAAGGATCTTTTGAAATAAATAATACGACTGGAGCTATTTCTGTTATAAAAAACCCAAGCAAACTAAAGAAAGAAGTGTATGAACTAAAAATTCAGGTATGCTCCATAGTTTCCCTGTGCCCGTGATCTACTAGCCATGAATGTCAATCTGTGTTAAAAACAGGTAACATGAACCAAGTCCTAAATGCTACATGTTGTATTTGTATGTTCAAAGGTCAGATCATCACCTCATGTAAATCAGCATAATTTCCCATTGTTTGCCCAGATATTCAAAGTGCCCCCAATTTCCTCTTGGAAATAAAATCTAATAGTTACAAATTAATTCCCAGCTCTACAGTCTTCTTTCTCTTAGGTGATTGTCTGCTCACTCTCTATTTTCAATTTTTATTACTGAGTATGAAAATTAATGAATTATTAAATCCATATCTGCTGGAGTGGATTACTATTAAATCTATAATCATTGAGAGAGTTAGGATAAATGATGCTGAATAGTGGATCATAGCTATTAAATCCATATCCACTTGACTGGGTCTCTAATACAACTTTGACACACACGTCCAAGGTTAGAACTGGAAAGAGAACAGAATTTTAAAGAGACAGGATATGAATGTGACATGCTGCCTAAATTTACACAGGATTCTAATGATCAACATTTTAATGGCACAGGGTCACATCATTAGGCCCTTATCAATTTTTCCTCACACAAACATGCATTGAAAGCAATGGCAATTTTCCTGAATAAGAACTAGATTAAGTCTTTAGAAGGGCCTTGTGACTTAGCCCAAAGATAAATAAATAAATGCTGAATTATTTTATACTAAAAACAATAGTAAAGGGCCAGATTCTTAGCTTGTGTAAATTGGTGGGCTGCTATTGACTTCAAGCTGAGAATCTAGCTCTACATGCTCAGAGATTTAAGACATAAAATCCTCTAGAGAAATTCATGTTAAAATCATGTTGCATCATGCTGTACCATCAAGTCAATTGATGCAAGTGGAACAAAGGTTGAAATATTGGGCCATAATTGGTGTTGGTTTGAAAACTCTTTGACTGAAATGGGTGTACACCAGGGATTAATTTAACCAGTTAGAGTTTGATTCTTCAGTTACTGGTAACCAATTTCTTATACAAAGTAGCAGCCAGAGTTTCCTCTGTAGTGGAAGAAACATCAGAGGCACAGTCAATGAGAAGAGTATTGATTGGGTGAACCTCAACAAGTCTGGTAGTTCAGTTCAGTTTGGTTGCCTGTCCATGGGGTCAGCAAAGCAGGGCTATAAATCTGAGAGCAGTCTCTCGAGAAGGAAATTTCTAGTACTTTCTTCTTCCCATATGCCCCCCAAATACTGCAAAAGCACAGTTCTGCTCACAGTGCTTCAGCACTCATGCCCTCTGCCAGAACCAAGAAGAGCCTGGGTACCTGAAAAATAACCTGGAGGAAAAGTCCAAGCTTTTTGGAACTTCAAAGCATTTTGAGTTCCTATTCACCTTGAACCTTCATTCTGGGCAAAAGTTCAGATCATCTCTTATTTTATGTCAATTGGTAATTCGTCCCTAGAGAGCAGTTTTCATTCTAGGACAGAGGTGGATTGTGGAGCTCTTTTCTGAAGACTTGGCCTTGTGACCAATGCAGGACCATTGGTTTTGTTAAGCTTTTGGATGGCTGAGCACAAATACGACTTTCTGCAAGTTCGTAGCGCTCTAGAGTGAAATCCTGACCTCACTGAAAGTCAGTGCAGTTTGACTTCAATAGAGCCAAGATTCCACCCCTAAGCTTCAGACCAAGGTTTCTAACATGAATTTAAAGATATAGACAAATGTAAAGGCATCAGGCATACTCAACTCATGTACAAAATTACCCTTAATATCAGTGTGATTTGTTCACACAGATTAAGGACCTCTGAGGGCCTGAGAGAAGAAACATTTTAATTGAACTGATAGTTCTCCACAAAGAAAGCACTACAGTTTTTCTTTTACCTATCACAGGCATCAGAAATAAGTCTAGATGGTGATGTGACAGCATATGCTTTTGCCACCGTGACTATAAGGGTCGTCGACCTCAACAACCACCCACCAACTTTCTATGGAGAAAATGGGCCTCAGAATCGGTTTGAATTGACAATGTATGAGCACCCACCCGAGGGTGAAATCCTGAGGGGCCTGAAAATTACTGTCAACGATTCAGATCAGGTGAGTTTGTGAAGAGTATCTATCTAGTCTGGCTGTCTAAGGGTTTTCTGCAGCACCTTTCACTGTAATATCTGGACACCTAAATTTTGGGGAGGACCAAGGATAGGTTATTAGTATTATAATACGATTGCCCACTAACAGTGTTGTGAATGCTTAAAAGAGAGATACGGTCTATTGGCTTGAACCCCATGAGTTCTAACCCCAGCTCAGAGATTGACTCCTGCTGGGCCTAAGGTCTTGTCTACACTATGTGGGAAAGTCGATCTAAGCTATGCAATTTGAATTACGTTAGTAGTGTAACTCAAGTTGACGTAGCTTAGACCTACTTACTGTGGGGTCCACACTATGCTATGTCAATGGGAGACGCTCTCCCGTCGACTCCCCTTACTCTTCTCATTCCGGTGAAGTACAGGAGTCGATGGGAGAGTGATCTGCGGTCAATATATCGGGTCTTCACTAGACCCGCTAAATTGACCACCGATATATCAATCACCACTCATCGATCCCCCCCAGTAAGTGTAAAAAAGCCCTTAGACATTTTAGGCCCTATTTACAATCTCAAATTAGTTTTACCACTAGTATAACTCCATTGAGTTCAGTGGAGTTACGCTTGATTTACAATGACATGGGATCAGCATCAGACCCTTCACCTCTCTCACTTAGTTTCTCCATATGTAAAATGGGGATAATACATTCTTGCATAACTCTTAGAGGTAATAGGAGGACTACTTAGCATTTTACAACTTCAAAATGCTTTACAAATAGTAGCTTTATTACTGCTGTCTCCCACAACCTTATGGAGACAATACAGTCCTTGCCCCTTTCATTGTTTCTGTTAGTAAAACCTATAACTTATCATTCTTCTGGCCTTTATCCTTTACCATGAGTTGCAGTGCATGGTTTGATAAATCTTATACCCCAAGAAGAGCATCCGATAGCCAGACAAGGGAGAAGAAGAAAGACTCCATGAAGCCCACTTGGGACCTCACCCTGTAGTTCTAACCAACCTAAGAAGTACTTATATACTATGGCAATAGTTGCTATAGGAAACCTTAAGTTAGCTACTGTACCACTGGCCTCCATTTGAGTTAGCCTGAGGTTTAGGGAGTGACAACATCCCAGAACTGTATTCTGTTAACAGCAATGCTCTTATGTCACTGTACTCAGGATTGTGCTGTTACTATTGTACTGCTATCAAACCCAATGGCTTCCCCCTGCTGCTCTGCAGCAAGCAGATAAATGACTACTTAGGTATGAGTGCCCAGTCAGTCCTGTCATTGTTGCTGCTGCTGCAGCAACAGAAGGAAGCAAACTGAAAAACTGCTATGCTGACTTTTTCTCTACTTGGAGTTTAAAAAAAAAAAGTCAAGTAGGTTACAACCAGACTATAAAATATACAGAAAGCATTTGTACCTATATCGAATACATTTCTGAACATGTTTACTGTTGCACAGTGTCACACACTGTTTTTTTTCTTTTAAAGGCTTAAAGCCAAATTATTCCCCTTCTGCACACACACTCATTCAAGGCAAAATGTAAAGTAAACAATGTTTCTTACTTTACATACTGAGTCCTTGGCTCACTTTGCTTAGTGGTGGCGTGGGATGGAGCTGGAGGTACAGCCTCTAATTTCTGCAAAGCCTGAGTATGGAGTGGAAGCCCATCTGCTCTACGCTCCATGGCTCTTCTCACTATAAGGAAAGACAGCAGCCATGCTTCCACTGGCTCTCCTGACATTCCTGTGCTCTGTGATTGTCCAACTGGGCTCATGGAACATGGGTTGCTCTGACCAGAGGTGGGTTCTGCTAAATTTCTTGACAGAAAGTCACTCAGTTTTGGGAGGAAGCAAACTATGCAGAGCAGCCATCTCCAACACAGCATGGTCCCCCAAAAACCTGTGGAGTCCCATGCATAGGGGATCTTTGCCTGGCTGGGAAGATAGCATTCCACATTGCCACTGCTCTTACTCATTCCATGCACATCAGTCACATCCAGCTGGTATTTGTATGTGTCACTCCACTCTCCACTGCAGGCAAAAATGAGCCAATGGTCTATCCTTTAATTGTGGGAGTTTGGATTCCAGTGCAACACAAGCCGCTGAGCTTGAACCTGAAAATATTCAGATTTGCTTTGGGGATTAACATTGGCTTTCTTCCCTTTGAGATGGGCAAGTTTTGAAGCAGTGACTGCCCAGGCTTAGTCCACCTATGTGTACATCAGCAAGTGGGGGCTGTCCTGTTTCTACATCACCACTACTAGAAGTACTGCATCCTGGAGGGACATCAGTATCCGCCAATCGGTGATTGTGGCTGGTGGCGATAGTTGGGAATCACAGCTGTTGAGAGATTGGTACCTGCTATTAGTTAATAAATCACATTCAGCTCATCTTGCCCCATCCTCTATAGGAACACATAAATGTCTGCCAGGTTAATGGCTAAAACGGCAATCTGTATGAACCTTCCTTTTTTTACCATTCCCCTGCCGTGTTCAGATAAAACTTGACAGAATTGTTCTGGTGTCCAATAGCTTGATCCTTTATCACAGTGCATGGCAGAATGCCTCCAGGTTAATGCCTTTTATATATGACTATTGTTCAGTGATTTCACTTGTTTTCCACTGTTCCACCACTGGGTCATCCTTTACCTCCAGTCACCTGTTCTCTGCAGGTTAGAGGGAGCTTCCTAAACCAAAAACAATGAGACAAAGCAGTGCAGCACATAAAAAGCTTCATTGCTCTATATACACATACCTACAGTACTGACTAAACTCACTAAGTCCTGTCCAGCAATGCATCAATCACACTGCAAAAAGCACAGGATGGATTCTCTGGAGACCCTTGCTTCTTTGGTTGTTATAAAATCCTGGTCAGGAAGATGGAAGGGATAAACCTTACCAGAATCACCAATCTATGTGCTCCTGGTTCCTTGGAACACAACCAGCTTAAGGGACACAAGCCTTGAAGCTTAGTCAAAGCCTCTTTCTCACATGAATTGCCCACCTAGCCAGCCCTAGTGCAGTGTTTTTCCATTGTAATTGGAGGAATAATTAATCTTTTTTTTTTTTTTTAAAAGCCACGTGTGCCCTGTGACCAGAGCTGCAGCGATTACTTTAGTAAGCCTCTTAGCACTCTCTTACCCAGGAGATGGAGAACAGAAGGTTCTAAGCAGTCAGACACACATTCTAATTATACACATACTGAATAAAAACGGAGCCTATGCCATGCAACAGTAAATGCAGCCTTGCTGCTGAAAGCAAAGCAACATCACTTTGTACTGCTTTTACTTTCATACCTATGCTTTGTTCCCAGGGGGCCAATGCTAAATTCAACCTCCGGCTAGTTGGACCCGGTGGCATTTTCCGAGTTGTTCCCCAAACAGTGCTGAATGAGGCTCAGGTTACCATAATAGTGGAGAACTCTGCTGCCATAGATTATGAGAAGTTCCAGTTGTTAACCTTTAAGGTATAGTATGTTCCTTTTAAAAGGTTCATATACGTGAGGGTTTTTGACTTCTGGTTTCAACTGGGGCTGTGTGACTGAATGCTAATGCTGTTATAGCCCTGTAAATGAAGCTCACCAAGCCAAATTCTTCCCTCAGGTCATTGACTGCTGTGGTGTTTAATGAGTGTGACTGAGGACCGTGGGCTATCTTTGGCCCAGTGAATGCAAGGAGTTCTAGCTGTTACATCTGTATAGAAATTTCATTTTGTGATGTTTCTGAAGCACTGTAGACTATGCACATCAGGGTGACTATTTCACTTATGCCAATAAGCTCATTAGATGCAATCCTGGCCCCACTGATTTTAGTGAATCCAGGATTTCACCTACTCACACTTAGGCCATGTGGCACATGGTCTTGCTTTACAGTGTTATTGCTGGAACTGGTGGAAGACCCCAGCTGATGGGTAATTACTTTTCTATTGTAGCTCATTGCCTTCAGCACCTTGTTACTCGTAAAATATTTTATCCAAGTTATAGTTCGGTACTCATGGGCTCTGCATGTTTTGTATACAAAGAGGCAGTTTCTGTAATGATTAGAGGGAGTGGTGTGGGAGTCAGATTTCCTGGGTTCTATGCCCAGGATTTGCCATGTGACCTCAGCAAGTCACTTCACTGCTGTGTCTCATTTCCACCATTTGTCATGTCTGTTTGTAAAGCACCTGGTGCTCCTTAGATTCAAGGTGCTCTAGAAATACAACATATTATTATTGTATTCAGATGGAAGCTTCATGACCAATTATAAAGCATTGCCCAAATCAGTTATAAGTAGTGCAGATTTATTCATGGTAAGTTACTATAAGACCACTAAAGAAATCACACAGCTCATGAATACCTTGAATTCTATATTGAACCAACCAGCTCATGAACACTGAAAGAATTCAGCTGAATCCTATTGCAATGAACACCAAAAGTTGTAATTACAAGTGAAGAGGATTTTTTTATTCCTTATGAGATCTCTCACTTTGTTTGGATAAAATGATTTGCACAAGAGTTTTAAAATGAACTGCACAGATTTTGCTAAAAATACAAAGCCTGTTTCTAAATTCCCTATTGGGAAAGGACGGTGGTGGGAAAATCAGATATCCAGGTTTGAAATATGCCAATTTTTTTTCAAACAATTCACTAGCTGTCTTATATACTTGACAAGTTCAAGCCACTTGCTACCCCCACTGCCAGAGTGAGTTCTTTCAGTTAACATTTTGGACAAGATTTGGGCTGGTTTCTGTTCTAATGCCTATCCCCAACAGTTCATCAAAACTGTCTTACCTTCCCTAATCAGTGATTAACTCCTTCCCTGCTAGTTTACTGTTGCCCATTAGCATACCATAGAAATCAATGAAACATTAGTCTGCCCTTTGTGTATACAGCAGCATGCCAGGTCCATTCTCCAGGATGTAGGTGGAAAGCATGACACCCAAGGAGTGATCTAGAATTATTTGACCAGAACACATTCTGAGGAATTGACAAAGACAATGGCTCAGTGGAGAATTTCTGCCCTCCAGTTATCACAGTGATTCACCCATTTGCTAGATTCCTCAGTTCTCCTGGATACCCAGTTAGCAGCACAGTGGCCAGAAACATCTTTTGTTTTCAAATGACCAGACAAATGAGCCCACTCCTCTAGTCCTGGAGCCCATTGTAACTCAGGCATTTGACACCTCCAAACTGGACTGTTACAATTTAAATTTACAGTGGTGAATCTAGAAGGCCACTTAGCAGCTAGATCAGGTGCAGCATGCAGCTGCTTGCCTCTTCAGAGGGGCAGAATGATAACATATCGCACTGGCTGTGCTCTGTCTAGCTGCCCTGGTGCAGTAGTTCATTTCAACATGGAATTCAAGGTGCTGGTCACTATCTAATAAAGTCCTAATTGCTCAGGCCCGGTAGTCACAAAGCCTGTCTCTTCCCCTAAGCTTCACCAGGACACCTACACTCAGAAAGTATGATTCAGAGAGGTTCAAGCTCAAGGGAATTTGGGCTAGGAGTTCTCATTAGTGGAACCTCTGGAATTTGATCCTGCTTTTAAATACACGAGTCCCAGCCTGGCTGTGTTTATGGCGAGATGTAAAATGCATTTTTTGTTCTAGGCTTTTCAATGACACCACGTTCTGCAGGCTCTGATATTTTATCTAGTTGCTGCTGTCTCCCATCCTGAGTCTATCCAAGGAAGTTAAGTCACCCTCTGTGAATAGCTGCAGAACACTGAAGTGGTACAAATAATCTGATGAATTTAGCCTCTGTGTCTGCAAAATGTTCACCAGCAGATAATCATTTTATCCATCATTCAAGCTAATTCAATGTATTTGAGGCATTTTTTAAAAAAAATTGGAACAGTTCTCTGCAGATATTTGATTTTCAATATGCACTGTCTGAGCTATGCTGGAAACTGTGATTAGTCAGACAGTCAGGCAAGCACTTCTACTGTAAATAATGACACATACAGATTTAAAATTTGGTTTCTGCACATTATTGCAGAGACAAATTTGAAATTCCCTTCCCACAAAAATTCAAGTGGATTGCTCAGACTTTCAAGGAAAGCAAACACAAAGTGGGCACAGACATGGCTGAAGTTTATTTTAAAATGTTTATCAATTTAAAAAATGAGTTTGATGTTTGCATGATTTGCCCAGTTACACAAAGCATGCTTTCCTTCTTGTGGTGTTGGTTTCCATTCTAACTGGGATAAAATGCACCTAGGCATAGTGATAGATGCCTCCCAAATACTTGCAATAATAATAGTAGAATTCACTATTTTATCTTCTTAGCTTCTTGCCATAGAGGTGAACACTCCTGAGAAATTTAGCTCAACGGCGGATATAGTGATACGTCTCTTGGACACCAATGACAACGTCCCAAAGTTCTCATCTGACTATTACATTGCCAGGATTCCAGAGAATTCCCCAGGGGGGTCCAACGTAGTGGCTGTAACAGTAAGCTTTATTCAGTCTTCCAGAGATGTAACTGATCTAACTATCTGTCTATGGAAACTGCCAAAGCATGTCAGTGGCTCTGTCCTCCTAATAACTTTTTATTCTTTACAAGCAGGGCCGGCTCCAGGCACCAAGCACCCAAGCTGGTGCTTGGGGCGGCACCTGGAGGGGGGCGGCGCGGCGCTCCGGCCACCGGGGAGAGCGGGGCCACAGCCGGGCTCGCCGCCCTCCCCCCGGCGCTCTGGCCGCCCTCCCCCCGGCTGCCGGGGGGAAAGCCGAGCCCCAGCCGGGGGCCCTGCGCTCTGGCCGCCGGGGGGAGAGCCGAGCCCCAGCCGGGGCTCGCCGCCCTCTCGCCGCCCTGCCCCCGGCGCTCTGGCTGCCGGGGGGAGAGCGGAGCCCCCGCTGGGGCTCGCCGCCCTCGCCCCGGGGCTCCGGCCGCCCTCCCCCCACCGTGGGGGCGGGGGGTGGCCGGAGGCTTTTTTGCCTTGGGCGGCAAAAAAGCCAGAGCCGGCCCTGTTTATAAGCTCTATTCTACTCCCATGCTGAAGTCAATGGGAGTTTTGTCATTGACCTCAACATGGGTGGGAGTCATTCCTGTGTTTGTTGGCTGCTCACCTGCTGAAACATCTTTAAATCAATGAATAAAAGAAAACCTGCTCCTGCAGTCTCATAACTAAGTGCATTTGGGATCAAGGCCATATGGACTCACAGCTATCACCATACCCAGAGTAGCAGGTATATTAAGCTCTAATGTGTAGAGCCACTCAGTGTCTGATATTGTTATGTTAGCACACAATGCTCAGCAAGGTAGCTGTTGTTTCAGCAAAGCCTTTTCAGACAATGTGTCTGAAGTGCCATTTTTATTTTATTTCATGTGGTTTTTTAAGCCCCAAAAATGTCACACACTCCAGCTGAAAGATTCAGTGATAGCTGAGCGAGGCTGGCATTGTTGTAAGAAAGACTTGGATTTGATTGAGGTTGAACAAAAAGAAAGGAAAATGGCTGCTAGTGAATTTCTAGTCCCATCTTCCATAGATTGCAAAGATGACATGATTGCTACATGCATAATTATGCTGTTCACGAGCAAGACTATAAAAATGCACCAGATTTGGAAAAGAATGACCCCAATGTAAGAACTGCTTTCGTGTGTTCAGAAATGGGAAGAGTTTGTTTATACATTACCAATATCTCACACTGTCAGAGGAAGAAAAGCAAAATGTTCAAGACCCTGTGAGCACTGAAGAAACATTTCCAGCCCAAAAGGAATGTTATACATCTGTTTAATACAACCACTAGAGTCAGAGCTAGAACCCATAGATCAGTATGCCACACAAAGCTGAGGCAGTCGACAGCCACATGTAAATTTGGGAGTGATACAAGATCCCGTAGGGCTGGGCACCAGAGACATAGATGCCTGAGGCAGGATGCTAAGGGAGCCCAAACTAGTCAGTGTCAGGGCCGGCTCTGGCTTTTTTGCCGCCCAAGGCAAAAAAGCCTCCGGCTGCCCCGCGGGGGGGGCGGCCGGAGCCCCGGGGGGAGGGTGGCGAGCCCCGGCGGGGGGAGGGCGCCGGGGGGGAGGGCGGCCGGAGCCCCGGGGCGAGGGCGGCGAGCCCTGGCGGGGGCTCCGCTCTCCCCCCGGCAGCCAGAGCGCCGGGGGCAGGGCGGCTCGGCTCTCTCCCCCCCTCCCCCCCCCGGCGGCCAGAGCGCCAGGGGCAGGGCGGCAAGCCCGGCTGTGGCCCCGCTCTCCCCGGCGGCTGGAGCGCCGCGCCGCCCCCCTCCAGGTGCCGCCCCAAGCACCAGCTTGGGTGCTTGGTGCCTGGAGCCGGCCCTGGAGTCAGTGTGCTGCAGAGGCAGTGAAAT
>NW_020664497.1:1131512-1192521 GCF_002925995.2 Terrapene triunguis | reverse complement strand
AAATGACACAAATGCTACTGAAAGTACTAACTGCAGATCCTAGAGGTGAAAACACTAAACTCTATATAGGGAAGAACATCAAAACAAGAAAGAAGAGGCTCACCATAGGACACACTGGCACCAAGGCAGCACAGCACAGAGATTATCATGTTCCTTACTGTAGTAGTCAGAAGAAGAAGAACAGTGTCCAACACTGAGGTGGTCTGCAGAAAATGTTTAAAAAAAAAAAAACATTTTGCAAAAGCAGCAAAATAAGGCCCTTCTGGTCAAAGGCAAAGAGGACAGCGCATCTGCACAGTTCATATTCAATACTAAACATCATGTAGGCACCAGATTAGTGCCTAAACCAGATTCAGAGACAAACCCAGCAAGTTGGGATACTGTAGGCTTGGGAAGTAACTGTTCTAGCAGGACAGATACATATGAAAGATGTATTAGAGAATACTGGACATCCCAAGAAAAAATAGCATGCAAAATGGAATCCAGTAAAAAGAACCCAAACTTATGAGACCTCCAAAGTTGACAAGAATCCATGGTAGTTATCGGGAACCAGATGCACGTCCCCACTCCCCACAAGGCCACAGATGAGTTACACTGGCCTTGCATCAGTTTAGAAATCAAAGACATTGCTAACGACTGCAAAACAAGCAAGCAATGTTTAAATAAGCAAGTGAGGGAGCCAGTTATACACTCAACAGCACAGCACACCTGCCTACATCAAGTTTCTCTGCATTTAGAGGTAGATGGACAGACATACTGATGTAACAAAAAAATCCTCATAGGTATCAAAGAAAACAGAAATAGCTCCCTCTAGCAAGTCAACTGCTTTTCCCAACCCTGAACCCGTGGAGAAACTAATAAGAATGCAGAACAAAGTTGCAACATCTGAAGAGATACCTGCAGCGCAACCTGGGCCCACATGCACAAGAATGATCAAAACACCAGCCAGATTGAAATATTGTTATGTACAAATATCAACTAAATATACCACAGCGGAGAGTCTTTTTAAAAAAATCTCTGTGCTGTTTAAAAGACAGTTTTGGCCAGGGACACTGCACTCATATTTAGCTGATCTCTAGTAAAGGTTGAGAATAAGTTGTTTGTTTAGTCAGTGCACTAATGCACTCCTTACTCCTATGAAAGAAAGGATGTTACAAGATAATGTCAAATGCCTAAGAGTGGAGTCACCCAATAAGCATTATAGATTTTACTGCTTATGTTCATGTAGAGTGCTTAGGATGTGGTTGTATGAAAAAGCTTTGCTGTATCACCCATTACCATTTGATTTTGTAATATTTTGCAAACTTCCAAATGCAAATTGTTAATGAAAGTTCCATAAATATACTGACAACATATTTTAAAAGGAGAAAAATCTGTTTGCCTTTTAGTGTGCTGTTATTAGGCACAATAGGAAAATACACTTTACTACAGGTTAATAAATCAGGACTCCTTTGAATTCTTTTCTTAAGGCTACAGACCCAGATTCGGGACTCTGGGGAGAAGTCAAATACTCCATATATGGAACAGGAGCTGATCTGTAAGTAAAAAAGTTAACCTTTGAATACATTAAAAAGAGAAATCACTACTGACAAAATAAGAGGGTTAAGACAGCGGCTGGCATCTCAGACAAATGCATGTTGAGGTTATCTGAGGGGGAGACACTTACCTTATGTCTTTTTCCTGAGTTGTTTCTGTTAAAATATTATCTCCTGCAAAAAACAGGCAAAAACTTGTTGTATGAGTCTATGGTGTTTTACCCACATGCCCCTAAGAAAACATAGGGCAGCTAAGTGACAATGCTTAGCATCTGTTCAAACTATCATTTAAAAAGTACTTTTTGCAGGAAGAAGGGTTGTTTGTGCTGGTTATTGCGAAAGTTCTGTGGACCCCACACGCCCCTGTTTAGCTGCAAAAACGATGTCATTTCAACACTCAATCCAATGTACAGAAAAGACCAAAAATTCATGGGAACCATATCTAAAAATTCCCACAACATTTTCTGAGGTCTGACACTGTTGGCACTTCTAGCATTGGTGGCTGGCACCACTGAATATTAGAACAGTTGCTTGCATGTAACACTAGTAGCAGCAGGGCACGGAGGAAGGGAACAGGATGTTCACCAGGTCTCTAATAGATACCTAGCTCCTGCTTCCTGTTGTAGGATGGATGAAAATGAGCACCCATTTGATCAGCTCTCCAACCCCACCCCAGTTATTGCAAATGAAATAATTGGCTGGGGCTCCTAGCCATCTCAAATATGGCTGGTCATCTCTCACGGTTCTACGGAATCCCTCACCCCTATGACTTAAGAGTTTGGAGAGAAGAACTTGCAAATGCGAATGTTGTTCAGACTCTCATCCCCCTCTCCTGCAAAGTTTTATTTCTTCTATTAATTCCCCACCTGGTTATAAAGCTCTGCTCCCCACTTTGAATAGGATGCTAATTATGGCAGTCAAATCCAGAATTTCAGGGGTTTATTGGGAAACATCCAAACAAGGGTGCACATACAGGAGCTTCTAAATCACGGCTTATTTTGAGCTTCTCACTTAATCCTCAAGCAAGCTGTTAATTGGGTAGAAGCAAGCAAGCAAAGGCCATCCGATGCACTCAGACCTATTAAGTTTAAAATGTAACAGCTGGTGCCAAAAAACTTCTGAAGGCTTGGGGAAAAAAAGATGTTGTGGGGAAAAAAAAGTGTGTGCAAATTTATTCTGATTCTCACACTCCTAAAGCTAAAATAGAATTTAACCAGGGAAATGAGGCTGCTGTGAGGTTTTTTTGTTTGTTTTCCTAAACATGGAACTTTTTTGGTTAAGGCACTGGATTGAGACTCAGGAAATCTGGGTTGAATTTCCAGCTCTGCCACAAACTTCCAGCATGAGCTCAGGCACATCACTTAGGCTTGCACTACATGCAATTCTTGTACCAATTTAACTGTTTGTTAGGGCTGTGATGTTTCTGCCAAAACAGTTAAATTGGTACAACTCCTAACATGGATGTAGTTATACTGGTATAAAGGTGCATTATACTGGAATATTCCCCCTCCCAAATAGGAATAGCAATGTCCATATGTGAAAGGGTCGACTCACCACTGGCACCTCCTCATGGCGGGGTGTGGCATAGCAGCACTCTGTCCACTGGGGTCTCCTGCCAATGGCTGCTCTGCCTCTGTGGTGGCCTGCCTCTTCCTGTGACTTGGCCCTCTGGCCAGGTCACTTCAAAGTCCCTCCCCTTCCAGGGTAGTTGGTGAACAAAAAGCAAGGAGAATTAATGCAAATAAATGGAGTTAGTAAAGGATAGAGGGGAGTGACTCCACCTCAGCATGTATCCAGATCTGTCCCTCCCTTCCCTCAGGCAGGGACCATCAGGCAGTAGTTGTCTGGGAAGCTCCTGCCTTCAATCAGCCCTTTCCTTGGGAGCTGAGGGTTGAAGATCTGTTTCTTTTCCCTGGCCTGCCAACAAGTGAGCTGTTCTGCCCCCCTTTTAAAGCTCCTTCTCCAGCCTGTGCCTCTCTTGCAGGTGTGGCCGGGGGGGGTAGCTGAGCCCAGACCAGCTCCTTAACCCCTGGTTGTCCAGTGTGGGGTTTATCTACCCTATGACACAGTATAACTCTGCCTTATACCAGTATAGTGGAGTCCACACCAGGGTGCTGAACCACTTTAACTATATTGGTATAGCTAAAGTGATACAATTTTTGTGTGTAGACAAGGCCTTAATCTCTCTGCGCCTCAGTTCCCCATCTGTAAAATGGAGATAATAAAACTACCTTTTGTAGTTCTTGTCTTTTTAGATTGTAAGCACTTCAGCACAGGGACTGTCTCTTTCCATGGATTTGCACAGCACTCAGTACAATAAGGTCTCAGTCTTCATTGGAGTTTGTGGGTACTATTGTAATACAAACAACTCATAAGCATAGATAGTAACAATGCCAATTTTATAATAATTATATATTGAGCTCAAAATTGTAATGCACAAAAATACTTTATTCTATTTTGCATTAATTACAGGATACATAAAACCTTTCATTTTTACAAAACCTCCATTTGGGGCCTAAACTGACAGGGTCCTTTGAAAAGACAGGATGTTGGCATCTTTAAGAGATCTTTTGCCTGTCACTCTGGACAGTGGCTCAGTAATTAAAAGTGCATAGAATTGAACTCGCCCTGGATAATTCTGAATACCTGCAACCTCCCAATACCAGTTTATAAAACAGTGATTAGTTTTTGGAGGACACAATCGCTCTGCACATTTTAGGGGGCTTAGCAGAACCATTTAGCTTACCCATTCTGAGACGCTAACTAAGAGCCAAATATTGTATGCAACACACTTTCCACTGCTATTCAGCTGGGATCAATCAATCTTCTTTTATTCAGGACACGATCTAATACATTGTACTTATAACCTGAATAAATATGCAGTTCTCTAATGTTTCTACACAAAGAGATCACATTTGGGAAAAAACCAAGCATTGCATGAGTACAAAAGCTTCTACGAAATACAACTGAAAGGGCTAACACACAAAGAATACCACATAATAATAATTCTGTTTTCTGTTTTTTCAAAACAAAAAGGACAAGCAAAAATATGTAGGGTCAGTGATTTGGGATCTGTCAGGTTTTAGGTCTGTTTTCAGAACAGGAGAGGCCTTGTATAAGGCTCCCGGCTGCATAAATTCCAGCATTATACCACTACCCACATCTTTAAATACTCATCTGCATTAGACCATAACTGAACTGTACTGTACAATAGGCTCAGTTCTGAGCTAGGCAGAGTTTACACTCAGTGCAGCTGAGAAGAAGGTGGAGGAAAGCTGTCTCTAGTCCACCTTTCCACCACCTCAGTCCTGGGCAGAGGCATCCAGCACAACTTAGAGCAGTGGCCAAAGATCTGGTGAAGTGTCATGTACTGCACCTTTTCTGTGTCTGGTGCGAACCCCCACCCCCAACAAAGCCCTGCCCATCCCGGATGCGCCACCCTGCATTGCAAGGCAGGGAAATGGGTGGCATAGAACGAGCTATGCCAGCTTTGTGCCACACAAGCTTTCCCAATGTCAGAGGAAAACCTCAACTGCTTCTTTAGGGGGCCTATGTGTTTGTCAATTGACTGTTTAGCCTTTGGTGTAAGCCGTGTGACATCACTGAGCCTAGGCAGAGCGAACAAGACAAGATGTAAATTAACTTGAGCTTGCATCTGTTCTGGGTACCAATATCTAACCTCAGCAGTTCAATAATCTAGACTAGGATGTGAGCGTCCACAATTTAACACTCAAAATGCTTGTTTTTCATGCATCTCCTCCAGATTTCTAATCCATCCATCAACAGGAATTATTTATACCCAGCCATGGGCCACATTAGATGCTGAAGTCACTGCAAAGTACAACTTCTATGTGAAGGCAGAAGACACAGACGGGAAGTATAGCTTGGCTGAGGTGTTTATCACTGTGCTAGATGTTAATGACCATTCTCCGGAGTTCAATGAGAACATCCAGGAAAAGACCATGATCATTGGATCACCAGTGAAAATAGAGGTGAGGAATGAAATGATGTCCCAGACTTCAGTGGACGCAGAGTTAGCACAACACCAAGTGCTTTGAACATTCTACCCCTAAGTGTGCATACGTGGGATGAGGGTGAACAAACACATTTGTTTCCCTCTAGTATGTTTTAGTTTGCCTGTTGGGTGTGGCAGTGTAGAACAGAGATCTAAAACATGAACTGATAATATTTTACATACTGTTCAAAAGGGTAAATGCATCAAAAGAAATGTAATTCTGTAAAAAATAATAAACCCAAGTTACATCATTTAAATTATCAGTTTGCACACAGTGTGCTGTATAGTGCTAGATTTAAAATAAGTCCATCACCATCACCATTGGCACAGATGCCATGGAGTGAGTAAATGTGCATGGGGATTGAAACCAGGCTACCCTTCAAAGCAGAGATCAAGTCCATTGTGTGGGGATACTTGCATCTGTCCGTATAGTTGCATTGGTTCTGTAATGAGAGGGCTTCAGTTTCCAAGTAGTATATGAAATGCTGTGGAGTGGAATATGAAAAAAAAATGCAGATGTCATGTACAGTTAAATGAGAATCTGCCTAAAATATATATTAGCAAACATACATTAGCAAGTCTGATGACAAGAATATACATATGGTTAGCAAAAGTAAATATTGAAGTATAATAACAAAAACAAATATAGTTTAGTGGTGTACAGAGCTAGCTCACTGTCAAATTGTTTTCTATCAACTTCACCTGTAAGAGTAAAGTATTCCTTCTAGTCTGGCTGCAGGGAAATACCCGTTAAATTAGTACAAGATGCCTGCTATTATAAAGTGAATCATTTATAACCATCACATCTATGGATACATAATACCTGGACTTTCTTTCTTGTTTATTTTAATCTAAAATAAAAATTGTTCAGATGGAAAGGACTGCTAATTTTGTCATCTAAGGTCACACAGTAATATCTCAGTAATCTCACAGCAGATGCTTTGACTATCCCTAAAGTGGGCAAATACACGCCCAGGAACTTTTACATTCTCCCTTCATCCAAATTCATCAGCAATACGTGTCTCTTTTCAACATTTCTCCTGAACAGGCTATAGATCAAGATGCAGAAGAACCCAACAACATTGTAGACTATTCTATTATGCAAGCAGATCCAGCCAATGTATTTGATATAGATCAAAGCACTGGGGAAATAAAGCTGAAGTCCTATATCAGGTCCCTGGATATCATTCACAACATCACCAAGAACAAAGACTGCATATGGTCTGTGGTAGTCCAAGCCAAGGACCGGGGTTCCCCTTCATTTAGCACGACGGCTGTGCTGAAGATTGATATCACAGAAGAGGTAAGCAGATATTGAACAGAAGTGACCAGCCTTGGGAGATGTTTGGGTGGAACCAAAGAGGAGTTTCCACTCACGCCATTTCTAAAGAGCACTGTTTAATATTTCAAGAGTTGATAATAGCAAAAAAGTAAAATAAAATGCCAGCCATCAGAGTTTTCCCGACAGAGTTTTGGTAGCTCCACCGTTTAATGCCTTTCCAGAACCCTGAGGCCCAACCAAATTCTGTGGACTCAGAGGCCTAAGAAAATCCTGATTGGAGGAGAGGGGAAAATCCTGATTGCGGGGGAGGGGGGGGTGTTAGAATCTGGCTGGGAGATTAGTTCCTTTCATCTGATGTCAGACAGTTAAGGACCTATGTGCCCCTGAGACCAAACTTCAGTCGGACTACTACATTTCCAAGCTGTTGGTCAAGAGAGATGAAAGGGAACCGGACCAAAAGTTGCCCTACGGCTTGGAGAGCAGGTGATCAGAACTGGGATTGTGGGGGCAATTAGGTCAAAGACTAACTGCAATCCATTTCTCTCCCCTATGACAGCAGCATGGCCATCTGGGTGTAGTAACCTCCATAATCTCAGTGTGGGTAAAAGAAAGAGGTGAATGCATAGAAGGTACTTGAGAAGGCAGAAAACTCATAGAACCTTCTCCCAGCTCCTCCAAGGAGCTCCACACTTAGCCACTGCTGAAGGGCTATTCCTAAGAACTTTTAGATACCAAATTTAAGTTCTATAAAAATATATTAAGATATATAGAGATCAATCTAAGGAATATCTGTGTGGATTTCCTATGACTATAATATTTTCTTGATCTTAAAAAATAATGCAGTATCAGCAGCATTCTAAAAAGTAAGCAGGCACCTGCAGCAGAATGATCTTCAGAGCATGAGAACCAGAAAGTGTTACTGATTGGAAGTTGACTGGAGACAAATAAATGATCCAGTCTAATTTCATTGTTCAGCAAAAGTGAAATGCAAAAAGTAAACCTACAAATGCATGTTTAAAAATAAATTAGTTTTTATGTATGTTAATAATCCTCAGTGGTGTTAGTAATCAAAACAAAAAGACTTTAAAATATATTATGCATTTGTTGGCAGTGTCCCTTCAATCTGACTTGTTTATATGTTAAAATCAGGCTTAAAGTGTGCTTTCATTTATACTAAACCCCTTTTCCACTGTACTGGGACCTTAAAAGGGGTGTCAGAGAGGTACAAATGGGCTTTGATGCAAAAGAGACAGACCTCTAGCCTTTTACTATCTGGACCCATCCATGGGGCATAAATGCAAATCTCTTCATGCTAACAGTGACTGGCCTTCTCTTGCTTTTGTCCAAAATGCAGCCAAAGTTCTGTATCCTTTAAATATTAGCATCTCTCTCCTTTTCTCATTTTTTTTCTGTTTTCCCTCTCATGTTCCCATGATATCAATCACCCAAGGTAAAGAGATTTGTGCACTACCAGAAACTCCCTGTGCACATATTCTGAGCCCATTGATTGTTATCCATCTCCTGACAGATAAAAGGCTTCATCAGAGAGAACTCATTTTAACTGTCTCTTTAAAAATGATGAGCCAGATTCTGCTTTGAGTGATACCTGTGTAAATCTAGAATAACTCTACTGATACTCTGAATTTATACCACTTCCACTCCTAGAAGAATCTGGTCCAACATGTCAGATGTTTGACTGTTTCTGAGTTGTGGAGTATTTCTACAGCAAACAGGATAAAGTGCTCAACCCCCTGAAACAAACTGCAGTATGTGGCAGCTTATTGTTGGTGATAACCTGTGCCTTCATTAGAATAAAGCATTCCACTTCCACAATTAATATTAGGTGACATGGAACTACGTAATATTGAATTTTGAGCCACCCATTAATTCTAAGAACATTTCCAGTTCTTCTAATTGTAAAATAGCCATTAACCCATCCTTTCACACAATTTCCAGCCACAGAGTGTGGATGGACTTAGCTACTGACCTCACAGTAGTGTGTGCCTGGCTATTAGTCCAGCAAGCTACAGCTGCTGAGCAAGAGACATCACCGAAATCTGGGCCTTGACATCAGTCAGCATATTGGAGGTACCGAGCCAGTGAGCTCACAGGGGCCTATGACTTGTCATCAGCACAACAAACTAGACAAGCTGAGCGGGATTAAAAGAAGGGGGAATGCGCTGGAGAGCAATTCCCCCTGCTCTGCTAAAAGCAGTGGGAGAGTTTCCTCCTTGCTATCTTCTGTGGATGGGGGAGCTGAGCTCCCCCATTTCCCCTGTCCATCTCCCTCTCTTGAACTTGGGGAGGCCAGCTCCCCAGACCTCCCCATTCTTCTCTCTGGTCACTGGCTGGCAAAAGGAGGACTCCTCAGGTGAGAGAAGCTGATGAGGGAGTGGCAGGAGAAGCTATTAGTTGGCTGGTTATCTAAAGGTTCCAAGAATTCCTGCCAGTGGGTGAAGAAGCTTTGGTTCCTAATAAGAGAATGTGTCCATTTGGGAGTTCTCTGCCTGACTTCTGCAGAAAATATCGGTCCCTCAGCAAGTTTTACCTCCCCTCTCGAGGTGCAGAGAGGGATGGAGAGAGCTGCCTGCCACTTCCAGTTCCCCTGCCCCTCCAGGAGAAAAGGCAAACCTGCCACCAGCGTTTTTTGCCCTAGGCAAAATGCAGGGGCAAAAGAAAGGTCCTATGCATGTCCTCTCCCCTCCTGGAATTCCCTAGTGAGGAGTGTTGGCAAGCAGAGGTGGGGAAAGTAGCTGGGAAACCAAGAGATGTTCTGTGTATTTCCACACCCTGCATGTGCTCATGCTCTTTTGTCTACTCTGGGACTTGCACACCTTTCCAATACATTTATTCCTTCCTCCCCATTCTCTTTCCCATGCACCGGCTCATCAAAAAGTTAATGCATTGCCACTTCCCCAACCATGATGACACAATCACCAGAATTGAGGAGCAATCCTTCCTCCTATTTTTTTCTACATTAACAACTTCCTGCTAGCAACCTACTGATATTGTGTACCCTCCATTCAGTCCAACTCCACATAGAATGATTTTCAGTGTTCCCTCTCCCAAGCATTGCATTTATGGACTTCAGTCCACTATATTCCACTTAGAATCATAGAGCTGGAAGGGACCTCGAGAGGTCATCTAGTCCAGTCCCCTGCACTCATGGCAGGACTAAGTATTATCTAGACCATTCCTGACAGGTGTTTGTCTAACCTGCTCTTAAAAATCTCCAATGATGGAGGTTCCACACTCTCCCTAGGCAATTTATTCCAGTGCTTAACCACTCTGACAGTTAGGAAGTTTTTCCTAATGTCCAACCTAAACTGCCCTTGCTGCAATTTAAGCCCATTGCTTCTTGTCCTATCTTCAGAGGTTAAGAAGAACAATTTTTCTCCCTCCTCCTTGTAACAACCCTTTATAACAACCTTCATAATTAGCCCACTCAGGCAGGAGCTACAAAACGAATCTCGTAGCATGCCCTACAGAAAAATCCTTGCACAGTGCTTGATCACTTCTTACATCACTTGTAGTTTTTCAGTGGTGTCCAGAGTTACTTGCAAAAAATACTCTCAGATTCAGCCTGTGGGGGAGATTTAATTTCCAAATACAAAAATCTGCTGTGGATGCAGGGCCGGCTCCAGGCACCAGCTAAAGAAGCAGGTGCTAGGGGCGGCCAATACAAAGGTGCAGCACTCCGGCCGCTGTTGGGGCGGCACGTCCGTGTTTTCGGCGGGAATTTGACAGCGAGTCCCTCAGTCCCTCTCTTCCTCTTTGAGCTGCTGCCGAAGTGCCGCTGAAGAGGAAGAGAGGGAGTGAAGCCCCGCCGAACTGTCGAAGAGTGGAGCGGCGCGATTGCGCTGCCGCAGCTTTTTTTTCCCCCCTCTGCTTGGGGCGGCAGAAAACCTGGCCCTGGCCCTGTGTGGATGGGTTCTCATTCTCTTTCTTTATGACCACCTCTGCTAAGTGTCTGTCCTGTTAGCACACTGAAGAGTCCATCTGGGTTGTCTCTCTTTTGTCTGAGGTTATAACTGGTAGAAAAGAGTCCATATAGCATCTAAAATCTAGTCTGGACAATACTATCTTAACCATGTGGAGAAAACAGTCTTTTGTTAGGATCATGCATGAGCCACACACAGGCTATAGGTGAATGTGTCTTTTCTCTCTCTTCTCTGTGCATATACCATCTCTGTTGGTTAGAGTGCTGTATGCTGAGTGATTTTTTTTTTTAACTACTCCCTTCTGGATGCAGAGCTTTTCTGACAGCATAACTAGAGGTTTCTCACAGTGTTAATCACACTGAGTAATTAAACAGGCATATTTTTGTGATTAACATTTACCATTGCAATTAGTGCAGGGCTGTGCCCTTCGTGACAGATGCCTTGAGGCTAAGTGCGTCAGTAGAGCACATCAAAAAGACCTTTTGCTCTTTGAATAATACAGCAATAAAAAAATCCAGAAGCAGTTTAATTTAACTGAGTCTGGTTTTATGGAAATTGGTATTGATTGGTGCCCAATGCTTTTCTTTATCTCCTATCCTTGCTCGACAGAATAAGAAACATATGCTGAAGAAGCAACTTTTTTCCCTTTTTTTTTTCCTTCCCATTATGTCCTGCTTAAAATTTATTCCAATATTTTCAAATGTGAGTGACTAAAGCTAGGCACTTAAGGCTCCAGTTCTGTAGGGTGTTCCACATAGATGGATCCCTGCATACACATAGAACCCCATTGACTTCACTGGGACTCTGCAAGTTTATGGGGCTATTTGGACACAGCTATTTGCAGGACTGGGCATAAGTCCATATTTAGGCTCCTAAAATCAGTGGTATATTTTGGCATTCAGCAGCTTGGGCATTTATTTAGACTTCTGAAATATAGATGATGATGACAGAACAAATATATAATGGGTAATATGAAAAAGTATAGGAGATAAGCATATACATTAGGCATGAGAGACAAGACAGTGTATTAAGGTAGAAATTTAAAATGGAAACATTTTTATATAGGAATTAAGAAAGGGTTTTTTAATACCAGGATGATCAGGGAAAGAGAGAACCTGCCACAATAGCTAGGTATTTATAGCATTAGTATTCATAAAGAAGTTCTTAAAATCAGTTTCCACAAATGTAAGGTGAGACTAGCAATCAATGAATGCCCAGTGATTTCTCTCACCTGGATTGACCTTACCTTTGGGAAAGGCCACTTAGATTGTCCTTTGGAAATAGCTTTATGAAGAGTGGTTATTATAAAGTGGCATGCAGTGAGATTGCTCTTGAACAACTCATTTGTCATAAGGCATGTTGTCTTTTATTTCTCTGTGCTTTATAACACACCCTAGGCACCTTTATCCAAGACTAGTTACCACATCCTGAATGTGTCCTATTGCCTGGGGAAACTGGCAAAGGAATTGTATTGAAGCTCAGTGATGCCTTATCCACCGACGAGTTTTCATCATGATGAGCAAGACGGTACATGCAATGTTCCCATTATTAAAATAGAGATGGGTCTGAACTAGAACCCAAGATATGAACTCTCCAAAATTTTAGGGAAGTTCAGATCCAGATGTAAATTTTGCTGCTCAGGCTCATCTCTGTGTCAGTGTGCATTTAATTCCCCACACATGGAAAAAATTCTATCCCTGAGTTACTTAACATTGAAAGCCTGATGAATTAAGCATCAGATAAACCCTGCTAAGTAGTATATTTGGGGTCGGGAAGGAATTTTCCTCCAGGGTAGATTGGCAGAGGCCCTGGAGGTTTTTCGCCTTCCTCCGCAGCATGGGGCAGGGGTCGCTTGCTGGAGGATTCTCTGCGACTTGAAGTCTTTAAATCATGATTTGGGGACTTCAACAGCTGAGTCAAGGGAGAGAATTATTCCAAGAGTGGGTGGGTCAGCTTTTGTGGCCTGCATCATGCGGGAGGTCAGACTAGATGATCATAATGGTCCCTTCTGACCTTAAAGTCTATGAGTCTATGAGTCTATGACCTGAAATGAGTTCCATTAATTATGAGTGTTTGTCAAAATCAATTCTGTAGCATGACACTGAAGGTCAGTGAAACAGTAAGAACAGCAAAGGGAGAAAAATTACAGATACTGAAGAAAGAATGAGGAGTACTTGTGGCACCTTAGAGACTAACAAATTTATTTGAGCATAAGCTTTCGTGGGGAAAATTAGCATGGGGAAATAGGTTTTACTTTGTGTAATGACCCATCCACTCCCAGTCTTTAATCAAGCCTAATTTAATGGTGTCCAGTTTGAAAATTAATTCCAATTTTGCAGTTTCTTGTTGGAGTCAGTTTTTGAAGTTGTTTTTTGTTGGGAGTATTGCGACTTTGAGGTCTGTAATTGAGTGACCAGGGAGGTTGAAGTGTTCTCCGACTGGTTTTTGAATGTTATAATTCTTGATGTCTGATTTGTGTCCATTTATTCTTTTGTGTAGAGACTGTCCTGTTTGGCCAATGTACATGGCAGAGGGGCATTGCTGGCACATGATGGCATATATCACATTGGTAGATGTGCAGGTGAAAGAGCCTCTGATAGTGTGGCTGATGTGATTAGGTCCTAAGATGGTGTCCCCTGAATAGATATGTGGACAGAGTTGGCAATGGGCTTTGTTGCAAGGATAGGTTCCTGGGTTAGTGTTTTTGTTGTGTGGTGTGTGGTTGCTGGTGAGTATTTGCTTCAGGTTGGGGGGCTGTCTGTAAGTGAGGACTGGCCTGTCTTCCAAGATCTGTGAGAGTGAGGGATCGTCCTTCAGGATAGGTTGTAGATTCTTGATGATGCGCTGAAATGTTTTAGTTGGGGGCTGAAGGTGACAGCTAGTGGCGTTCTGTTACTTTCTTTGTTGGGCCTGTCCCGTAGTAGGTGATTTCTGGGTAGTCTTCCGGCTCTGTCAATCTGTTTCTTCACTTCAGCAGATGGGTATTGTTGTTGTAAGAATGCTTGATAGAGATCTTGTAGGTGTTTGTCTCTGTCTGAGGGGTTGGAGCAAATGCGGTTGTATCTTAGAGCTTGGCTGTAGACAATGGATCATGTGGTCTGGTCTGGATGAAAGCTGGAGGCATGTAGGTAAGTATAGCGGTCAGTAGGTTTTCGGTATAGGTTGGTGTTTATGTGACCATAGTTTATTAGCACTGTAGTGTCCAGGAAGTCGATCTCTTGTGTGGACTGGTCCAGGCTGAAGTTGATGGTGGGATGGAAATTGTTGAAATCATGGTGGAATTCCTCAAGGGCTTCTTTTCCATGGGTCCAGATGATGATGTCATCAATGTAGTGCAAGTAGAGTAGGGTTGTAGGGGATGAGAGCTGAGGAAGCATTGTTCTAAGTCAGCCATAAAAATGTTGGCATACTGTGGGGCCATGCGGGTACCCAGAGCAGTTCTGCTGACTTGAAGGTATAAATTGTCCCCAAATCTGAAATAGTTGTAGTTCAGCCACCAGGTTTGCCGTGACATTATCAGGGATACTGTTCCTGATGGTTTGTAGTCCATCTTTGTGTGGAATGTTGGTGTAGAGGGCTTCTACATCCTTAGTGGCCAGGATGGTAGTTTCTGGAAGATTACTGAAGAGGTTGCTATTTATTCTTTCTTGCATTAATCCCATCAAATGGGGTCTGCTCTATGAGACCACTGCCTCCGAAGTGCTCGTTCAATGCCATATCTTCTGTCATTCCTCATGCTAACATATCTTTGTTTATGACATCCCACTACTTCTTCTCGGGTCGGTCTCTGTCTTTTTTTCTTCAGTCTTGATCTGTTGGACACTCTTACCCACATAGTTGTCAGGACTCCACTTGACTTGACCAAGCCATCTGAGATGACACATTCCTCATTTTTTTTTCTTTCTCGATGTTACTTTGAGCATGTCTCAAACATACACATTCCTTAAATGATCTTTCTTGCTTACACCATGCATCCATCTCAATATTTGCATTTCTGTGCAATAGATCATTTGCTCTTGTTTCTTCTTTGTTGCCCAACATTCAGTGCCATGCATTAAAAATGTACAAACCACCATTTTAAAGACTTTCTCTTTTAATTTTACCCGTATCCTACTGTCCCATATTACACCACTTATCTGTTTCCATTTGAGCCAGGCATTTATTATCCTAGCTCTAATTTGGTTCTCTGTTTCCCCAGATCCTGGAACCCATACTTCTGGATACTTGAAAACTTTGTATTTTTGATATTGTCTGCCCAGCTAGTTTTATGGATAATTCTTCAGTGTTCACAATATTAAAATAACATAACATAACATATATATATATATACACTCTGTTCTTCCTCTGGTTAGTTTGAGCCCATGTCTGTCCAACACATCTCCATTTATCAAGAATCCTCTTCTAGACTATCTATCATCTGTAAACAGCATGCACTAAGCTATGCACCTTGTGCAGGTACCCAGCATGAGGCTAAACAAGAAAGGGCTCACTGTTGATCCCTGATGCACTTCCACCTTTCTGCTAGTTCATCTGTTTTACCATGGGGAAGTTTGGATCCAGATGTAAATTTTGCTGCTCGGGCTCTGTATTATCTGAAAGTCATGAATAAATGGGATTAGCCAGCACTACCTATGTTAGCAGAACAGAGCTGTTCCAGAGGGATACAGCTTAAAGATGTAATTGCTTAGATTCTGTCTGCATGGCAATATAGCCTTGAGTTCTGTTAGTAAGTATTAACCTTTTTAGACCACTTTTTCTTGTATATTAAATTTATTTGCATATTAACTATTATCCCAGAATCTTTATATTAGCAAAGGCTGTGTTTAAATTTTAAGGCCCAGAGCGTTGGTTCTTAACATGTGAGTAACCTGTACTCAGGATTTTTTATCTGATTGAGTGCTCGGCTGTATCTAATTATCCTCAGCATCTCCAAGTCTGTGGAATATAGGTGTCCAGGGAAAAGACCCCCTCAAACTAATAAAAGTATCTACAGAAAAGTTTGTTATAAATAAAACTGGGAGATTGATAAGGGATATTTGTTATGGCAGATGTTTTCTGTAAGAGACTGGGTGATGAATATGGAATAATTTTTTTTTTTACAGAAGGGTTCTGAAATGGATGAACGAATAACCCACTGAAAGATGTTTTTAACTCATTAAGAACTGTTGATTTCACAGCAGTTAGTAATAATGACTGGGTTAGAGATTCCTTTTTTACTCATCAGTCAGATAAACAGGATTATAAAAAAAATTCCATCAGTAATTAGGAAAACAGAACACATGATAAAAATTAATAATGAGAAAGTATTTTCCCTCCAAAAAGGAGTTTCTTTGTCTCACACCCTATAAAAGGACAGAGGTTTGGGGAGTTAGACTAAGAATGAACCCTGTCAGTATTCCACTAGGTACAGTTAAAGGGACCAAACTACCCTCTCTTCACCATCTACAGGGTTATGTCTTCTTTCTGTATTCTGTATAGTGCAGTATTAATCTTTGATTAAATAATTCCATTTGAGTCTATTTGACAATCTCAAATAATTATTAAATTCAAATACACAACAGTTCATGTTAGAAGATTCAGAATTTAACTCCCTAGAACTGTCTCCCATCTCACTGAATTTGGGACCTGTTCAGAGCATTCATATCTATAAGAGCTTGCTTTATGCCAAAACTAAAATATCAGTGGTTTAATCAGATTCAGCTTATATTGAAAATATTTTCTTTCCGAACTATTTGTTATATTCTTCATAATTTGTATGATTTAAAGTACATATGAGAAGATGGATTTTTCTAATTTCATATTGAAAATATTATGCATTTTGCCACTCTCATATGGTACATATACATTTTGCCAGTGTCCGGATATTTACAGGATACATGTAAGAAACAACATGTTAAAATATAATGGCATGGAATTCTCAGCCAATCAAAATGGCATGACTATAATAGTTGGGGTTTTAACCACTTATATAATCAGTTGTGATTTACATAAGCACTCTGGCCCAGTTTGTGTGATTAACATACAGGCCAACCTTGGGAGTGGTATGGAGCGACATAACCCCAAGGGGAAGGTCAGGAAACATTTAGGCCCTGGGGTTTAAACATTTTGGCCTCAGACCTATCCAGCTCAGATATGATTATTAAACATGAAACATCCTCAAGTTATTATACTGGAAATGAAATGAATTGGCCAATGAAAACTGGCCAGCTTTTTAATACTTTGTAGATCAGCACATAGGAATGGGTATGAAAAATATTACTTCTCTGTAATTTCTTCAGATATGAATATTAAGCAATAGTATGGTGCTGTATGTTTGAGGATCTTCAATTCAGCTTGTACACATTAAATATATTCATACACAGAATTTAAATAATTCTAATCCCGAAAGCTTCTGTAATATTTTCACAAACGTGAATTGTTCTGCATGTTTAAATAGCCCAGTCTTCTCAAGTTTAAGTAGGAAGGAAGCTAGCCCTTAACAATTCTTTCACAGCACATCAAAGGAGTTAAAACACCAATTTTAACAGAGAAGATTCTTTGATGTCTACTGCTGTGATTTTCACAGTTACAATGAGAAAACTAGCCAGTGAGGAGCTGTGAATAATTATAGGGCTGATGAAACATGGCAAAAGTTTCAAGGTTGCTAAGAGGTTTATAACAATTTTGAAGAATGGAAAGCCCAATCCTGGAACAAGGTTTACCTTGAAAAGAATAAATAAGCTGTTAAGAACCACTTTTATTGTTTAGTTATTATCTACCTTTGCCTACTACCTGTTGTGCTGATGATTCGTGTACTGCCCAAATGTTTTAGAAATAGTGGCATAGCCTATATGTCTGCCAATGACAGTTTAGGCTTGAGTCACCTTCACAAGTCTCAAATGGTAAGTAGTATTAACAGAGAGACAAAGTGGATGAGGTGATACCTTTTATTGGACCAACTTGTGGTGGGGAAAGAGACAAGCTTTTGAGCTTACATGGAGCTCTTCTTCAGGTCACTGAAGTTGATCCAGTAAAAGATATTACCTCACCCACTTCATCTCTCTAATATCTTGGGACCAACACAGTTACAACTACACTGCAAACAAGTATTATTAGTAGTCTTTTAGGTTCCATATTTGAACAGTGTGTATGGTGAAGATATACTATTGTGATGTACCAGACTTTTTCTTCCTGTCCTTTCCTGTAGCTGGGTAGGGCTTTAATTAAAAGAACATAAGCGTGCCATATCAGATTAATATGGCCACTTACAGACTAAAGTGTGAGCTAATTTTCTTGGTGTTTTTCCCTCTGTGATACTTTGCCCCACACATCCACCACTCCGGGTCATTTTAAAGGGAATTTCATTTTGTCTGTGCACCAATGTGAAGCTTTCTAGCTTGTGTAGAATGATATTAAGGAGAGACTGGTATGTTTTTGTTCCATGAGTTTGTATATGATGTAGATACTTGTATGTTTATGAGCAACTCGGACTCTCATTCCAAGGAGCAGTGCTCTTATTTTGTTAGGCCTGTGAGGACACTCAGTAAGCCCTCACCCTCATGCAGATGTAACTGTTGTTGGGGAGCTAGGGATCATTCAGATCACATGAATCACCAGTTGCATGGTGCTCTCCCATGAACATTTGCCAATGCTAGGGAAGAACATGAACAAGGGAGGGGTGGGAAATAATCCGACTGCTCTAAAACAGTGGATAAGAAGCTTTTGTGTTATTCATCTACCACAGTTCTCCTGGCTGTGGAGCTGGTGAGGGTTGGGCAAAATGTAGGATTAGTTCACACAGTTGGCAATTTTTATTTTAGCTTGTATGTAGGATAAAGATTTACATCAAACATGGTTATCTAAAATTAGGCATTATGTGTCTCCAGAGTACTATGCCTATATTTACAAATTGCCAGTTTCTTTGGAATATAATGGTGCACAGGTTGATAAGTTCTCTTATTTTTGACATTTCCAGATCAAATCAAGGGTAAAATCCTATATTTTAGGCCTCAAGAAGCATCCATGGACAATATTTGGAATTTGCATGAGTGGCGTCCTTTCCACCATTTCTGTAACAATGGTGATCTCCACCATCACATACTGGAAAAGTGTGAAAAGATCCAGACTTCATCCTCAGGGCAAAATCCGAAAAATTATACGGGGACCTCCAAAGCACTCAGTGTGCTAAACTGCAAAATGAACTGTTCATTCATTTGTCCTAAATATGCCATATATAGTGCACATTAGCTCTTATTTAGTTTTTTTAAAACAAAAATCTTGTTCGACTCAGGTCCATTACCTCAAACAGTTTTGTTATGTCTGTAAAAGAGTACTAGAAAACAGAATGTAACACAGATCTGCTAGAGACTTATTGTGTACATTGCAATAAAAAAAACACGGTTGCGTCAAAATATCTTTAATGCCATATTCAGTAACAGTCCCATAAACTGTATCATGTGCAGATCTTCTTCTCAGAAGATTATGTCCCACTTATTGTGATTCAACAGGATTGTTCTTTCTTTTAAATTAATTCTAAAATACAGCATAACAGTTCAGCTGCATATTGCAGAGCTAATTCTTCTCTTAAATACTCCAGTATCACACAGGATTGATCCAAATCATTGCAGTAACATCACTGTAAGCTTCAGTGCTTGGCCATTACAGTACAATACTGTAGGGATTTCTTTTTGTCCAGTTTGGTATTAAATCTAAATGACCCAAATTCGAAGGTAAAATAATCAAATTGGTTATTTTATTTATTTTTTTTACAAAAAGACAATTTATCTTGGTCAACTGTCATAATTACATATTTTGGACAAATGAAATTATAGAATCTCTGTCTGTCCCATAGAGTAAGTCACATGTTCTCTTTGTACTCTTTTACAGACTCTTCACAAAGGCCCAATGGCCGCCTTTTTGATGCAAACTAAAGATAACCCCATGAAAGCCTTAGGAGTGCTAGCTGGTGTCATGGGCGTAATGGTGGTGATCACAATCATGATCTCTACTGCCATGTTCTGGCGCAATAAGAGATCCAACAAAATCATGCCGGTGAGACGGATCATAAAAAAGAGACAGATCCATCAACCCAGGACGGTCAGGATGGAGTGGCTGAAATTCAAGTGGTCCAGCAATCCTGCCGAGAAGTTTGCCATTGAGGATGACACACAGAGTCTGCAGAATGAGAACAGCAACAATAATGTCCAGGTGCCCTCTCTGCCACCTGCTGCCCCAGCCCTGCCCCCTCCCCCAGTTTTAGCGCCCAAGATAAATACCACTGAGTGGAGAGTGACCACAGTGTCAGGCTCCCTAAGCCCCAAGTTTATAAACAAGCCGGGGAAGAAAAAGGGCCCCAGCAGCACTCACCATGCCCTGGTGTCAGAGCTCAAACAGAAGTTTGAAAAGAGGAACATAGCCAGCAGCAACCCCCATATTTAGTGCATCTGCAGCAGCCACTCATGGAGATCACATAGCCATGCAGTGTATGGAGAGAGGTGCATGTGTGATTGATCTTTTCCATTTGTTTCAATACAAAATGAACTAAAAGCAGTTCCCCACTGCTACAATCACCTGTTACTTTGCACAAGTATTACATGCTAATATATTTTGCAATGGAATTAGTTCACATATAATATCGGTGTCAGTTGCTAGAATTTTATTCAGATCATTTCTAAAAACTAGTTTCCTCCCTGCACTGTATGACCAAGGTGCTAATTGTCCTGATGTAGGCCATAATTTTCAGGAGGGGCCAGTGATTTTGGGGGTGTCCAACTTGAGACTTTTTCAAGAGACATGATTGTCAGAGGAGCTGTGCACCCCCAACTCCAGTTGATGTCAATCCTTATCAGGGCTGGAAGATAGCCACCATGGTGCCTAAAACTGGGCATTTAAAATCACACCACACTTGAAAATGTTGACCTTCTTGTAGAAACAGCAGCATATCAGCATAGGAGGTTATTTTTTTTTAATTTAGGCTAGCTGTTATTCTCTGAGTACTAGCTGGTGTCATGGGCGTAATGATAAGAGTAAATAACTTATAAATGGATACTTACACTCTTAGGTGTACACCACATTTTGCAACAGCTTGTGAAGCAATGTGCTTAGAACTTAAGTATACTTGATCCCAGATATGAACAGTCGGGCTTTGAGAAGTTTTTCGTTTTCATGCAGCTTACACTGGATTTTGCCAGAGCAGCTTTAACATAATGCTTTCCTCCATTTCCCAGCCAAACATCCCTGCCAAAGGAAAGTCCCACTCATTCTTTCCAAAAACAGTTAGTGATGGGTCCAAATATGGAAAGTGTAGCATCTGCAAGAGGTGGGGCTAGTGCTAATTCAGTGCTGCTCCCTGCAGGTAGGGCACCCAACAATGGGGGAGAAGCAAGAAGTGATTAAAACAGGAAGACTGAAATGTAAAAACTGAGCAAAAAAATAGACATGAAAAGTACAAGGAGCCTCCTGGAAACTGGGTCAGGCACGTGTCTTTAAAAAAAACTTTCCATCTTTCCATTTTGGCCCAAAACATTACTGTCCTAATTATGCTGCAATTAAAAAGCTACCCTCATTTGCAGCTGAAGCACCTATTTTTTTTCTGCAGTTTGTAGCATGGCAATAAAGGGTCTAACCTAGGATTACCCTCTTTCATTAGTATTGTTAAAGGAAAGCTCTTTACTCATTTCTGAATGGGTGAAATTAACAATGCAGAAGGGCGCAGGTAAAGCTGTTTTTCTGTATTCCTGAAATGAGCACTGAAGTACAGTCTGGCTGCTTTGGATCAATCCAGCAAAGCAGCTGTTACTTCAGTTTAACTAGCTGCTTAAGGCAGGTTAACAGTGCCTTTGCCTCACTGATTTGTTAAAAAGCAGCTGGCCGGTACTACTGAGTGTAGCACCTTGTTTCCAACTCCAAGGATGAGGCCAAAGGTGACACTTTTAAAAGTTTGCCCTCCCGGACACAGTCATTATGTGGGACATTGTACCACAGTGTGCTAATGCTATAACACAAACATCACAGTGTCATGTTACATTGGCCCCAGAGATATTTCAGACTCCTCTTGGTGTCATTGAAGCATACAGGGCTATGCCCTGAAAATCAGGATGGGTGGCAACCCCAAGCCAGAGGAAGGTGAAGTATTCTGAATAACCATCTCTCTTCTAACCTACTATTTTGTTGGTTATATTGCATCTGCTGCTGACCTATAGACCTGCTGGACCTATTGGTCTGACCTAGTTCCTGGGTCCATGGATCCCTCCTTAACTCCTTTATCCCTAAACCATCATATAGTCCCTTTTCTCTACATCTGTCATCCCTGCATGACTGCCCATTGCATCACATTTTCTCCATCAGGGAAGGTGAGATGAGCCATCTGCCCTAGGGTAATGTCTATGCCACTCCTGAAATGACTCAACAGATGTTTCCTCCTGTCTGCCCACGTCTCTCCCACCCCATCAGCTCAAAAACAGCATGGCTTGCAGCCTGCAGCTGAGCTCCCACAGTCCCTAAAAGGATTGGAATGCATTCCCTAAACTAGAGCCTCAAATAATTGTAAAAAATCTTGGCCCACAATCATATATTGATTCTTGGCAGCAGTACCAGGAATTATAAGTGAATGTGTAATCTTCAGTAGGCTACTCCTATAACCACACTTCGCTGCCTGCTTTTAGGCCCTGTTTAAAGCCACGTATTCTTTTCAGCAGCACAATGAGGCCTGTCTCGCTAAGATTCAGACCTTTGTAAAATAGCCATTTGAAGTCACTCCATTGTAGGTTTGACAGTTTGGTTCAAGCAGGTACAATGAGACTTAGCTTCGCTTTCAAAGTATTCCCTTTGGGTCGATCTGTCTCCATGCTAGAAAAGACAAACACTATGTCAGATGCTTTGGCTGAAGCTCACAGCCGTAGATGTGCACAATAACCAGAGAAAGCAGTGGCACAAAAAACCCTTTTGAAATGCACTTTGAGCCAGTTTAACCAATTCCCTTGCAAATATATTATAAATCTTGGCTGTGATTTCCACCCATTTCCATCAATGTGACGCCATTGGCTAGCGCCTGGGTTAGCCTGGCAGGCAGAGAAGCAGTTCCATCCACACTGTGAAGGCTCCAAACTATTACTACTACTACTACTAATTTCTGGATACATTTCTTATAAAAGGAGGGAATATTTTATATTTCACTTTTTGAGTTGAGGCAAGTGGTATTTCCAAAGGGCTAGAGATAGGTATATAATATACTGTGAGAAATTGCACAGTGACGTACACAATACTTTGGGACTATGGGCCTGAGTCTCTATTCCATTATATCACTACAGCGACACTGACCTAAAACTGGTGTAAGAGGCTGGAGAGTCGTACCTTCTATAAAAACAGTGCGGAGTCCTTGTGGCACCTTAAAGACTAACACATTTATTTGGGCATAAGCTTTCATGGGCTAAAACCCACTTCATCAGATGCATGGAGTGAAAAATACAGTGAGCAGTATAAATATTACAGCACATGAAAAGAGAGGAGTTGCCTTACCAAGTGGGGGGTCAGTGCTAAGGAGGCCAATTCAATTAAGGTGGAAGTGGCCTATTCTCAACAGTTGACAAGAAGGGGTGAATACCAAAGAAGGAAAATTTGTTAGTCTCTAAGGTGTCACAAGGACTCCTCATTGTTTTTGCTGATACAGACTAACACGGTTACCACTCTGATACCTTATATAGCAACAAAAGATAGGATTTCTGCCTATCTACCTGCAAAGCAATTGTTTACAGCCACCAGTGTACTAATTACTGGAGCTATTTCTGTTTGAATTCTTACATCGAAGGTTGTGGGGAGATTGCTTCATTGAAGTCTAGACATGAGGATTACAGAGTACCGAGGGATACCAGTGTGGATGTTTTATTATGCAAAACAATTAAGAAGCATTTGCTGTGCAGTAGAACTGTGCAAAGAATGGTTGAGTAGGGAAAATGTAACTTTGAAACACTTACTTGAAACAGAGTTTAATTGGGCTTTTGCTATTCCCCACTAGGCAAATTTATAGAACTGGAGCATGTTTTAAAAGAAATAGTGGCTTGTAACAGTGGTGACGACTAAGACTCATAGCATAAAACACTACAGGCAAAATTCTCTGCTGGCATCCCTCCACTAAGTCAGGTGGCAAGCCTATTTTTTTTTCTATTCAGCTCTGGTTTCCATTGTCGTTGCTGTTGCTTCTGGCAACTTTTCCCCTGGTTCTTTCATTTCTTCATCTTTGTTATCTGGCACAGCGCACAACAGTATATTGTTTGCTCTTGTTCTTTGGGTTCTGCCTAGACTTGAAGGACCAGTTCATCAGCTTGTGTAAATCAGCCTGAGTTCAGATGAGCAAGGCCAGTTTACACTACCTGAGGATCTGGCCCCATGTTCTGGACAGTTGCAACCCTAACATCTCCACACACTTCTTCAATTTTTGCCTAAATGTTCAGCTTCTTTAGGGCACCATTTACTAAACAACAGTGAGCAGTGTTTGCACAGCTCTATTCTAGAGTCCAGGCCCCACCCCCCACAAATAGTGAGGTAACATCATAACCGCACAGGGAGGAGCACTCTGTATTGGTACACAAATATCTGTGATGACTTGAAGTAATGATCTGTACATTTCATTTGTTATATTTCTGAATCTGTTTATACAACATTTCATAAAGTACCAAAAGCTAATAACTATTGTCTGGACCCCTGTCTTCATGATGATGTATTTATGGCAGTATTTATTGTTCATTCTAATATGATGAAGCCCTGTAAGGACCATTTAATTAAATGAGACTTAACAGGAAATATAAGATAATAGTCTTAAAGAAATATTTAAGGAAAAAAAGATGGTTTATTATATATTGTGAGACTTTTTTTCCCCAATGAATACAGGTGTTCTTACCAGTTACACTGTATTCCAGATGTTTTTATTAATAAAATCCATAAAAGGTACCCAACGATTATGGCATCAGTGTTTTCTGTTTCTCTTGGCAGTGGCATTGCTCCTATTTTTTGCTGCTTTTAGCTTAAGTTTTAGGACACTATAAAAAAGGCAACATCGTGGTTGTCTTTGTGCAGCTGCAAGTCAGACAGTTTTCTTTGATGACAAAAATGAGGTTGGGGGAGGAAAGGGTTAATTCTGCAGCGCCATTCATAGGAAAGTGGTTCTCTTCTGCTGCCTGTCAACAGCAAAATTTGCAGGTTAAGCTCCATGTTGCAGAATCTTTTCTGCAGGTGATAAATAGGAGGGTGAATGGCTTTGAAAAGCTAGCTGAATTCTAAAAGGCAGACCTGGCAGCTAGAAAAAAAACAGCTCTTGATGCAGACACTGAGCAAATTTGATACAGAAATGAAATTACTACTATTATGTAATTATATTTGGAACCCCACTGCCTATGTACTTGTGATAATAGGTGCGTGTGGAGGTCCAGTTTCACAAAACCGGTTCATTTCTTTAAAAGATGGATTTTTTTAAAATTATTATTTTTTAATGACCTAGGCATGAGTTAGTGGACTTTACTCAGTGTTTATTACTGTTTCACCTGTCTCAAAGTGGAACATGATAAATGGTTTAGAAGTGGTCTGTAGTATTTATCTTCTATATATCCCTCTGTACCTGTAGTATTTCCTGTAACCTCCTACACTAATATTGCACTAATATAGCCTACGTTTCCCACAGTAGCATAACAACAGAGGGTCTGTTCTTTGGTTTTGGCAGCGAGACGCCACCATCCAAAGAGTTAACTGATGAAAAGGGCAGAAATTTTGGCGGTGCTGCAACATCACAAGCAGATATTCTCTAGCATGCTGGGCTTCACTCATAAGATTGACACTGTAGGCCCAGAGCCTGCCTTCAGCAGGGTTTAGCGAACCACTGACCAAGTACAGCAGCAAATTTGTAAAGAAATATGTAATATACTGGAAATTGGGATAATTAAAGCGTCTGACAGTTCATGGATCTCACCACTTGTTATGGTGCTGAAGAGAGACAGGACTATAAGGTTTTGTGTTGAGTATATAAAACTTAACGGTGTCACGGTACTTGACACCTATCCTAGGCCCAGAATTGTTGACATGTTAGATGCTTTAGGTGTACTGTGGCCTTGATTAAAGGCTATTGGCAAATACCTTCAGACAGTGACGCATGGAGAAAATCTGCTTTCATTACTGATAGGGACTTTGAGTTCTTACCTTTTGGGTTAATTAATGCAGGGGCCACCTTTCAATCAAGTGCTAAATGCATTACAAGACTTTGCGTAGGCTTATATAGTATATATATTGCAATAGTTAGCAATGATTGGTCAGATCATAAAAAACACTTGGGAATTGTGCTACCACTACTCAAAGATTCAGGTCTTACTGTAAGGGTATCAAAATATAAAATAGGAGCTGCCAAAGTTCCTTACTTAGGACATTGATACAGGGGTGGCCAAATTTTTCCTGCTCCCTGGAAGATGGAACCTATTGTTAACTGGCTCAGTCTTTCATAGGTTTGGTTAATATTACCACCAATTTGTACCTGGTTTTAGCGACATTGCTAGCACAAACTTGTGCAAAAAAATGAAGACAAATTAAATAGTATAGACAAACCAGTGTCAGGAAGGTTTTGATGAGGTAAAGAAAAGCCTGTCAGAAAAATCTGTTCTAGCCAAGCCAAATTTTGATGAAATGTTTAAACTGTGTACTGATGCCTGAGACACTGGTTTGGGGCAGTACTAATGCACTCAGCGGAAAGTAACAAAAAGCATCCCATTGCTCTCGTGAGTAAGAAACTGACACCCACTGAACAGAATTAGTCAGTCATAGAAAAAGACTGTGATGCTGTGGTGTGGGCAGTCAATCAGTTAAGGGCCTCTCTAGTTAAGAGAAAATTTAGGATCCGGACAAACCATTCTCCATCGAACCAAAGGTACCAGTTCCACACTGTTACACTGGAGCATCACCCTCCAAGAATATGACCTGGGAATTCTGCATATTAAGGGGAGAGAATGTGGTAGCAGATGCTTTAGCCAGACAAGAGGGTTATGAACCAACGCTCAGCCAGTGGCTAACTCTACCGCATCATTGTACAAGGTGAATGAAGTAAGAACCCCTCAATATTAACTGGCAAACGGTTCACTTTGTAACAGCAGCTCCTATCAGGCCTGACAAATTCACGCTACCCAACACAGTGCTGTCATAGTATTTATCTATAAAGAATGTTGCATGAGATCTTAAACGAAAGCCAGGATCGTGCTGGCCATTAACATTATTGTGACTATATCGTATGTACTGATTACATTTAAATAAGGCATGTATATTTCCTGAAAATACATCCTTAATAGTTTGTATCACGGTGTTACTCCCTAGCAGAGGTAAAGAGCTGGTTTTGCCAGAGAAAGGGGTGTATATTCACATATTTAGGCTCATATGTAGATTAAGCATTGTACATGAAAACACAATGGCCACTACATTTGCATTTCAAGTCAACATGAAGCTGTGAAGACAACATGGAGCCAACATATTCGAGAACAAACAGTGTGGTGCCATCCTGACTCTAGGGTAAAAACAATGAGTTTGGGCAACATAAGGAGAAGCAAAAAGCCATTTTGTTACCTTTTTGCTGAGGAAACCCCTTGTAGGGTGGGAAAATATTCATGAATACTTGGATCCTGGTTTTGACTGAAAACTCCCTCACAGATTGAATCTTCGGGAGAAAATCTTCTTTATAAAATAGAAGCGGTAACCTTTAATAAGCGTAGACGTAGGATTGCATTTTATGTTTTATTTTCTAAACCAGTTGTGTTTCCACTCATTATCCTTTCTCAGCATCTCTTAAATCTTAAGCTTTTTGAATAAACTTAGATTTGCTTTAGATTACAGTGCTGTGTTGCCATAAAACACCTGATTCTGAATTGTACCAGTCAAGCTGTGTGTACACTGTCTCTTTGGGGACCGCTTTCATGGTAATTACACTAAGTGCCCAGTGACAGGGGCTGGGTACTACAGAGAGATGCTTCTGAGGAGTTCAGGAGGTGGTGTACACCAAGTGTTAACCAGCAAGGCAAAGTGGGGCAGAGCAGAGCCCTGAAGAGAGCACTTGAGTTGCTGAAGGGCTGGCAGTGTCAGGGAGCTGACAGCCAGTTACTACAAGAAAGGGTCTCTCTCCCTGGAGGCAAGGAGAGAGTGTAACATGGTGACTCACAGCCCTGGACACCCTGAGAAAGTGTCACAGAATGCTTTTAAAGTGCAAAATTCCCCTTTAAAATGTTTACATTGAGTGCTAAACCCAACACATGGGGACTTGGGAGTTTTGTCTGAATAAGGACCATGCTCCCCTACACAGAAAGGGAGGAGAACATTTTTGGTCAGAACCAATATCCACAGATGTCCATAGGAGTCTTTCCACTGATTTCAATGGGAGGTGGAGCAGGCCTTTGCATCTGAGTTAGGTCTGCAGGATTTGAATTTAAGGCACCTGCAAGTGAGTTGAGTAGCCAGATTAGAATTGGGTACCCTCAGCTAGGCCTCCAAGTGTGAAAGTTAGACCCACGGTTTAATTTCAAGACATAAGGGCTAGATTGCACTTTTTGGCACAGCCCCAAGAGGCACCTTTGTGAGGCACAATTCTCTTCCTGCTTTTGGAGGTAGTGGTCTGCTAGTGCACATACTAGCAGAAATTACAGCAGAGCCAAGGCACAATGTACAAGTAGCCTATGCAGGAGCAAAAGAGGAGTTCTTAATCCTCTGCACAGCGGTGTAGGTCACAAGCTAACCCTTATGTAACATCAAGCAGAACAGACTTGGTCATTAGCATATTCCACTGTATTGGCCAATGTTTCTTTTGTAAGAGGTTAGCTGGTCTCTGTCCTCAGGAGGGAGGATCACTCATTTTGCATTAATTTTAAGTAAATCCCCTTTTCAAGACATATTTTGTTGCATGTGTCAATGAGACATTTACAGTCTCAGTCATTTTTTGAAAGAACTCCATGTGACAAGCTCACTTTGGTATGTGCTCTGTGCCTCAGTTTCCCTGCTCCATCTCCAGGCACTTCAGCGGTCCACTCTTAGATAGGCAAAGTCCAGTGCTGTTTAATGATTTCGCCCTCCAGCCAAATAATGAAGTCCACTCCAGGGGGTAAATGAAAAATCCAACACAACAATCATTCAGCCACCTCACATTGAGTCTTCAGTTCAAATGTCACGCTCATTAGCCTTCATTCCTCATGTGTTCACACCTGCTCTAAGGAAACCCAGGCCTTCTAACTCTGGGTTCCACTCCAGGGACCCCATCACAAGCAGCAATCCACCTGCTCAGACCCCTTTGTTTGACTACCTGGACCACTTCCTATATCAACCTGCCTTTGGGCCTTTCCCACAGCAACTTCCGGGGCTCGCTACCTCTTCCCTGGGCCCACTAAAGAAAGCCTACTTGCTCTTTCTGCAATCCATCTTCCTATGGGTCTCATGGTTACTGTGGATCTCCTGTAGGCGCCTTCCTCCCAGCAAATCCCTTTTCCCACCAAGCTAAGCAGGCTCACTCTTAAAGGAAATCTCAACGTTCACCACCTAAAGAGAACATTACCTTAGTGGAGGTAGGGCTGAGCCCAACCCCTTTAAATGGCCAGCCCATCCTATGACATTCCTTCACTCATCAGCTGTGCAGTATAGATGTTACAAGTTGACATATAGGATCTTTTGGTGAGATGATGTAATATGATCTTATTTAATCACTGGCCATACAGGTTTCTTTTCAAATATGGCAAGTATATTAAAAAGACCAAACATGCACAGGGAATGGGTAAAACTTTGGGTATTCTGAAAATCAATATTTTATTTTAAAACCATATTTTACAACTAAGAAGTACTTGTCAAGCCTACAAAACCACTTAAAATAAACTGGAAAGTAAGAGTCAATAAACTAAACCGTTATAGTTAAATATTTGTACAATAAACTATTACATTAATTAGCATTAGAGAAGAAAATGTAGCCCCCATATAAAAAAAACTATGAGAGCATTGTTTACTTCTTGTTACTAAAGTATTACCATAAAACCTAGGAGACGACAGAGTGAATCTCAGCCAAGCTTATTAAGATCCATCTAAAGCACTGTTGTCAGCTCTACTTTGTTTTCTGAGGACTTCTGCAGCAACCCATTTGAATATATACCAGCTAGCCATATGCCTTGGCTATCTTTTAAAGCAGGAGGCCAAAAATCAAGGGTCTTCCAACTCCTGGGAAACACAGCTGTAATTACACTGTTAGAAGGTGTGTAACTGCTTTTTTACACTGATTTAAAGGAAAAACTTTAATTTTCAAATGTAAGGACATGCATTACTTGGATTGTAAGCTCTTTGGAGCAGGGGCCATCTTTTTGTTCTGTGTTCACACAGCACCTAGCACAATGGAGGTCCTGGTGCATGACTGGGACTCTCATGTGCTATCACAATACTAATTAATATAGATGCATTTCTTTGGGACAGGAGATGTTTTTCCTCCTATGTTCTGTGCAAGGCTGCTCATGCAGTTGGGCCTCATTGTATGGATAACCATAATTTATAAGTTAAATGATTTCCCCCCCCCTTTTAAAAACATACTTTGTTTCAAAGATTCTGCCAGGAATACAGAGCTGCTTCAGTAGGAACAACCACTATTCTTCTAGAAGTTCCAAGATCCAGCAAACTCCTGCAGACTGTGGTGTTTCTGACTCCCTTTCTGTAAGTGCAGTGAAATAAAAGAGTGTGATGTCGTTAATAATTCCCTGCCTGTACAAGTACCATGGATAGCTGCACAGTTGGAATTCTATTTATCCATTCGGAATTGAAGTTGTGAGCTGGATTGCACTACCAGACTAGTGTAAAGGGGCCTTAATATAAATGAGAAACAGATTCTGTAGGAGAAATATGGTCCCCACTGAAGTCAATGAGAATTTTGCCAGGATTTCCCTGTGTATTTCAAAGATAATTTTTGTGGATGCATGTAGGTTTGTAAATGCATACAAAAGGAAAATGGGGGAAACCTTAGCTTTAGCAATCTGGACTTTTGAATAACTGTCATGGCTGAAAACACAATTATTTGCCTAAATAATATTGCTGGATTTGGTCTTTAATAGAGCTGGCCAAAAAATGTTCATCAAATCTGTTTTTTTCAATGAAAAAAATGGCTTTTTGAGAGGAATGAACATTTTTGTGGAAAATGTAGATTACTTAAGGTTTGGGGTTTTCTTTGGAAAACCATAAAAAATGTGAGAAATTTCAGAAAACCTAAAGAAGATTCCTACATAAGACAACTGGCATTTTTGAACCAGCTTTAGATTAGATCTTAACTAAAAAGACACATAGGCCCAGAGCCTCGAAGATACATACCTTTGAGGTTCTGGATCTTAGTTAGTACACTAGTTATGCAGTTGTTGATGTAACCCAATAATAGCACAGCTAAATATTTAACTTAACACTTTGTTTCAGATAATCAGAGACTATTACCCTTTGAGGACTAGCTCCATGTGATGTTTAATGTTACAAAGTGCAGCTGTTTTTCAATCATCTATGTGCAAAATAGTTCTTAAATTTCCTTCAAAATGGAAAAAAAAAGTGTTTATTTTCACACGGAGATAACTCAAAAACTGTTAACATTTTTTTTGCCTGTGAACTTACCCCCAACAAAAAATAACAAAAACATATCAATTTGCACTAAGACCAAAGCTCTGGAAAGTTATAAGCAAGTGAAACAGGGTTGTAAGGAAAGTCATCTTGAAAGCGCTAGTGTTCACTGTCCCCAAATGCTGCAGTACATATGGATACTCCAAAGAGCACAGGATAAAAGCATGTATTTAACAATGAGACATCAAAAATAATTCTTTTCCACTTCTGAAACTCTCTGATCAATTAAGCTATGCAAGTGAGAGACTGACTAAATTTAATTTCATCATTGGGTATCATTTTGTCTATCAACATTAAGCTGCAGTAAGGGCTGAAGGAGCCATTTTTGTGGCTCAAATAGTTAATAGGATGGAGATATAGATATATATATATGTGTGAAAATACTAGAATAAATTTCTCTCAGTAATTTCCCCAAGGGTTGTCCATGTATGAATAATTTGTAAAGATTACAATGCCATGTATCTGTCCTCTATTTAATTGAATTTCCCAGGTAGCTGGAAGTATGTATATCGGCCCCCTGCCAGCAATGTGCATGTCATGCATTACTCTCCTGCTTACCAATAACCCCATTTTTCCTTAAAGTTTCAGATGTTGCCAAAATCCTTTGAAAAACAAGGTTGTATGTCTGCATAGCACATGCCCAGTGTTTATGTAACACAGAGCCCTAGGTGTATGTACATTTTTGTTGACCTTTCTATATTTAACTTGATCTACTCTAATATGGGATTGAATTTTTATCAGCTAATAGAGATCAGCGCTATTTCTGTGATTAGATTTGTGTTTGTCGGGCTTCTCCTTGTCCTCCGGAGACCTTGGCTTTCTCTTGTCTTCACTGGAGTCTCGGTAACACAGCCCCTCCTCGCTGCCAGTTGGCAAGCTATCAAAGGTGTTTTCTTTGTTGCCTGCTCTCAGGTTCTTCTGCCCTTTGCGATTCTTGTGGCAGAATCCAGCGCACTTCTCCATGCAGTTAAGCCGGGTCTCTGTGGTGCACGCATACATCCCAGCGGGGACTGCCAGCACCATGGCACACACAATGATGATGATATGGATGAGCTTCTCTCTCTGCTCCAGTTCACTGATGTCACTGCCTGTGACAAACACAATGCATTGGCCCTTTCGGGGTGTCTGGTTCCTTAAAGTGACACACACCTCGTACTTGGTAGCTGGGAGCAAGTCATTGACTGAGTATGTGTTGGTGCCCGGGCCAATGTAAATCATCTCCTTCTTGGAGTCGTCATACTTCCCAAAGTGGAGGGTGTACCAAGTTTCTCCTGGATTCTCAGTCACTGCATACCACTCCAGCGTAATTCCATACACCGTCTGTTTGGCAATCCTCACATCAACATAGGCATTCTCTTCTGAGACAGAGGAAGAGAAAGACGAGGAAGAAGCTACCATTCTGGGAGCCTGGATTTTCAGGGAGATTATAGTAGAGGTGTTGCCAATGAAGTTGGCAGCCGTGCAGGTGTAATTGCCCTCATCCATAATGTGAGTTGAAGGAATCACCAACTCTGATTTCATTGTATCTTCACTGATGTGTGTAGTGGACACTGGAGAGAAAAGGAGAGCAAGAGCAGACATGTCAGGCTGTACTACTCACCACCAGCTGTGTTATAGGCACAGGGACACTAGGAATTCACTTCATCCCCTGACTGTGAGTTACCCTGAGGGAAATAAGGACTTCTTGGTAGATAGGGGTCAGGAAATTATGACTCAAAATCCCAAACAAAAACTAACCTCAGACATAAAATTTCATGAAAATATTGTGGCTGTTTCTTTTACCTACCCCTCCATTTTCTAACCAGTCTAACTCATTGAATAATGTTCCATCTCATGGGAACAGCATGACATCACATGACAGATGTGTGCTTTGGGGAGGAGGGGAGAAATAGGTCAGGAACATGGTAACCCACTTGCTTCATGAGAAATGCAGAACACAGGTGTTATGACTACATTAAATACAGATGAACATCTAGGTCAGCAAAAAAGTTACATATGACCCAAGGTGTGGACATAGTATATTGCTACCTAGGCTGTCCAGGCTTAGATATATAATCAGCTGAGATCAACATTAGAGGAAAATGTCATGATATGTTTTCATCATTTTCAGATTCTTTGGTTGAAATCACTGTTTCCCTAGCTCCTTGGAAGGTAGTGATGATATTCAGTATCTTAATCGCATTTCTCCCATTGCCTTACTGGTTGTTATTGTACATTTGCTCATTATTGTGCTGGATTGCTGATGTACACACATACAGATTTTCTAAATACAGGTGAAATTATTAAAAAAAAATCGAGGGGAAAAGCACAAAGAGCTCCTATTTTTATCTCCCAGCAAAAGCCTCCTTATTCTTACATGCTCTGCAGTTCAAATGGCTTCCATAAGTGATAATAAATCAAAGAGAAAGTGTTTTAATGGATATGGACATGTATTCTGGGCTAAATTCTATCGTCCATTATACCAGACAAGGCAAATTTCAGCCTCAAAGGAATTTGTTGAAGAAAATTATGAGCAACATACGGTGGATTGGATGGAAACTGAAAAACAATCTTAACAATAGCATTTGCTACTAGTTGAAAATATTCTGTCTAATCTATTTAGATATAGTGGTTATGGATATATGACAAGAGCGAATATATAGAATTGATGTAATATGTGGCTTGTTAAGGGAAAATAACCAATGCTGATAAAACATTAAAATAAAAGCAAATAATATTCTGGGATTTATGATTAACACTATTTCGTTCAAGTGTCAGGAGTCGTGGTGCCACTCAGAATTCTGTGTAGAAAATTGGATGCATTATAAAAAATGATCTTATGAAAATACATAAATTGTACTACTGAAGGCAGTCAGTATGAGATGGAGTCTCTTAAGGATCTAATCTATGGGGGGGAAAGAGGGCTGGTAATGAATTTTGGATTGTAGTCTTTGGAGAAGAGATGACCTCATTAAGAGAGACAAAATCCAGAAGGGAATAGAGCAAGCAAACTCTGTGACCTATTGTTTTATGCAAGAACCAGGGGAATATATTTTGGTTTGTAGAAAAACTTGTAGGTTTACATTAGCAGTTAGATAACAGAGCTGCTGTATTGTCTGTGTGAAAAGCCATAAGAACATAAGAAACATTAGGAACAGGAAAAGGCCTGTAAGCACCTGCCCTTGGACAATCTATCTTTTTTTTCCACAGTCTCCTGTTTTTTCACCATACTTATGATCACAGAAAAGAGAGAAGCTTGTTGGTGAAAGTCTCTGCTTCTCCCTTCCCAAATTGACTCTGAAATCCTACTTGAAATAGCTTTGCTGCACTTAGTCTCCATGACTGCTCTGCGCCGTTTCTGACCAGAGCCTGCTAACTGTGTTATTTCAAATAATTTTAATGGTTAGGTGATGTATGAACGACTCACTAGTAGGCAAGGAACTAACTCCCACTCCTTACATTGTAAATAAAAAATAGATACCATTGCTTACCGTTAAATGCCCTTAAATGTTTTAGGCCATAGGTCCACCAGACTGCTGGGGAGGGGCTGCCCTCTACCAAGCAAACCATAGTAACATTCAATCCCACATGTACAGTCAGGTTAGAGTCAAGGGATGAGGTTAATGGCTTCATGCAACTCTTGAGCTCCACTTCATGGAAGAACTTCCCTGCCCTAAATTTAGGGCTTGAACAAGTTAAATAAGAATTCATCAGAATAACTGGTGGGCTAACAGATTTGATAAACTGGACAAATCCCCTAAGGCGACAGTCACAGATCCATGGGTTATCATGTAAAGCCAGGACAGCGTTGGAAATAGCTTCCATCTTCCTCTCAGACTGCTGGGTTTTCTGGTACACAGGCCAATTATAGAAGACATCCCTGGATATGACAGTAAGCTGATTTGAGGATAAGTCTAAGTAGGTCAGGTTGGGCAGATACCTGAGTGCATGCTCTGGAAGAACATCCAGTCTATTGTACTTTAGATCCAATATTTTTAAAGCTGGAGTGTCTTGAAATGTTGTCCATGGAACTGAACTTAACTTGTTTCCCTGCAATCTCAGCTCTGTCAGATCCTTCAGGTATTCTAAGCTCTTTAGGTGCATAACTGTGATATTATTAAAATTCAACCAAAGGTATTCCAAGGCACTGGCATTGGAGAATGACCCACGAGGCAATTCTGTTAGATGAGAGTTTTCTATTCTAATTTTTCTGATGTCTTGAGGGATGTCTCCAGGTATCTTTCTCAGGGATGTAGACATGCACAGCAAACTCCTAGAGAGGAAATCAGTAAAGCTTTAGCTAACACACTGTGCTACCTAATATGTACAGTGGGAACTGGAAACAGGACACTCTCATAAGCAATGTATTATTAGATATGGTTAACTTCCCTCTCCCTGCAAAAGAAAAATTTAACCCAATAAAAACTATCTTAAAATACATATCCCAGATATCTTATTATTTACTCAAACTAGTAATACCCAAACAATATTAGAGCTATCCACAACATACGGCCATCTATTATTGGCTAGTATTCACAAGACTGCCCCATCCACTCTAAGAATTTCCAAAACACTCTTCTGAAGATTATTATTAAGATGCCAACATTTCTTACCTTCCAAAGCTATCACTGGAGCAGGAGCATCCTATAACACAATAAGAAAGAGCTGGGTTTATCCTGTAAAAGGCCAGAAGAAGAAAAATGATGCGACGAATGGGGTCCATATTCTTCTTTAAGAAAACACAGGGTGTGTACCAGACATGCCAGCAGCTTCCAAGTACCAAATCCTATTAGCCATAATCTTTCTTGATGCAGGAGTAAGCCCTGCCTGAGACCACACCAGAAGAGATACATGTAACATGGCTAATTTTCTACCTCAAATCTCCAAAATCATCCATGGAACCAAGTGAAAATATTAATATCGCCTGGGTAATATCTCCATTGGCCAATGAAATAGTGAAGTGAGTGCTATTTAAACTGGATGATAATGTTTAGACAACACATCTTTCTCTGAAATATTCAAAAGTAGCCAAAAATCGAACGGCTTCTGTTTCTCTCCACACAGAAATGTTTAGCTAATTAATTTTAAACTCCCTTGGTTCCTAGAATTATAATGGTGATCATCTGAGTAGAAACTCCATATTAAAGGCCAGATTTTATCCCCTTTACTCAGATTTTGTAGTGAGTCATTACAATTAAATGAATGGCACTATTTGCAGAACAAAGTACTATACCTTATGAGCAAAAAATCTGTCCTTAAATGTAGCAATTCTTCAGGAAAACTTGAATATTGCACTATTTTTTCCTGAAACTAAAGGGCTGTTACAGATAGAGGTGGCAGACCTAGGGGTGGGGTATGGGCTAGTCCAGGGGTGGGCAAACTACGGCCCGGGTTGCGCAGCTCTGGTGCTCCAGCTGGGGAATGGGGTTGGGCCTTGTCCCACTCCGCGCGTGCCATGGCTCTGCGTGGCTCCCGGAAGCAGCGGCACGTCCCCCCACCGTCTCCTACGTGGAGGCACAGCCAGGTGGCTCTGCGCGCTGCCCCTTCTGCAGGCGCCCCCTCCCCCTGCTCCCATTGGCCGGGAACCACGGCCAATGGGCGCCTGCGGACAGGGCAGCACGCAGAGCCACCTGGACGCATCTCCACATAGGAGATGGAGCGGGGACATGCCGCTGCTTCTGGGACCTGCTTGAGGTAAGCGCCGCCTGAGGGACTGCACCCCTGACCTCCTCCCGCGTCCCAATTCCCTGACCCAGCACTGATCCCCTTCTTGCCCTCCAAACCCCTCGGTCCCAGCCTGGAGCACCCTCCTGCACCCTGAACTCCTCATTTCTGGCCCTACCCCAGACTCTGCAGCCTGAGCCCTCACCCCCTCCCGCATCCCAACCCCCAGTTTCATGAGCATTCATGGCCCCCCATACAATTTCCATACCCAGATGTGGCCCTCAGGCCAAAAAGTTTGCCCACCCCTGGGCTAATGCCTCCACAATGGTAATATTGTGGGGGTTGATCTATGTTCCCACCCCATGTGTTGTTCTTAAGTGAATTGTTTCATATGCTCAGGCTGGGCAGGGCTCTGCAACTGTTAGGGGTGGAGGTGAGAGTAGGGCCAGAGGGGTTGAAGCAGCCACCATGGCACTCAGGATCAGGCCAGGAGCAGCTACTCTCATGGAGAAAGCGGGTCTGCCAAGACCCCCCTTCCCAACCTGCTCCCTCCCAAGTCTCAGTAGCTCCCCTCACTCCCCATGCAGAGCACCCACTCTGTTCCCCCGCCTATCCCTGACACCCCAACGATCTTCTACTCCTGTTGGAGAGCACTCATTTCCTAACCATGACACCCCAATCTCCCGCTCTGCCCCAGTTTCTTCCCATCCCTCATACAGAACACTCACACCAACTCCCCCAAACCGCCTCCCACTCCCCAACTGTCCTTGTTCCCCATGGTTAGTACATTTCGATTTCACTGTGCACCTTCACCCCTAATGTGTTGTTATAATTGTCAGCCTTCACCTGAAGGTTTCAGAGTGATGTATCCATGTTCTCCTGAGGACATCTAGTGTGCACAGTTCTTATTACAGTTTACAGCAGGCATCATTGTCAATGGAAAAGAGATTAGCCACGCTACCAATCAGCATGAAGCTGGGTCACAAATTGAGATTAGAGTGAACCTACTTAACCTATAACCTTACAAGACCAGGATAGAAAGGTATTTATAGTTTTCCACTGGCAGATTAAATCTATACATGGCTTTCAGGTATTTTCTGATAGTACAGCAGTTGTCATCACTGTAAACATAGTGTCTGATCTTGCAGCTTTTTAATGTCACATGGAGTTTAGCATTCAATTTCAATGGGCGAAGGATCAGATCTATACAATGTATTGTTAGAGCAACCACATACATGTTTTTCACTGGGTGTACTCAGTGATTTATGGAATGAATCTAACATGTAGTGATATTAGGGTTCCTGTTGGGCTATGTCATTAGCTAATCTATAATAAGGATTTAACTTCCATTGCACTGTACACCCAGTTATACCCTGTGGTATGGAACTTTGCCATTTTTCAACTGAAATGATATATTTTTACATATCAATAAGTGATCATTGAAAGGAATTAATGTATGAGAAAGGCGCAAACAACAGCTCTAAATCCTCCATAACAGTCCACATTTTTGGCCTGATCCCGCCAATGCTTACTACTGGGGTAGTGCTAACTCCAAGGAATAGTCCCATTGACCTTGTAAATGCTATGCTCAGTGCTAAGTGTCTTCAGAATCATGCCCTAAAAGAGGCAAAGCCTCTACATTCCTATCTGATATTAAGGAGAAAGGATAATACAGTTATAAGTAATGGGTACACTGGTGCCAATCAGATAACTCCAGGGGAGTCATAGTGATGTAAAACTTGTGTCCAGGAGAGGCAAAACAAGCCCATTGCTCTCTGGATATATTAATCTAAGCATTAAAACAGTGCATAGAGAATATTGACAAAAAAATTTCAATATGCAAGTACAACTCTGCAAAACAGCTGAGATATTTTATAAAAACAACCAGACAACTAAAGATTAATGATGTCTCAGATCCTGGCATTCTCTCTCATGGGAGTAGTGATGGGTCTTTTCATATAAGTAAGATGAGAAGGATTTGACATTATCCTTCTTTTAGTAGTAACATGTATGAAAACTGGGGTGGGAGGTGGGAAATTTTCTGATCAGTAATTTGCAAAGTTAGTCTACCACAGGACTTGACACAGCTTGCTGAGCATACTTGCATAGACATTATGGTGATAGGCACTTTGGAAATCCTGCTAGATTGAGATTGATTCCAGCATTTAGGGACAGTGGCAGTCTGGAACATAATTTAAAGGTAGATAAAAAAGTAGTGAGAAATATAGACTCTGAGCCTCAGCTAGTATAAATCAGTTTCACTCCCTTAAGGTCACCAGGATGACACTGATTTACACCAGCTAAAGGATCTGGCCCTTGAAGTCTACTTTTAAAATCACTTTTATAAGCCTGGATGTTGCTGTCCCAATGTGTGGATAGAATTCAAAGCAGTCTTCTCTTTGCCCTGCTGACAGCAATTTCAGCCTCAGCTGCAACTGTTTCAAAGGCTGGTGAGCTTCATCTCACCAAGAATTTATTATACTACAGGAAAATGGAGACTGTCCATGGTAATTTGAAATTCATTATTCCTTGCAAATATTTCTAGCATCACTTTAAACTAGCTTAGGTAAAGGGTATAAGAAAAGGCTCCTGCATTTGGTAGCTAAGCAGGGAGTGCTACAGCGACAATACATGCAATTCTTGATGGCAAGAAGTGTCCTCTGTTGTTCAGCAATAATCCTTCCATCCTATTAAGAGGCTGCCTTGAGGAGCTTTCAGAGGAGCCCGGTACAGACTCCTGGACTAGCAGAATGCTGGTTTTCAGTGGTATTGGGCTAAAGAAGAGGGAAACGGTGATACCACCAGGGCATCAATTGCTGTACTACAGTTGGTTACTATAAATATTCTAAGAGCATAATACCTTTATAAAAACATTTGAGAGTAGTGAGAGCATATTGATATCATGCACGGAACTGGATTATACACTCCCCCACATAGCAGGGGAAATTCACATGTTGGCAGATGGTCAGTGCAAGCCCTTTCATACCAATTAACCCCAGGTGTGGCTAGACAAAGCATCTATGCAGGGACCCTCTCTGCTCCCTGTGCACTGGGAAGAAGGGCTTTGTGCTGGTGTTGAACATGTTGGTGAGAAGAGGCTGTTGGGACCCAGTCAAAGGAGGGCTCACTGGATCTGCCCTTTTGCTGTGCAACAGCTGAGATGTCATCTTTCAGATGAGGTTTAAAACCAGTGTCCTGGCCGCTTGCCATCATTAAAGATCACACCGCATCAAGATAAGGAATATTGACCCTTATGTCCTGGCTGAATCCCAACCCTAATAATGATATTGTCTACCTAAATTCTCCTACAGATTCAACAGGCTATGGTATTCTTCAGGACCTACTATCCTCAACTACTGTGCTACAGTGTTTCTGTGAGTTATGGAGAGCTTCTTAAGACATACTTGCATTTAAGTGATTCACATACATCTCTCACTTTCCTCGCTGTACCTTGTGAAGCTTAGGACTCAGTTATGGCTCTGAAGAGCCTGAATCATGCAAGGGAGGAGAGAAGGAAGTACACACTACCCAAGTGGCAGTGCTTGAAAGTAATAAACCATTGCAAGGCAAAAGAATATTATATATCTATATTCTTAGGAGAGATGTGGAAAGAAGGCACATTTTGCAACACCTTCATCAACCCCAACTTCTAGTGGACTGACATGAGGGAAGGGTCATAAATTAGGACTCACTTATTTAATATCTGTATATTTGAGATCCATGATGAAAGTGCTAGCAATGTATGTGTATAGCTATTTATTAACAATTCCATAAACAGCAACCACGTTGCTTTTTCTGTACTACTTTTTCTGGTCAGACCACAGACAAATCATAATGTGAGATGCTCAGAAATGTGCAGTTGTTAACTTTCAGAATAATGATTGTAACTAGTAAACTATCCCCAGCTTTAGGTTATTTGGCCAAAAGTAAATACAGCAATTTAAATAAATACATTAAAAACAAAGAAAGAAAACTGTCATCTCTCTGGTCTCATTTCTTCACCCATTAGTTCTCACAGTGCTAAGACTAATGCACAAACAGGCCAGAAGATGCCTTTTCAAACTAATGTTCCCAGCTGTTGTAAGCATTATAGTAGAGCAGAACCACCTCAATAGTTAAGGTTGATAGTAGTGTACAGTTTAGCAGACAATTTTTCTAAGTGCTCTAAAATCTACATACATATTCTTGAAGATAAGTGTTAAACTTAGAAACTTATGCTTAATAAAATATTGTAGCTGAAGTGATCTGTTGGCCAGAGAGTCAAACTTAAACAAATACTAAATCCACATTCTCAATGGTAAATCTTTGTATAGGACTGTCAGTTCAATATAGTTGCAGGCAGCCAGCCACACTAGTTAATTCCTGATGGCATGTACCACTGGTCATCCCCAGGGCAGGACTGTCCTGTGCACTGAATGAACCAGACAGAGGTCCTGGGCAAAATATAATACAGGATCATGTAATTAAAGGTTGTTTCATAATGCATACAAGAAGTCCAAATAAAGCTTGCATGGTAAAACAGTCAGGTTGGGTTTTCCTGAATTGACACTGCTTGATTTTGCAACCCTATAATCCTTTATTTTGTATTTGCTAGATTTTTTATGGTTTAATTTATTGATCAGAGCAACCTCAACTAATGTTACATGAAGTTTCTTGTTTGTGAATTACTATTATTCATTAATGTGACATCCTAGCTAATGCCAAAAATGCAGCATGGGTTGTCTAAAAAAAAAAAGAAAGAAAATATCCAGTTGATACAGGATCTTTCCAGAGAATATTTCTGGAAATATTGTGAAAAGTGGTCAAAAAAGTCTGCAAATTCCCCAAATAAGCTCCAAAAAGACCACAAAAAGTCCCAACAGAGCTCAAAAGCAGCTCCTTTTAGTGAAAGGAGAAAGGAAAGAGCGTAAAACTACACCATTGTACCAGTGCCTAATAAAATCAGGGCTCACGTCCAACCTGATGATTTGGCTGCAGTGGCAGTAAATGATTAAGTGATAGCTAAATTGGATATTGATAGAGGATACAACAGGATGCTAGTATCAAGAGTAATAACCTATTGAAACTGCTAGACATTTGCTTACAAGGAACTCACACAGCCATCCACCAGAACCTGGAAGGCATAAAAAAAAGTATCAGAGGGGTAGCCGTGTTAGTCTGGATCTGTAAAAAGCGACAAAGGGTATGTCTACACTACGAAATTAGGTCAAATTTATAGAAGTCGATTTTTTAGAAATCGATTTTATATAGTTGATTGTGTGTGTCCCCACTTAAGACCATTAAGACCATTAACTCAGTGGAGACCACAGTGCTGAGGCTAGCGTCGACTTTAGGAGCGTGGCACTGTGGGTAGCTATCCCACAGTTCCCGCAGTCTCCACCGCCCATTGGAATTCTGGGTTGAGCTCCCAATGCCTGATGGGGCAAAAACTTTGTCGCGGGTGGTTCTGGGTACATGTCGTCGCCCTTGCCCCCCTTCCCTCCATGAAAGCAATGGCAGACAATCGTTTCACGCCTTTTTTCTGGGGTCCCGTTCACCGGACCCGCTCAGCCCGCTGCCTGCCTGGATGATCAGAACCTCAGGCAGGCAGTGGGCTGAGCGGGTCAGCCCGCTGCCGGTCTGGGGCTCCATCTGCCGGCTCCTGCCAGCCGGGGTCCTGCTCAGCTGGCAGACCTCGGTGAGGTCGATCAGGGGTGCTGGACAGACATGGCTATCCTCCTCTTAGAGCACCGAATGGGAGTGACTCCAGGTCATTCTCTTCTTTAAGTTTCATCTTATGGAGATTCAGTCCTGCATGGAATATCATGCGAGCTGGAGGCTTCTGCCTCAGGCTGCTCTCCCAGTCGGCATTACCGCGCAGTCGCACCTACCCCAGCCTGCCCCTTGCTCCCATGGCTCATGAAGCCTGGACAGTAGTAAGGAGCAGTTCAACTTGTGGAATGACAAATCCAGAACGAAGGATTGCACTTTATGGGCAACGTTAAGATTATTTCAGAGTCCTAGATAGCATTAGTCCCTATAAAAGGCTTCATGAAAATTTTCCCCTGCCCCTAACAAAAATGTTAATTTATCAGAGCAGCTGAAAGGGTAAGGAACCCGGGACTATAACTGAGAGAGAGCTTCCATATTATTTAACTCATAATTGATATAATTCAAAGTAAAATTTCACAGCGCAGTCTATTCTAAGACTGAAAATGCAGGAGAGGAGTCAGAAAAAGGAACAATGACCTGTTTCCACCCAGTTTTGGGCTGGTGACATTTTAGACATTTTGTGTGTTAGGTGAACATGATCACCACTACACTACAGGGCTTTTGTGTGTTAGGTGAATGTGATAACCACTACACTACGGGGCTTCTCTTTTTTTGCCACAGACTTTGCTGAATGCACAGGAATGTTTTCTCTAGCTACAGAAGCTACCTAATGCAATGTCAATATGTATGGCCTTCCTGCTCACAAAGCGGTCATGCCCCCGCCCAAGGCTGACACAGTGACCTGGCTCAGGCAGGATCGCTAGCGAGGCATGATACTTTTGCTGTTAAGCAATGCCTCTGCCACTGAATGCCTCCATGCATTACGCTGTGCCCAATCAGTGCGGGAGGACTGCATGAGCTCGGAAAACATGTCATCGCGAGTGCGTTTTTTTCACCTTCTAATCTGCGATAACCTCAGGGACGGAGATGATAGGGGGAACGTAGACACATTCTGGGGGGACTGCATGGTCACCTGTGCTGCCGAGTGCTTCTGAGTTCGCCACGCTGGCCAAACAAGAAATTAAATTCAAAAGTTCGCGGGGCTTTTCCTGTGTACCTGGCTAGTGCATCTGAGTTCAAAGTGCTGTCCAGAGCGGTCACAATGGAGCACTCTGGGATAGCTCCTGGAGGCCAATACCGTCGAATTGCGTCCACACTACCCCAAATTTGACCCGGCAATGTCAATTTCAGTGCTAATCCCTTCGTCAGGGAGGAGTACAGAAATCGATTTTAAGAGCCCTTTAAATTGAAAAAATGGCTTTGTCGTATGGACGGTGCAGGGTTAAACCGCTGTAATGCTGCTAAATTTGACCTAAACTCATATTGTAGACCAGGGCAAAGAGTCCTGTGGCACCTTATAGACCAGGGGTCTCAAACTCAAATGACCATGAGGGCCACATGAGGACTAGTACATTGGCCCGAGGGCCGCATTACTGACACCTCCCACCCCCGCCGCCCTCGGCCCCGCCCCCACTCCACCCCTTCCATGAGGTCCCACCCCTGCCCCGCCTCTTCCCACCCATTCCCTGCCCCCATTCCAACCCCTTCCCCGAAATCCCCACCCCAACTCTGCCCCCTCCTTGCCCCCAGGGGGTGCAGGAGAGGTGTGGGGTGTGGCGGGGGCTCAGGGTGCAGGAGGGGTGCCGCATGGGGCTCAGGGCAGTGGGTTGGGATGCAGGAGGGGTTGGGGTGAGGCAGGGTGTTCAGGGCAGGGGGTCGGGGTGCAGGAGGGGTGCGACATGGGACTCAGGGCAGTGGGTTAGGATGCAGGAGGGCTGCGGGGTGAGGCAGGGGGTTCAGGGCAGCGGGTAGGGGTGCAGGAGGGGTGCGGGGTGAGGCAGGGGGTTCATGGCAGGGGGTAGGGGTGCAGGAAGGGTGCAGCATGGGGCTCAGGGCAGTGGGTTGGGATGCAGGAGGGGTGCAGGGTGAGGCAGGGGGTTCAGGGCAGGGGGTAGGGATGCAGGAGGGGTGCGGCATGGGGCTCAGGGCAGTGGATTGGGATGCAGGAGGGGTTGGGGTGAGGCAGGGTGTTCAGAGCAGGGGGTCGGGGTGCAGGGTGCGGCAGGGTGTTCAGGGCAGGGGGTCGGGGTTCAGGAGGGGTGTGGGGTGAGGCAGGGGGTTCAGGGAAGGGGGTCAGGGTGCGGCAGGGGGTTTGGCTGCAGGAGGAGTTCGGGGGCAGGATCTGGCCCAGCGCCTACCGGGGGGCACGGCAGGCTCCCTGCCTGCCTGTCTGTCTGCCCTGCCCCGCGTTGCTCCGGGAAGAGGCTGGAATGTGGGGAAGGGGGGCGGAGGGGCTGTGTGTTGATGTTGCTTCAGGCAGCGCCTCCAGCAGCTCCCAATGGCCGCGGTTCCCCGTTCCCAGCCAATTGGAGCTGCTGGGGGCGCTGCCTCAAGCAACAGCAACACACAGCCCCTCTTCCCCCCACCCTCCCTACGTTCTAGCCTCTTCCCAGAGCGGCGTGGGGCAGGGCAGGCAGGCAGGCAGGGGGCAGGCAGGCAGGCAGCCTGCCCTGCCCCCGGTGCACGTCCGGCCGGAGCCGCTGTAGGTAAACACGGGGGGAGGACGGGGTGGTTGCGAGGGGCTCGCGGGCCGCAGATAATAACCCCACGGGCCGCGTGTTTGAGACCCCTGTTATAGACTAACAGATGTATTGGAGCGTAAGTTTTCGTGGGTGAATACCCACTTCGTCAGACCCATGTGGTGGAAATTTCCAGAGGCAGGTATAAATATGCAGGCAAGAATCAGTCTAGAGATAACGAGGTTAGTTCAGTCAGGGGGGATGAGGCCCTCTTCTAGCAGTTGAGGTGTGAACACCAAGGGAGGAGAAACTGCTTTTGTAGTTGGTTAGCCATTCACAGTCTTTGTTTAATCCTGAGCTGATGGTGTCAAATTTGCAAATGAACTGAAGTTCAGCAGTTTATCTTTGGAGTCTGGTCCTGAAGTTTTTTTGCTGCAGGATGGCTACCTTTAAATCTGCTACTGTGTGTCGAGGGAGGTTGAAATGTTCTCCTACAGGTTTTTGTATATTGCCATTCCTAATATCTGACTTGTGTCCATTTATCCTTTTACGTAGGGATTGTCCAGTTTGGCCGATGTACATAGCAGAGGAGCATTGCTGGCACATGATGGTGTATATTACATTGGTGGACGTGCAGGTGAATGAACTGGTGATGTTGTGGCTGATCTGGTTATGTCCTGTGATGGTGTCGCTGGTGTAAATATGTGGGCAGAGTTGGCATCGAGGTTTGTTGCATGGATTGGTTCCTGAGTTAGAGTTACTATGGTGCGGTGTGTGGTTGCTGGTGAGAATGCTTAAGGTTGGCGGGTTGTCTGTGGGCGAGGTCTGGCCTGCCTCCCAAGGCCTGTGAAAGCGAGGGATCGTTGTCCGGGATGGGTTGTAGATCACTGATGATGCGTTGGAGAGGTTTTAGCTGAGGACTGTAGGTGATGGCCAGTGGAGTTCTGTTGGTTTCTTTCTTGGGCTTGTCTTGCAGCAGGAGGCTTCAGGGTACATGTCTGGCTCTGTTGATTTGTTTCCTTATTTCCTCATGTGGGTATCGTAGTTTTGAGAATGCTTGGTGAAGATCTTGTAGGTGTTGGTCTCTGTCTGAGGGGTTGGAGCAAATGTGGTTATACCTCAGCGCTTGGCTGTAGATGATGGATCATGTGGTGTGTCCGGGATGGAAGCTGGAGACATGAAGGTAGGCATAGTGGTCGGTGGGTTTTCGGTATAGGGTGATGTTAACGTGACCATCATTTATTTGTACCATGGTGTCTAGGAGTGGACCTCCCATGTAGATTGGTCCAGGCTGAGGTTGATGGTGGGGTGGAAGCTGTTGAAGTCGTGGTGGAATTCTTCCAGAGCCTCCTTCCCATGGGTCCAGATGATGAAGATGTCATCAATTTAGCATTGGAAGAGAAGGGGTGTGAGTGGATGAGAGCTGAGGAAGCGTTGTTCCAGGTCAGCTATAAAAATATTGGCATATTGTGGGGCCATGTGGATGCCCATAGTGGTGCCACTGGTCTGAAGATATATATTGTCACCAAATTTGAAATAATTGTGCGTGAGGATAAAGTCACAGAGCTCAGTAACCAGAGTTGTGCTGTGGCATCATCAGGGATACTGTTCCTGACAGCTTGTATTCCATCTGTGTGTGGGATGTTTAGGTAAAGAGCCTCCACATCCATGGTGGCTAGGATGGTGTTTTGTGGACTCCTCCTGAGATTACCAATGCATTGTAGTTTTCTCAGGAAATCAATGATTTCCTGATTACCAATGCATTGTAGTTTTCTCAGGAAATCAATGCTGTCACGGAGATAGCTGGGAGTGCTGGTGGCGTAGGGTCTGAGTAGAGAATCCACATATCCGGACAGTCCTTCAGTGAGAGTGCCGATTCCAGAGATGATGGGGCGTCCAGGATTTCCAGGTTTGTGGATCTTGGGTAGTAGATAGAATAACCCCAGTCGGGGCTCTAAGGGTATGTTGATTTGTTCCTGTGTTAGTGTAGGGAGTGTCCTGAGTAGATGGTGCAATTTCTTAGTGTATTCCTCAGTGGGATCTGAGGAAAGTGGCCTGTAGAATTTGGTATTGGAGAGTTGTCTGGCAGCCTTAGGGTGACCAGATAGCAAGGGTGAAAAATCGGGACGGGGTTGGGGGGTAATTGGCACCTATGTAAGACAAAGCCCCAAATATCGGGACTGTCCCTATAAAATCGGGACATCTGGTCACCCTAGGCAGCCTCCTTTTGGTAGTCAGACCTGTTCATGATGACAACAGCACCTCCTTTATCAGCCTCTTTCATTATAATGTCAGGGTTGTTTCTGAGGCTGTGGATGGCATTGCATTCTGCATGACTTAGGTTATGAGGCAAGTGATGTTGTTTTTCCAGAATTTCTGCCTGTGCACGTAGGCGGAAGCATTCTATGTATAGGTCCAGACTGTCATTTCGACCCTCAGGAGGAGTCCATGTGGAGTTCTTCTTCTTGTGCTGTTGGTGGGGGGGTATCTGTGTATCAGTGCGTTGTTCAGTGTTATCTTGAAAGTATTCTTTGAGTCGGAGATGGCGAAAGTAGGCTTCCAGATCACCGCAGAACTGTATCATGTTCGTAGGGGTGGTGGGGCAAAAAGAAAGTCCCTGAGATAGGACAGACTCTTCTGCCGGGTTGAGTTTTATAAAGTTTTCCTCAGTGAAGCAACGTATCAGCTGCCCAATTCTCTTCATCATCAGTCAAGTTTGCTGGCCTCTGGTTCTGAGTGAACTTGAGTCCTAGAAGTTTGCTCCCTTTAGAGCAATACTATGTCAAGAGGAATTTGGTATCGCACAGGAGTGAATCTCTCTGACATTGCTGCTGGGAATAGTTCTGACACATGAGATCCAAGGCAGTCAGTTGCTGCAATTTTTCCATGCAACACAAACACATACAACTTTGGGGGAAGATTTTCAAAAGCACTCAGAGTTGAACTAATTTTGCTCCCACTGCAGTCATTTCCAGTGACTTGATCTGGAGCAGATTTAGGCCTACACGGAGCACTATTGAAAATCCCATCTTTGTTCAACATCATCAACACATGTACACACCTGGCACTTGCAGCTGTACTCGCAATCTTTCCGAGCCAGACAACACTGCTAATAAGTTCCATCTTAGATCATCAACACAACAACAGAATCAAAATAGACAGTGAGATGTGACCAGTTGTACTAGTGAAAGAATATTACAAAACAATTCACAAAATTTGCATTATCCTCCCTGATTCATTCATAAGGGGATGGGCTTCAATACTCTCTTCAAGCACCATAATATGAGGTGAGACCACCTCTCACATTGAATTAGTGAATATACAACATGGTTTCCTAACACTTCACTTTAAGTTAAATTCTGCCCTCTGGTGCACATGTGCATGGTTCCATTTGAATCTACACAAATATATCCAAGGGAATATGTGTGTGTGTGTGTGTGCGTGTGTGTGTGTGTGTGTGTATGTTCTCTTTGGAGCTAATTTGCAGACTTTTGTGATCATTTTTCACCATTATAAGGTAATTTTGAGACACTTTTTGTGCTATTTTAGAGGGCTTTTTATACTTTATTTTCAGGCACTTTAAACCTTTTTAGAGTACAGCTGAATATTACTATTTGAGAGTTTCTAGCCCTTTTTGGACCAGTTTGGGGGCACTTTGAAATAGTTCTTTTGGGGGAGCTTTTTACCTTTTCATTTCATTTTACCCATTAAACACTTTTTTCAGACCTCTTTGGTGCTGTTTTGACTTTTTAGTGTATTTTTGCAGCATTTAAAAACAAATAATGACTTTTCATATAATAGTTTTTAGTCATTTTGTGACTATTTTGGGCCTTTCTTTGCACTCTTCCCTTGAGCTTCTTTTATACTTACATAACATTTTTTTCCAGCCATTTAAACTCTTAAAAGAAACATTTTTTGATCATTTTTCCAGAGGTTAAAAGACAATTTTAGTTACTTAAAAAAAAAGGCTTTTAGATCATGACTTTTTTAGTACATTTTAGATGCTCTTTTAAAAAAAAACTATTTTACCATTTTTGGGGGCATTGTTTTAATCATTTACTTGCACTTTGGAGGATGTTAGAAACACACATTTTAAAAATAGTTGGAAGCATTTTTCATGCTGCAAGGGTGCCCTTTTTTATATACTTTGGAACAATTTTGAACAAGTCTTTACAATAGCTTCCCCCCCCCCTTCTTTGGCATTTTGGGGATATTTCTTGAACTTTATTTTAACCATTTTTTGATACTTTGGGGGCACCTTTTTTGATTATCTCTTACACATTGCGGCCTATTTTGACACTTTTGTTTCTTTTTCAGGCAATTTTTAACACATTGAACCATTTTACACTTTTCAACATATTCCAGACCATTTTTAACCCAATTCCCAAAGTGATCCTAAATGTCAAAGAGAGAAATTTGTCAAACACATCACCAAAAAGTGTCATAAAACTTTTTAAAAGCATCCAATATATGTCAATCACTGGTCCAAAATGTCCACCAAAAGGATGAAAATTACAGAAAAAGTGTCAAAGTTTTATAATAGCATCCACCACCTTCTAAAATTGGTCCAAAATGCACCCCAACACTTTACAAAAAGACTCCATATGCTTTTATAAATTGTCCTAGAGAGCTGCAAAGAGTGTATAAAACTGAATTTTTAAAGGCATAAATTATCCTAAAGTGCTAAATGGGCCAGAAAGTATTTTTAAAGGATCCAAAAAGAGTCTGAGAATAGTCCCAGGAAAAAAATGCTCAGAAATGTGAGCTGCACAAACTATAGAGTTGATTAAACCAATTCAGAATAAATAATGCTCCAAAACTGCCAGCCAAGTATTAAAAAAAACTGCTCAAAAATTTTGTCCCAAGTGTTTGAAATCCCTTAAATAACTATTACGTGTTTAAAAAGTCCAAAACTTCCCCAAGAGTGTCATAATCATCCAAAACATGTTTTAAATGGTCAATATAATTAGTTTGTATATGTCCTCTGTGCAAAATCTCCAGAAGTTTCAGATGTGGAATCTCAAAGATGGTTTAATCAACGTTGAAAGGTTAAGGTTTGATAAAAGTTCTCCTCTAAAAGAGGTTACGAAAGAGAAACAAAAGCAAGGCAAATGGAATCCAAAGACAAATTCCTAAGCAGATTCAATTCTAGATGGCAGTAATGAAGATTAGTGGATAAATCAATTTGCAGAAACATTTTAGGTCTATTGAAAATAGTACTCAAAATAACCAACTAAGGAAGCATGTTAAATGATAATGTGTCCAAATCAGAGGAAGTACTAGAAGATTTATTTTTATTATTCTTTTTGAAAAACTCACTGAAATGTTGAAGAGACATTCCTCCCAACAAATTTTCAAAAAGGCCCTCCACCTCTCTTTATGCACTCTCACCTCAAACACACACCCAAGTGTGGTTCAGACATATACAGGGGCCTTTTCTATACCATTGTCAGGGCTGGGCGGTGGGCAGCCTGTGTGCACCAACCAGTTACCAAATTGCAGCCAGGAGACAAGTATCAGGGTGGGAGGTCAATCCAGGTCAGGATACCGGCAAATCAGGGCCAGGCACCAAGTTGCTGATGGCAGGCAAGTAGCAGAGTTGAGGTTGAGCCAGGCCAGGATACAAGGGAGTCAGGGTCAGGCACTACAGACAGCAAGCAAATAGTAGAGTTGGGAGTGAAACAGGGTCAGAAGCCAGAGTCTGGGGTTCACAGCAAGGCAAGGTCAAGAGAGGAGTAAGCAGACAGTCTGCATCATTGCTCAGACAGCTCCCCACACTGGCTTCCTAGTTTATATACCAGCATGAACCAATCAGTGGGCTGCAGGGGGCTGTCACTCAGGCCCTGCTGGGTGGTACTTTCTGCAGTGTCTAGCTTCACAGGGTCCTCCAGCAGAAACCCAACCTGAGCTTCCAATGACAATGCAGAAGCAGCAGTGGCCCAGAACCCCCGTGGTCCCTTTCAACTATTTTGTTTTGGGAAATCTCCCACCTATATATTACCAATGGAATTGCATTGGCGGTGCAATAGCCGGAGTGCTGGTGTAGACAAGACTTGGGTGTTCACTTCCATTTTTACTACAAGAGGCTGCTAGACAACTCTCTGACACCCCATTCTACAAGCCATTACCCTCTGACCCCACTGAGGATTACCAAAAGAAACTACATCATCTGCTCAAGAAACTCCCTAAAGAAGCACAGGAACAAATCTACACTGACACACCCCTACAGCCCCGACCAGGGGTATTCTACCTGCTACCCAAAATCCATAAGCCTGGGAATCCTGGGTGCCCCATCATCTCAGGCATTGGCACCCTGACAGCAAGATTATCTGGCTATGTAGACTCTCTCCTCAGGCCCTACACTACCAGGACTCCCAGCTATCTTCGAGACACCACTGACTTCCTCAGAAAACTACAATCCTTTGGTGATCTTCCAGAAAACACCATCCTGGCCACTATGGATGTAGAAGCACTCTACACCAACATTCCACACCAAGATGGACTACACGCCATCCAGAATAGCATCCCCAATACCATCACAGCAAACCTGGTGGCTGAACTTTGTGACTTTGTCCTCACCCACAACTATTTCAAATTTGAGTACAATTTATACCTTCAAGTCAGTGGGACTGCTATGGGTACCCGCATGGCCCCACAGTATACCAACATTTTTATGGCTGACTTAGAACAACGCTTTCTCAGCTCTTGTCCCCTAACGCCCCTATTCTACTTGCGCTACATTGATGACATCTTCATCATCTGGACCCATGGGAAGACGGCCCTTATGGAATTCCACCAAGATTTCAACGATTTCCACCCTACCATCAACCTCAGCCTGGACCAGTCCACACAAGAGGTCCACTTCCTAGACACTACAGTGCTAATAAGCGATGGTCACATAAACACCACCCTATACCAGAAACCTACTGACTGCTATACTTACCTACATGCCTCCAGCTTTCATCCAGACCACATCACATGATCCATTGTCTACAGCCAAGCTCTAAGATACAACCGCATTTGCTCCGATCCCTCAGACAGAGACAAACACCTACAGAATCTCTATCAAGCGTTCTTAAAACTGCAATACCCACCTGATGAAGTGAAGAAACAGATTGACAGAGCCAGAAGGGTACCGAGAAGTCACCTACTACAAGACAGGCCCAACAAAGAAAGTAACAGAACGCCACTAGCCGTCACCTACAGCCCCCAACTAAAACCTCTCCAGCGCATCATCAAGGATCTACAACTTATCCTGAAGGATGATCCCTCACTCTCACAGACCTCGGGAGACAGGCCAGTCCTCGCCTACAGACAGCCCCCCAACCTGAAGCAAATACTCACCAGCAACTACACAACACACAATAAAAACACCAACCCAGGAACCAAACCCTGCTACAAACCCCGGTGCCAACTCTGTCCACATATCTATTCAAGGGACACCATCAGAGGACCTAACCACATCAGGCACACCATCCAGGGCTTGTTCACCTGCATATCTACCAATGTGATATATGCCATCATGTGCCAGCAATGTCCCTCTGCCATGTACATTGGCCAAACTGGACATCTCTACGCAAAAGAATAAATGGACACAAATCTGACATCAGGAATCATAACATTCAAAAACCAGTAGGAGAACACGTCAATCTCTTTGGTCACTCAATAACAGACCTAACAGTGGCAATTCTTCAACAAAAAAACTTCAAAAACAGACTCCAACGTGAAGCTGCAGAACTGAAATTAATTGGCAAACTGGATACCATCAGATTAGGCCTGAATAAAGACTGGGAGTGGTTGGGTCATTACAAAACCTAAACTTAATTTCCCCAATACTAATTTCTCCCTACTGTTACTCACACCTTCTTGTCAACTGTCTGTAATGGGCCACTCTTTTACCACTTCAAAAGTTATTTTTCCTCCCTTGGTATCCTGCTGTTAATTGATTTATCTCGTTAGACCAGGGGCTCGCAAACTTTTTGGCCTGAGGACCGCATCGGGTTTCATAAATTGTATGGAGGGCCAGTTACGGGCGGGGGTTGTGGCTCAGCCCCCACCTCCTATCTGCCCCCCCGGGACCCCTGCCCCATCCAACCACCCCTTCTCCCTGTCCCCTGACTGCCCCCGGAACCCCTGCCCCTGACTGCCCCCTGCCACCCCTTCCAATCCCCCCTCCTTCCTGACTGCCCCCTAGGACTCCTGCCCCCATTCAACCCCGTTTCCCCCCTGACCACCATCCACACCCCCGCCCTCTGACCACCACCCCGAACTCCCCTGCCCTCTATCCAACCCCCCCTGCTTCCTGCCCCCTTACCGCACTGCCTGGAGCACCGGTGGCTGGCAGCCCTACAGCCGCCCCGCCCAGCTGGAGCCAGGCCATGTTGCCGCCACCACCACACAGCACAGAGACCAGGTCAGGCCGGGCTCTGCAGCTGCGCAGCCCCAGGAGCTCACAGCCCCGCCGCCCAGAGCATTGCGCCGGCGACGGAGTGAGCAAGCTGAGGCTGTGGGGGAGGAGGGACAGCAGGGGAGGAGCTGGGGGCTAGCCTCCTGGGCCGGGAGCTCGGGGGCCATGCAGGACGGTCCCATGGGCCAGATGTGGCCCGCGGGTCATAGCTTGCCCACCCTGCGTTAGTCTGACCTCACACTTGGTAAAGCAAACCCCATCCTTTCATGTATTTATACCTGCTCCTGTATTTTTCACTTCATGCATCTGATGAAGTGGGCTCTAGCCCACGAAAGCTTGTGCCCAAATACATTTGTGAGTCTCTAACGTGCCACAAGGACTCCTCGTTGTTTTTATGTGAGCAAGATTCAATGACTCCATGCAAATTCCAGTGTCATGTCTAAAAAATAACACTCATCATTGCACCCATCATTGGAGCTGCGGCAATTTCCCAAGAAAGGTTAGTGTAAGCACAGCCACAGTGGGCCAAATCCTGCCACTATTGAAAATACAGAGTAAGTCTACTGAATTCAATTACTTCAAATTTATATTACTGTAACAGCAAGCAGCATTTACCCTTGCATCATTTGTATGCACTGGCATGAAAATAATTAGGTGCAAAAGTGAATTCACATGCAAAGTTGTATACACAAAGGGTATGTCTGCACTAGATCTGGAAATGTAATTTCCAGCTCAAGGAGACATACCTGTGCTAGCTCTGATCAAATTAGTATGCTAAAAATAGGAGTGAAGCCACAACAGTGTAAGTGGTAGCAGGGGCAAGCCGCCCCCAAGTACATTCCTAGTGCCTCCGATGGGTACATAGTCAAGGCAGTTAGCCTTGCTTGGTCAGATCTAGTGCAGGTATGTCTCCTTGAGCTGGAATTTACAGCTCCAGCTTGAAATGTAGACATATCTGATTAGGTAACGCATTTGGAATTATCTTTTATTCGTGTAATACAGAGAAATTCACCAAAATAGTTCCACTGTGAGTGAAACTATTGAGTCTATTGACTCCACAGAAAAATATCACTACTATTTACATCACAATATATTGGAAAGAACTCTTCTTTCATGCATGAGGTACATTTCTTTAACATGTGCTTGTGTCAGCACTACTCAGGTAGAGCAAAGGCACATTTTCTAGCCAAATTAACTCAATTGATCAAGCTCTACTTTGACTTACACACTGTGCAATTTGATTGGCCCAAATTGTTCTATTTAGATACTGATAATTCTTCATAGATAAGTGTCAATTTACTAACAGGGCACCTTGTTAGCTATTGTCTTTTACAAAGCCCCACATGCAGTATAATAAGAGGGAGGGCTTCAATCATCCTGCTACTTAGAATATAAGCATTTGGAGGGAGGAACAGTCTCTTTGTTCTGTGTTCATATAGTACCTAGCTCATGGCTCGTCCACAATACAAATAACAAATACTCTGCCTCCTCCCAGGTCCAAAGAGCAGCTGACATGCTTGATGACTTCTTCCCTCATGGGATGAGTTGTTTAGGGTGGCTATTGATTGTTCTTGTCTACTTAAAAGTGTAGTTCCACCAATTAACAAGGAGAGGTGACTTACAATCTCTAGAGAACTGAACTTTCAGGAGGGTCTAGGATATTTATTAATAATTTCAGTCCTTGAAATATTATTCTCTTTTAAGTGAATTTTCAACACCCGAGAAGGATTTTAGCTATGCATCAACTTCCATTACAGTCAATGGGAGTTATGTGACTGAGACACCAGACACCACTTTGCAAACATAAGGGATGGTTAGTTTTCATCTTGGAAGCACTTGTGCGAATGCCACATGCAAAAACATTTTTACTAAAGGGACCCTAGGAAAAGAATCAAATGGTGATATGATTATTTTTCTTCTTCAGGAAGAAAAACAAATAGCTATTTACATGTTACTTTCATGAAATGTCCTATACATCTAGAACTTGGTATGAAATAGAGTTTGTTTAAACACAAAAGAGACAGCTTTTCAACGGTATTTAGGCACCTAAAGATGCAGATAGACACTTAGTGGGATTTTCAAAAATGCCTAAACAGGTTAGGATCTTAATTCCCATTGATTTGAAAGTCACACAAAGTGTCTACCAGAATCTTTAGGTGCCTATAAAAATCTGGCACATAGCTTTTAAATTCAAATTCCACTAGTTCTGTAGAAAATCAGTTTGCATAGTGGTCTGAAATTTAAACCATGGTTTAGACAACATTGGTGTTTTTCTAATTTATACCACATGAGATAGACTGAATGAGATGATATGTCTTTTCTATCTCTTTCTTACTTCTATAATTCACTTATATGAGACAAAGATATAATTGTTTTAGAGTAAAAAAAAGTTCAGGCGTTGTATTGATATGACTCAAGTGAGACACAGAAAGGAAAAAAATCACACAGAAAAATGCACTCGTTGTTTTAGACATCTATTTATTCAAAAGCAAAGTGTAAAAAGTGTTCAATAAAGTTTGAAAAACTTAACACACTCATGATGAATATTATGGGCTGAAATATTTCTTTTCCCCATCAATCATATATGAACAATATTTTGACCCAAATAATATATTCCCCAAAATTAGTGTTTATACTCCCCAGATACTCTATTTCTTCAGTGGTGATGTGCAATGTGTGATGACCCTTGGCAATACAGCAAGATCACAATCATGTAATATAGTAGCACCCTATCACCACCAGTAACCTGAGGAAAACAACTGCTTCTGCTCACTTTAGCTGGATGAGCTAACTCACATGACACATGATGATGGCAGGCAACTGAGAAAGTAAATGCATATCTCTTGCAGTCTAGTCCTGTAAATCTTACTCATGTGAGTATTCCTTTGATCTACTCAGCTGAGTACATGCTACTCATGTCAGGAACATTTAAAATATTGTGCCCTTGATTCTTAAGGGCCAGACTATCCATTCATTTACCCTGTGTCACTATGCTGATTTCAGTGGAGTTACTCCAGACTAAAGTCACTTCAGCTTGACACTGATGTAAATGAGAGCAGAATCTGACCCAGTAAAATTAAATTATTTGCCAAATATTGTATTGTAAATAATCTCACTATACAAAAACCCATTTACTGCAAGAATATCGTCTTTGTGAAACATCTAAAACCACCATTTGAAACCTAATAAGTACAAATAACAACATGTTAGTCAATCACATACTTCATCAACTAATCTGCCATGCTAAAATACTAATCTGACATTGCAAAATGTTATTGGTAAACGTAGAAATCTGTGAGGGATGTGGCATTAAGTATTAAATACCGAGGTCACACTTACATAATTTATTCTCTTGATTGCTACTCTTTACTATTTTTCCTCAAATCAATACATTAATGTAATAATAAATTATGATTGTCACATTTTATAGTTAATTGTGTATTTGCTTTCATGATCTATTAAGCATCAAGCTTTTAATTGTTTTGGGAGTACCAAATGAGTCTATGAATCTTCACAACATTTGTAGTTAAATTTCTATTATCATTAGAAACAACTTCATTGTTTATCATCCTAAAGGAATTCAACATAGTCGATATTAAAATATTTAGTGTACAACAAGCCAGATATTCAAACAACAATATGCAAGAATGTATTTGACAACATTACTTAATATTCTCATATTCAATCAGACAACTTCATTTTTGACAAAGGAATGCTATCCCAGGGGAATTTAGGAACAATCACAGAAATCTTTTGCATCTATCTGATTAGATGCAACTCAGCAAACAAAACTGTGCAAAATGTTCCAAAAGAGCGGAGTATAACCTGTCTTCTCACTTTGCTCTCTTGAACATGTTGGGATACATTACTACTGACATATTGACCTGCAACAGCATATTCTGGTGTATGATCTACAGGGTAAAGAGTCATATGCATTTGTGTGTGCATGTGTGTCTAACATGCCAACCATTAGCCTAGTAATATCAGCAAAAGTACTCATTGGGTTGCCCCTCTGTCTTTGGTATTGCTTCTGAGTCCACGCTAGATCGTGCAGACAGCAGTCTGTTAGACTCATCAGGGGTGTGTCTAGTCAAGTATTCTCCTTCCACTCCTTTAGTTTTGGCCCCTGGAGACAGACTTTCAAATGTGACATAGGACTCCTGAACTTCCTTGGGTTTCCGCACTAAGCATTTTTTGCAGCGCCTTTTCAATGCCCCACAGCAGACCACTAGGGTCAGAGGCACAGCAATGACACAGGCCACACTGATCACCACCACATTAATGAGTTTTTGGGTTCCACCGGCACTGGCAACTTCATCTGTGGAAAATATGATGCATTGCTCCTTCCTGGGGATCAGCCCTTTCACACAGACACACACTATGTATTTGGTCTTTGGCATCAGCCCGTCAATGGTGATCTTAGTCTTACCTGGCTCCACACTGATTCTGCGCATTTCCCTTTCTCCAAAAATGGCATAAAGGACACTGAATATGGTTGTGTTCTTTGCCTGGGGAGCTTTCCAGGCCAATGAGACACTTTGATCCGTATCTCCTATCACTCTGACAGACCTCACTATACGTTCTGGCTCCTGTTGACCAGGGGGTAGACTTGATAGAAGATTTCTTGGATTGTTATTCTGCTCCTTAATCATATTCTGTGCCTCATTCTGGAACCCTAGATTCTCTTCTGTGTTAACATGGACTGGTCTGGCACCTAATGTAGGTGAAGTTGAGGTTGTGATAACGTACCTAGCCACCAGCTTATCATTGTAAGCAGCTGCTTCCATCCCGCTCACCTTCCCATTCCATATGCCTTTAGAGTTAGCATTAGGGTCATCAGTGCCTTCAGAATCAGTGATGATGAGGGATATGAAAGCCTCTGTAGCCCCTAGGAAGTTCTTTGCTTTACAAATGTACTCTCCAGAATCCAGATAGGAGACTACAGGCAAGCCTAGAATAGACCAGCTCATTCCATCACTAGAAATTTCCTGGTGCACTGAAAAAAAAAACCCAAACAAACATGGATATTATGTAAAATATTAAGAAGATGGATTCCGCAAAATTACTATTATACATAGCAGAATGATCATTTTGTTAACCAAAATATGAAATCAAAATAAACCTAATGAAAGGATATTGGCTGTTAGATTACTGTCAAGATCACTTTAGTTGATCTAGTTCATCCATACACCCTCTTCCAAAAAATATGATGAAATTTTTTCAGGGCAAAGCCAGAACTGGAAAACAAGCTAGGAAAGATTTCCCCATCCTTAAAAAAATTGTGTATATAAAACACTGCAAGCATGTGCATGAATGAGAGTGAAGAAAGTTGTGTTTGGAAGAGTCGATATACTTTTTTACTTATGATTCACATGAAAGAAAATCACTGCTCAAGAGGAGACTGTCTTTCAAGATGCACATATGGTAGCTCCTAGAATGAATAAACAAGAGACAAATGGCTGGGAAATAATATGCTGTTTGCTGTAGAATTAAAGTGAATATTTATACCATGTTACATACTGAGCACCTTACAAAAATCCAATCATGTTAAGATCCAGCCTTTTGGAGAAGGAATCTTGCTAATGAAAATTGAATCAAACCAACCAAACAAAAAATCAAAGGCTTTTGCACCTTATGGGTTAAGTATTCATTGAGTGAGGAGGTTCAGCAAAAAACAATTTCCAATCTTCCTGTGACCATTCTAAAATACTCTTACAGCTAGAATGAGAGCAGTTTTTCCTTTCATTCTTTCAGAAAAGTTAATATTTCAAGGTGTCATATTACAGTGTTCATGAGGAAACTCCATCACTGAGAGGTACTGTATTTTTTCAGACAACTCTTCACTGAAAAGGTGGTAACGCCATGTTTAATGTGGCACAAAATATATCAATCATGAGTGTAGCTAGAGTAAACTTAATATACGCTTTCTAGAATGCATTCTTTATTTTGCAGGGAGGGACTTTTTGTTTGTTTGTTTTTAATGTAGGAGGCATGTTTTCAGCATGATATGTAGGCATTATCATTGGTAGCAGCTGCATCATGTCATGCACAACAGAGTAATGGCTTGTGAAGATCACAAAAAAAGGACTTCTATTACAAGTCATTCTATAGCTGTGGAAAAAAATGATATCCGCTCCCTGTCTCTGTGGCACTGAAGAATCTCATAACACTTTAAGGACACATAACACAAATCTATTCATTTTGTTTAGATCTTATAAGGAAATTATTTAATAGGCTGGTCCAATAAGCTAATACCATTCAGGGGATCACAGTTAACTTTCTGAACTTGCACCCTTAGGGAGAAATCCTGGTCCCAGTGACATGAATAACAAAACCCCCTATGCCGTGAATGGGTCTAGAAATTCACCCTTCATTTCCAGATTCTGGAAGACCTGTGCCCACCCACATGCCAAGGGAATATCTCTTGTTTTTCTCTTTAACTCTGCATTCAGACGGTATCAGATCCAGCCTTTCTTGTGAAAGGAAAGATCACCATGATAGGGGGCATTTAAAGGGAACAATGACTATCCTGAAGAATCCCCACTTTAAGGGGGGAAAGCATTCAAAGTAGAGCTGGTCTGAATTTTTCCATTGGAAAATGCCAATTCATCAAAAATGAAATGTTTGCAGAAATAATGTTGATTTCAATGTAACTGTATTTTTAAAAAATGGGCAGGGGGGAGAGAAGCATTTTGACCTTTTTGAAATCGAAAAATCAATTTTCCATTTTGAAAGGACTTTTTTTCAATTGTTTTTTTGAATATTTTTTTTTAATAAAAGTCAAAATCAGAATGAAACATCTCAACCAACTCAAAAAAAATTTTGGGGAGAGGGGTTGTTTTGCAGGAAATATTGAAATGTGATAATTTCTGTCCATTTTGAAATGGAAAAAAGTCAAAATTGAAGATTTTTCTGAGAAATGAAAAATTTTGTTCCCACCCAACTCCAATTGAAAGTCATTTTAATTTTGAGGGTCAGACTTAATGAGACACTGTATTACATGCTTTACAATCTTGCTTATTGCGTATGCTTTCAAAAACCTTTAGGAGTTTAGTGACTTTTTTCCTCTCAATATTTGTTCCATTATCTTACTAGGGATTTTATTATTCCTCCAGTCTTCCTGTCACCTGCAAATTTGATCTTGGTTGATTGACATCAAAGAAACATCTGACAGAGCTTTATTAATTGTTTTGATAGCAGTTCAACATTGCAGACACAGGAAAGCACACAATGGAGCCCGGGCAAGCCCACAACTAGTTTTTTAAGAAGACTGTTTAATACGTAATTAAAACTAATTTTAAACTGC
>NW_020664497.1:983576-1131502 GCF_002925995.2 Terrapene triunguis | reverse complement strand
TGTAGGTTAGTTGTATGAGCTTCAGAAAAAAACCATAAATACTGTAGAGAGTTACAATGTTAACATTCTCCTCTTGCTAGCCTCCTATTTTCTTATTCAGCATGAGACATATACAGTACAGGCGAGTCTCATCTTACGCGGGGGTTCCGTTCTGCGGTTAGCGCGTAAAGCGAAAACCACGTATAGTCAAAATTACATTGAATGTAATGGCGGGCGGAATCGCCCGCACTACAGGAACAGTATTAAAATAGTGATTTTTCTCTTTTTTTTTGTTTTTGCCAACCATGTAAAGCTGAAATCGCGCATGTTAAATGCGTGTAAGATGCGACAGACCTGTAGTTCTATTTATTTGGAAGAGCTGAAGCTGATATTTGCTCCAGGGAGTGCAGAAAACACAGGCTACTTTCCAATCACACAGTGTGAAATAAAGAGCCAGAACCCACCTGTGCCATTGAGTTGATTACCATCAGCCCGTCTCCAGCTGAGTTCAGGAATAGGTACCCCAGTAGTACCACACCGCAGTAACACAGTGCTACCCAGTATGGTCTTCACTTTGGCTACAGAAGTATGTACAACAGGGCTTTGACATTTTCTTAGTTCGACTTGACTGAAGAAGACTCCAGCAAGACTCCGTGGGGTAAAGCATTTCAGTCTTGGTTCTATAAATGCTATGTTAGGAGACTGGAAGTTTAGGAAATGGACCATTTCATACAGACTGCAGTCACACACCCAAGGATTGTCCTGCAAACCTGTCAAGAGAAATCATGATAGTCAACATTACCATTGCTGTTTTTCACTTTATATTCGTTAACGGACAAGTGGTGACTGGCTTATAGTCTGCTTCCAACTAGGGGCGTTTGTGGCCCTGCATATGGAATATAGCCTTGGAGTCCAGAAACCTGGATCTTAAGTCTCACCATATGGCTTGGACCACTCTGAGCCTTACTTACCCCATCGGTAACATGGCACTAACAGAGCTTTATAAACTGTTTTGACATTTGTGGATGAAAAAGTACTATGGCCGTGCAAAGTATGATTATCCATACAATCAAAACAGATTGTTAGGAGAAGAAAACAGCCTTTCCTTAATTAACATTGCAGTCAGTGTCTATATCTTTGGCTTGAAAAAAAGAATTGTCCTGCTGTTTTTGAGTTGCTCTGTTTTGAAATTTTGAGTTTTGTCTAAAATTTCTTTGTCTCCCTCTAGCTCAAAACTGGCTATTTGGGTACTACACCTTCAAATTTTCCACATAGTTATATTTCTTTGGAAACTTGTATGCCAGCTATATTTGAAGAAAACAGGTGACAAGAAATCAAGCAGTTATTAGAGGTTTTGTTTTAAATAGTTTGGGAGGGAGGCCTTCCTCATTAATTTCAAATGATGTGAATAAGAAATTTTTGCCATCACTTCAGAGGGAGCAGGAGCAAGTACTAGGTAAATGTGTGAGCACTTTCCCATCCACTGGTTGGTTGTAGTGTACAAAGAACATATGGCTCCTTTTAAAATTCAGAGAACCTTTCCTTTAGATCAATTAGTAGAGACCTCTGTTTTTAGAGCTGTAGGACAAAGGTTCTAGTGCAGGTGTTTGTGGTTTGTTATAGAAAGGTAACAACCATTCAATATTGAATGCAACCAGAGTCCCATTGTATGATTGATTATAACCCCTTTTATATCTCAAAAAGAAAGAAAGATCTTCATGCTTTCACATTTCTCACATTATCAATCTCACAGGCAAATCACACATTTCCTGAAAATTTTGATTCAGTTAAGTAAGATTAAATAACTTTAATTTTACTCCTTTTCCAGTTTCACAAGATGTCTGATTTTGATTCATTTCCCTCTGTCTGCCCAAAGAAATCACATTATAACAAAAACTGTGAAACATGGGTGCATTTTAACAATATCCCTTAGAAAAAAAATTAAATATCAAAATCACAATAAAAATAATGCATATCCATGAATCAGAGTTAAAGTTGTTGTATTGTGATAAATTATGTATTTCTTTACCCTTGAAAAGAGTGATTTGTTTGTTTAAGATGTAAGTAATATAAGGGCTCATGTCCTTAACTGTTCATTTCTTTGCTTTAAACACTTGGGCTTGGCAAAAGAAGTGATAGATGTATACATTCTTGTCATTTAATTACCTTAACTGGTTTTAAAATAAAGTTATTGGGTTTTGTTTGCTTTGGAATTAAACATACTTTTTTACTCGAAAAATGATAATGTTAGAAAAATAATGACTTTGAGATGTTTAAGGGGTCAATTCAAGAACGCACATACTTAACTTTAAAGTTGATGGGACTTAAACACATGTCTAAAGATAAGGACATGCTGAAGTGCTATCTTGAATTAGAATTGACTTAAGCAGGAGTTTAAATACTTTTGTGAATCAGAGACTAAAGTTGATTACCTAAAGTAAAGGCCTACATGATGGGGTGCAGTGCAGGTGTTACACTGGATGCTGACATAGCTGACCATGGGAGGATCACCGCAGATTAGGCACACCCTCAGGCAACCTCCTCTCTTCTGCCGGCAATTCAACAAGCTGTCATGGAAGGACGGACATAACGTTCTACTAGCACACCTTTTGTGTGCAGATGATCCTATACCTGCAATGGTGCTATGGCCTTGCCTACAGCGTCATATTTCATGACATTTCCAAGCATTGCACTGGTGGAAACAGTTTAGGCAGGGCACAAGTGTTTTTACCCCAATCTGATCTAACACTACTCAGAGCAGGTCTATATGACACAATAATAAACATAGTTTTACCCTGTTTACACTAACACTTCCAGCATTTATACCACTTAAGCAATGGCACTGCTGGTAGCACATCACTGAGATTCTAATTTAGACACAACATTGCAGAAATACCAAGACTTCCAGTGAATAAAAGATCTGTGAATGCTACAGTTAGTATAAATGCAGTCACGAGCAACTGACATCTCACAGAAATATTAAAAACATTCTGCTGAAGAAGAAATGATGCCTGTCTCATTCCATGCTATCAGTGCTGGGAAGGTGTTTTAAAAGGGGTATGCCTTAGTGGTGGGACATTTTTTACAAATTTTAAACTAAATACATTAAAACTCAGGCAACGGATGCTGGATAGGAGTAGGGCTGGGAAAATATATAAAAAAAGAGTCCATAAACATTGTCACATTTCTAAACAGATTTATACTGTCTGCACTCATACCCCTTGTGTGTTTGCTGTCTGCAAATGTTCTAGCAAGTTAATTTACTGTCAAGAATGCTTAGAAACTTAGCAAAAGTAAGACAATATTACAGAAGTTAACTGGAATATTCACAGAAGTTAACTTAGTTTTCTGATTCTCAGTCCCTTCCTGAAATCAAACTCTTGATGTATGATCATTCTATTTGTCCTCACTGGACACCTTCACTTTTCTCTTCTGCTTAACGTATCTATATCTCAGAGATATACAAATGTCCTATCTATACTATGTGAATCCAGTTGTTAGATCAGCTCTGCTATTGTTTTTCTGACCAACGTGCACACAGATATTTTTCTGTGAGTTGTGCTAACCAAACCATACTGTATAGACCCCATGGGCAGGCTGCGGTATGGTTTTAAATATGGTCATAGCTTGGTTCTTTAAAAGGCTTTTCTCACGTTCTTGCAGCTCAGCCCTTGGCTATGGACCACAGATGCCTCCTATGTCTGAATGTACTCCTTGGTTCCTATAACATACCAGGAGACTATCTATTTATCTACTCAGTAAAAAGGACTAATGAAAAAAATGATCTAAAACCCATGTTCAGTGTGCACTAAAGGTCAAAAAAAGCAAGCAAAATGCCAGAATGCAAAAAGAATGGGATGAAGATACTATAATGCTACTGAGAAAATAAATGGTAGGCCATCACCCAGAATACTATGTTCAATTCGGCCAGGCCTGTCTGGAAAAAATATATAGTAGAAATGTAGGGAGTAACAATATAGGCAACAAAATAATTAGACAAGAAAAAACATCCATATGAAGAGACTAGAGATTGAAAAGATTGGGACCTTTGACAGATGTATATAAAATAATGATGGTACAGAGCAGTGGTTTTCAACCATTTTGGTCCACAACCCAAACAATGGCAAAAGCACAACCCAAACAATGGCATAAGAATTGCCCCACAATCTACCATGCCCCACAATCCTGTGGAATTTAGACCCAGGGTTGATTTTGTGGCCATTTTGTGGATTACAGATCATGTGAGAGAGGGGGCAGCTGTTGTTGCTAAAATGAGGGAAGACTGACTGGGAGGGAGGATTGCTGCTAGAGAGGTTTGGTGGTTGGTGGATGAGTAGGCTTGGTGCAGTTGGAGTGGGAATGAGGGACTTTTTCATCCTCTCTCTTTCCCCATATGCACAGCACTCATCTCTGAGTGTTGGGAAGTACTACTCCAAGGGGCTGTGAAACTGGCTACACAGCCTACAGAGAGACAGTTTCTCCAGCCACAGCGCCAGGCCCTGTGTGGGCTGAAAGGCAAAAGGGGCCTGAACAGCTGCTCTGGGATTAGGTCTTTCCTTGAAGTCAATGGGAGTAAAGATAGTGTTGGAATTAACACCCAGAATGGACCATGATGGTTCAGAGATGGCTAGATGAGCATTCTTATAAGACTATTGCTCCACCCTTCCCATCTCCTTAGTATTGCAATACCTGCAGTACACCAGCTATGACCAGGAACACCTCATTTGCTCATGGGCCTTCCTAGTTCTTGCCTTTTTTTACAACCCAGAAGGAATAACTTCCTCTGACAATCTTTCTCTGGGAGTGAAAATAAGACATGACCATAAAATACACACTGTTTTCTCTTCTAAACTCACAGTTCAGCCATTTGTTTGATCTCATGGCAATACTTTCCTTTTTCACTTCAGGACTCAAAGCTCATGTGAGTTTAGTTCAGTAGATACTATGAAAATGTTTTTGCAGTAAAAGTACAAACAAATTAACAGTGGGAAACACTAATTTAATCTCAAATAACCAATTCTTCTGTATTTCTGTTTTCCAAACAAAGACATTTGGGCTTTGGCATAGTTGTCCAGACCTCATCTCTCTCTCTCTCTCTCACACACACACACACACACACACACACACACACACAATCTCCCCTTTTAAGCTCCACACTACTAATGCCTTCACTATTGCTCATCTCCTAGCCCTTCCTGTCTCCCCTGCAGCTTTTTTCTGGAAGGTGATCCAGATTCTTAGCTTCACATTTACTGAACCTATATATTTGTGTGACACATGAGCCAATGCAGCAATTGATGATCAACCACACTATCACAAACTACTCCTCAAGCCCCTACTCAATTGTTGATGCCTCATCCAAGCACTTATATAAAAGAACATCACAAAGCTGACAATGAAAGACATGAATATCCAGAAAGCACTAAGCTGTTTCTAAAAATATTTTTATTATAACATCCTAAAACCAAAGGCTTTGAAGAGAATTCAGAATGATGTGCTTTATGGAACTAAAGGGAATGACTGAATCCTTGCTATTCATAGATTTTTTTGCTTTCAGTGAGAAAGCCATGGCCAGGAAGGAAACTTAGGATGTAGCTGTGCATCTCAATCCCTGGACTAAAATCCATGGACTTCACACACTATAATCACCTGTGTAAGTGCACAGAGGGGAAATCTGGAGTGGGATTTAAGGATCAGTGGGTTGGTCTATAAATTATAGTATGACTCTAACCCATTATCTCCATATACATTTCTCTGTACGGATTTCTTAAGATCCTGGCACAAGCAAACTATACAGATGATTGTGCAAATTTCCACAAAAAGAGATCTATGCAATATATTGTTATAGCCAACATTCCATAACATAAAAGGGACCATGCAATAGAAAACATGTCTTTTGTTTTGTTAAGAATTTATTTAGCACTTTGCAAAATGCACCAAGAAGACACCATTTATTTTTACTAGCAAAAGATACTAAAACTTGGCCAGCCCACAACTTGATTCTTTCTTTTAAAAATGTGTGGGTTTCTTTTAAGTGTGACCTTAGTGTTAGAAAAACAAGCTCCACATTTATCCACAGAAGATTAGCAGCATTGTAAGCTTCTTCACACTTTGGGGACCACCGCTGGGAATAAGAGTAACTCATGTCCTCTCCAATGAGGTTGTCAGCAAGAGTGTGAATTGATGCCAAATATTGTGGTTATGTATGCAATATGGACATAAAGGGTCACGTCCTCAGGTGTAAACTGAAGTCAGTGTCACTCCAACAGTTTATACTACTGCCTAGAGACCACCAATTTAGTTCATGTAACCTATCAAACAACCAGCAGATGGCAACAACCTTGAGTCACCCTGAGATGGATTTGAATAAATGATCTAGAGATAAAACACTCATAGACAAGCCCCTGAACTTCTCAGTATGCTTGTTGCAGAATTTCATTCTGGGCTACTGCAATGGAGGTGGCTCACAAGACAATCATCTGTAACTTGATTTTCTGTTGCAAAGCCACCCATCAAAAAATGTCATTCTAGAATTCATGGCTGTTCAGATAGTGTATGAAGTGTAGCTGTCCTTACTTTCAACAGGGAATCTATTAGCCTGCAGGGGGACTATAGGAACAACAATATATTTCCATTAAAAACACACTTTCTTCCTAGAGTGAATGAGCAATATTAAGGTACTGCTCTTGTATGTTGCATGCTTGATATTCCTCTCAAGTGCATTGTAATTTGCCCTATTTTTTTTAACTCTCTTACCTAAGATGATCTTGGAATTGTCATTGGGGAAGTAAGGAACTGCCTGGAGGTTAGCCCAGGTTGAAATAAGCTCTTGAGGAAGAGTCATTAGTTTATTGCTAGACAGATCCAAGTAGGTGATGTTCTTGATGTAACGAGCAGCTTCTGCTGGTATTGAGGTGAGTTCATTATTGTGTAAATCCAGCAGCCGTAGCTGGGGCATGTCTGCAAGAACTTCCCATGGAAATAAGATTAAGTCATTCCCGTCCAGTCTCAATTCCTGTAACCGGCGGAGACCCCTAAAGGTAATCACACTGACACTAGCCAAAGAATTGTAGGGCATCCAGAGGTATTCCAGGTTACGAAGAGAATGGAAAGCTTCTCCTGGTACTCTCCTGATGGCCGTCTTTTCTATTCGAAGTTTAGATGTATCTCCTGGGATGTTCACAGGGGTGAGTGTCATCTCTGGGTCATTGCACAGCACAGTTCTGATTGGAAAAAACAAATATTAAATTACATTTCTATAGTTTGAATTTTTTTTATTTTATTCTAATCTATGTTTTATACATGCTTTTCTCTTTTTCAGTCTCTTTGTTTTCTTACCAACCATTCTATACATATATGACTCAGCTATGTAAAAAAATCAAAGCAATTTAGGTACATAGGATCAAATTCAATCTTTTTGTAAATGAATTCAGTGAGTTGCAACTATTTATGTTAGGTATGAATCTAGCTCATGAAGTCTTTCTTCTTTTTATTTTTAATTTACTTTCTGAAAATTTTGACCATAACATTCCTGCACTAGAGAGTATGTCAGTACATGTTAAAACACAGTTTATCAGTTGAGCCATGAGAGATTTGGCTAAAGAGCCAAATATTAAACAAGCCTCTCTCAGGTAGGGGTCAGAGGTGTTGTGATAATTGATCCTACAAATTTACCCTAATTGTGAGCTCAACCATGAAAAGTGAGTGAAAGTTCATAATGTGTCACAATTATCTATGACAATCAATGTTGATGGGAAAATGTGCAAAAAAGAAGCAAAAAGACTGAATTAGTCCAAATAAGAAGGCCTATTGATATAATTCAAGGACTGTGTTAAGATCATACTTGGTAAACAAGAAAAGTATAGAACTGGAAATCAATTAACCGAAATTGGTGTGTTGGAAATTAAGCCTAATTGGTTTACAAAATAAAGAGCATGGATTATTCCTTTTTTGGGCCCTTCTAAAAGAGACTTTGAGGCAGAAAAGGGGAAACTTTTTACCACCACCATGGCTGCGGTGGAAGGATTGTTATCATGACACCAAATCTTGATACTCCAATGGGGACACTCAGGCATCATTGCTGCACCAGCAAGGACCCCAATCTTATACATGTGAGATTTTGCTCTGTTTCCCCCACCCTCATGTGCTCCTTTTTGTCCCTCACACATCTTCCTCCTGTCCCCTCTCTCTCTCTCTCAGCTTTTCACCTGACTCTGAAACCAACTGTACTGGACAGGACCAGTCTAGCAAGATGAGATGGCCTATCCAGCTCTGCTCAGCCTGAGAAGGACCAGTGAAGGAGGAGGACCTGACCAGCCCTACCAGATGATGTTCCTGACAGAAGAAGTGAGCTGGGATCCAGAGCAATAGCTGTCATGGCTAATCTGTCCGACCAAAGCATCCGTCTGTGACTGACCATCTGACCTGTATCCTGAGAATATCAACAAAAGTCATATTTCCCTCATCTTTACTATCCTATCTCTACTCTCCCTTCTGTGTCTGTCTGTTTTTATGAAGTAGGGAAGTGACTATCATTCCCAACTCAGGACTGAACAACAGAAGTATCCCTTTCTTCCCCACCGAGAAGTACTGTTTAACTGAATACGAGATTTTAACTAATATTCACTGTCTCCAAAAAGGGACTTTGTTACATTTCGATTAAGCTTGTTTTACATAATCAACTTCCGTTTCAATGTTCTTTACCTCATTTTGAGTCTTGTCCTTTTGTATGTTTCAAATCAATAAATTTGTAACCTTTGGTATGAATTTTATAGTGTGTTCTCCAAAGTCCTAAGCAGACTGAGGTCTCTGTTTACCAAACCCCAAAACCTGTTTAAAACCGTTCAGTGTTAGATAGTTTCAGAATCATGGCAACAGCTTTGACTCTTTGGGCCCTTTATTCCATCCAACTGAATATAACAGGGGAACACACATTAAACACTGTATGGAATCTCCTGTTCATAAAATGAAGTCAATTAAACCAACAAAACCCTACTTTGAAATCTGAACTACAGTGAAATCTGTTGGACTATGTAATAGTGGTAAAAGCCACTTCACTTTAAGCATTTGAAAGTAGATGAGTCAAAGCACTGGAAATTATTCTGTTGGTGAAAATCCTGCACTGGCTGTAGTGAACTAGATGACCTAATTGCTCTTTCCCATCTTTAATTTCTAAAGGCCATATCCTACTCCTTACTCTTTATTTACTTGGGCCTTATACAAGCAAAATTTGACTTTGGCTTTGTAAATGCATGAAATTGTAGATAGCAGTGAGGAAAGGAGAGAGATAGATATCTTAGAAAATACAATACAAAATGCACATCAGTTTGCCTAACAACAAGGGGTAGGGGGGAAAGGCAAATTCTTAGCATGAAATAAAGCTTAATTTATAAAAAGTAGCAGAATCAAATAAGCATGTTCCACTTCACATGCTAGAAGAGGTACTACGAGGGAAACGTAATATGATAATCTAAGGACCATCTCCTAATGACTGTGGCTGGTTAATAAATGGAATATTATAAAACCAGATCACTTTTAGCTGAAAGTGATTACTCCTCTACTATAGGTGCAAATAAATAACATAGCTAAACTGCTCTTGCTAAATGAGGCTTCCTAGAGATAAATGTTTTCAAGCTTCTAGATAAAATTGTTCATTCATGGTAGGTATACAATATAGTTACTTTTATTTAGTACTTCTACAATGGCATTAAATCTGTGATGGAAGATGCAAACACAACCCCGGGAGGTTGAGGAAAGAAATGCTTCACCTGACTCTCAAGCAACAGGGTGCAGTCAAGACTCAGACCAAAACTGATAGGCTCTGGAAGAAGGCTCATCCCACCCTCCTTAACTGAGGGCTGGGGGTTTGGGGAAAAACTAAGAACAAAAAGAAGAAAATAAGGAGACAGAAAATTCTTCTCAGTAATGCATTTCTTTTCTGTGAATGGCAAAGAAATTTCAATAATATGAGACGCTATTACGGTGTAGCAATGTGCACTTATGCTACAGATGATACTATTGAGCACTAAACTGTTATTCTATGGGATAAACCCCTTCTACTACTGGGAAATTTGCTGTTTTTTCACTGAATCATTATAAGAAAAATTACAACAATTATCACCTTAGGGAATGGTAGACCCCACACTTTTTAACATTGCTACCACACAGTACTATCATATTTCCCAGTCACTGGAAGGTAATTCCACTATGGCCTCTTTGGGATAGCGCTGATTATTTTTGTTGCATTCCCCGTCAATAACTACAGGCAATTTGTGCTACCACTGTACTTCTCACATAGAAAGCTACTGGTGCTACTTCTATCACACCTGAACAATCTTGAGGAAAATGTTACTGACATTCAAAATCTAGGTGACAGTTTTTAGTTTCTCTTTGTTGAATTCCTTCATTAGAACTCTGTCTAGAGGAAATATGTATTCCAAAGAAAAAGGGATTGCTTTCTCTCCCTCTCTCTCTTTTTGTATTGTGAATATATTGTATAAAAGCTTGTCCTGTTTCCCATTAAGTCAAATAATTGCTTAATTACTACATTTTAAAAAGAAAGCATCCTCTACTAATATCTTAATTGTATTTCATTCCAAAAATAAAGAACTGGTCTTTGTTAAGATTTTGTGGAACTGAAATAAACCGTTCTCAGATTTTACATTTAATGTATGGAATCTGCCTTTGAGTTTTCTTCTGGTTTGGGGATTGTTTCCTTCTAAAAAAAAATCCTCTGATTAAAGGATTCTTAAGTAAATGGAATAGAGGGCAGTACTCCGTACATTTTTGAAAGCACTGTACTAAGCAAGCCTGGTTAACTCTTTGAAAGGAGAACAAGGTGAACTAGAACTTAAAGACATCTTCTGCACATACAAAGTCCAGTATTTTCCATTTTATTAATCTTTCACCATTATACTGATGTTAATTATATTGCTTCTACCCTAGTAGAGAAGATCACCAAATGCTTTCTCTGAAATCAGATTATAGTGTGCTCAGAAGCTAATCCGTCTGCGCATAAAGCTGTCGTACAAAGTGATTGGGGAAAATAACACACAAACAAATAGCCATGACACAAGCCATGTTTTTCCCCCCATACATCCTTACAAAGGTGAACACAAAATCTTCCAAATGAAAAACAAAGAGAACAAACATACCTTGCTTTTGTTCCTTCGTTGATACTATAGAAGGCGCAGCTACATTGGGAAGGGCAAGTGCAGTGAGCCGAAGGCAGTCCTCCAAAAACTAAGCAGCAGACCAAGCCCACAGTGATCCACATTGTTACCTGCACATGAGGACGACTTCCAGATACTAGACAAAGTGAAGATTTTTCTCTATTGTTTTGTCCAGTGACTGGTCACATCTTGTTAACTCTCTTTCCATTTCATTCGCACAGTGATCTTCCAGCCCTCACTGAATCCATCAGATAAAAAAGGATAGGCAGGGGATTAAGGATGGGGACTTGAGTTATTTTCATGTAGGTGCTTATTGCTTCCGGGAATCACACAGACAAAGCATTTCTTCCCTCAGCGAGCAGCATCAATCCTGAATTCCAATAGAAAACCAATGATTGTTGCATGGAACAACATAGTCTTTTTGTGATTCTAACAATGACAACATAAATATTACTTTAATAGATGTTGCCAGTAACTCACTTTCCTGTAGTGATTTCTTGAGTATTCAGAAAGGGTTCATAGTACTGCAGGAATCTGAGCCACTGAGAACATACAAAAATATGGAAAACTGTTTTGTTGATTTGTCTTTTCTTAAAAAAAAAAAAAAAAGACCAACAGTTTAATGATTGATTAATTTTGCCAGTATGACCAATGTTATAAAACTAAGAATGATACAGTAGCTAGAACTTTAATAAAATATTAAATACATACATTTTCCAGGTGTTTCTCCCAGTGCTAACACATTCCTGAAAGACTAACCATCCCAAGACTGCTTACTGTGCTTAAGAGTCTTTGATGAGGGACCTTGCCAAATGTTTTCTGAAAGTCAAAGTATACGTTATCAGCAGGATCACCCTTTCCCACATGTTTGTTGACACTCTCAAAGAATTCTAATACATCGGTGAGGCATGATTTTTCCTTTACAAAAGCCATGTTGACTCTTCCCCAACATATCATGTTCATTGATGTGCCTGATAACTCTGTTCTTTACTATAGTTTCAACCAATTTGCCTGGTACTGAAGTTAGGCTTACCTGACAAAAGTCAGATGAAAGTCTTCGCATCCTGCAATATAAATGTAATAGGGCTGATTCTGAGCTGAATTACACTGGTGTAAATCAGGAATAATTCCAGTAAAATCTTGGCCCCCATGAAGCTAATGGGAGCTTTGCATTGACTTCAGTGGAGCCAGGCTTTCATGCAATGGTGTTACTGTTGTGAAAACTGGTGTAGATGAGATTAGGATTCTTTATTTTGTGGCACACTGCTCAGTGTTTCTGGATTCAGCAAAAAGGCTTCTACCGCTCCTGCAGGACCATTTCTTTTCTTTTTACCACTAGTCTATTTCCTGTCACTTTCCATCTTCTCTACTGAGGGCTAAGATCAGAAAAGGAAAAAAAACCCTCAGGAATGAGATTTTCTTTGATCTTGTTCACTGGCCCTTAGATCAGAAAGCATGGCCATTATAGTTCCTCCTTTCAGTGCTTTCTTAGTGAGGAGTAGCTTTGGCTCTGCCTACTTGCTATCCAGTTGCTCCTGGGGGAAGCATCTGGGCCTAGCCCCTTGTGCTCCCCTGAATGCCAGGGGTGAAACTGAAGTTCCATCCCTTACACACCCTTGCAAGGAAGCAGTGAATCCTTACACCCATTTATGCCTCTGTGTAACCAAGTAAGGGTTACAGTTCTAACTTTAAGTAGATCATGAATATTTTTTTTAAAAAAACATTGACTTGCAGGGTTTCTACCTGATTATGCCATGAAGGAAGGATTTGTCCTGAAGAACTGCTAGGAATGTTTTCCCCCAAAACTCAGATATCTTCCAGATCTTCTTGGGTGTTGAGAGATTGAGAAAGGTGAGTGCCATTCATTCAGAGGTGCTGGCCTCTACACAGATTCAATGCTTTCCCTGACCCTCAGATCTGCTCAGCTCCTATAGAAGCACTGCTTCCCCACCAGCCACTGCCATCAAACCCTCTCATCTGAGGTGGGGAATTATCTATGTGGTGAGGGAACTCATATAATTTGATGCACATGGGGTCTGCAGAATTTATTCCAGCAACCCATGCAGGGTCGAAGTGGAGGATAATGCTTCAAAGAGGGACCATCCCCTCAGACCCACACTTGCCCAACACTCTTCACCGACAACCCTCCCTATTATGGATAAGTTACTTTTGTGTCTCCCTTCAGATACGTAATCAATTCAGCCCTTCATTAAAAACGTATGTATTTCTTGCAGGAAAAACTGACACACTACTGAATGTTAATGGATAAATTACAGTAAGAGCTGTGGACATTATTTCTAACAAAGAACCTTTACTAATGCTTTTACTATAGAATAATATATTTAGCATAAAATTCATTTTTAGTTCTTCATCAAAATGAAATATCACTAGCAATTGTATTATAACCATGGGTAAAGAATTCAAAGAAATAAGAATTTCAAGGTAACGTATATGTGATGTGTGGGCTAACTATTAAGTAGGCATTTACAGTGCCATGATTTTGTGCCAGTTTGTCTCACCAGTAACTAAGTGATGATTTAGATCACAAGTCTTGCAAAAATCAGTTATTCTGAGAAGTGCTCAAAGGATTATTTTTCCCCATGCTATTTTTATATTTAATGTTTATTGTTCTTTGAGAAGAACTTCAAACAGCCCCTTATTTGTTTCTTAGATATCTGTGTGATATGGGGGACTGTCGTTAATGGCTGAGCTTCCCAGAGAGAGTGTCTGGTCCAGGTGCTGTGAATCTTATGTTGTTGTTATGCACAGCCAGTTGAAACCAGACACGGAATAAAGAAGAGCCCTTAAGCACTGTAAGCACAGAGTGATCTATGAGCAGCAAATGGTATGAGCAGTGGGGTGTTTGCCAGGCCCTGGTGACGTCTCAAGCAAAGAAAAATATTTGGCATCAGCCATTTCCCCAAAAATTTCTCCCCTGATAGGTAGTGGAAAATGTTCCCTTTTTACATATTTATTTCATTCTTTTAGGTCTATATACAAGTGAAGGGTTCTGTCTTTTTTCCTACAATAACCAATGAGTTTACTCACTCTGCTGATTCATTTACATGCGTGCTATGATTCCCAAAGCAATAAGCCTACCCAGCTCCTCTTTTAGTCCCTGCCTTAAGGTGAGGGGAACTTTTGTAGAGGCATGAATTGTGGGGCAGTTGGGCTCTTTCAGCTCTATTCTGTACTCTGTTGAGAGCTTCCCTATCCCTCGAGGATAGAGAGATAATTTTTTCAGCTACAAATGTACAGTCTCTGAATAGAATACAATCCTGGGAGAGATTTGGTGGTTGCAGACACACCTAGTAGAGCATTTGACAAAAGGGCAGTGGAGCAAAGTAGGCATAGATTTGTTTCCATTGTCTGGAAAAAACTATGTACTTGTCCTAGATAATTATTGAAGATACTACAGAAGATACTAGAAGATACTACAGCAAAACAAGTGATCTGAATATCAAATCTCACTAGAAGATACTACAGCTAAACAAGTGATCTGCATATCAAATCTATTTTTACTAGACATGGTCTAACACAATAGTGTCAGACAATGGGCCACAGTTTAGTGGGCATGAGTTTAAGCAATTTGTAGGGAAGAATGGGTTAGATGTATCACTGTCAGTCCCTATTATCCCCAATCCAACAGGCTGGTGGAAAATGGTATAAAAAAAAATAAAGCACCTACTGAAAAAGTCTGTGGAGTCAGAATCTGGTTTGTATTTAGCACTGATAAACTATAGAATGGCACCAATGAAGCATGGGTTGTCACCAGCTGACATTTTGTTCAGCAGGAAACGAAACTAAAACCAAAAATGCCTGCCCAAAATGTCTTATGTCAGAATCACTGGGGACTTGCAACTGTATAAGAAGATGCATAAGGAAAACAACAAAAAAATTAGTATGATTTGGAGTCCAGGGAGCTTCATGAAAATGACACAGTGCGGCTCCAGGATGGGAAACAATGATCATAAACAGCAGTAGAGTCAAATAAGTCATATGAGCTTGTCTCCCCAGAGGGAGGTATACTATGGAAAAATAGGCAACACTTTCTCCAAATTCCAGAAGGGAGTGTTGGGGTCCACTAGGCATAGCTACCAGGTAAGTCGGGAGAGTGGAAGGCCAAAGTGCCGATGAAACTCTTTTGCTCTGGGCCTATCTGAACCCCCAAACTCCATCTTGTGAACTCTCACCTACTTCTGTGCTCACTGTTTACAGGCTCTGAAGTAGGCTGAAGCAGAAATGTATTGGTCAGCGTTTCTAGCAGATGGCTGCAGTTTTACTCACACTAGCAGAAATAATAGAGATAAGGAGGAGGAGTAGTTAGTTTACAGGCATCTAACCCAAGGTCGCAGAGACGGGGAAAGTTTTCCCACAAGCTTATGTAGAGCTTATTGTAACAGTTGTCTGGAAGGGAGGGGTGAGGAGGAACAGCCAGACAAAGAGATGTATGCAACCAGTTTGGGGTATAAAAGGTAAAAGTTGTTTGTATGTGTTGCACTGGATTTGAGACATGCTGGTCTCCTAGTGCCATTTCAGAGCTCTGAAATAAACTTGGCTTGCTTTCTCCCCTCGGTGTCTTCATTGGTGCTAAGCACACCGGGCCACGGACCATTGTTGTCCGCCTCGAGCCCTTGAGCGGCCAACAGGAGGGAGGACTACATTAACACGAAGTACCTTTTAGAGCATGCCAGCAGGTTCTACAAAGGGCAGTTAGAGTGCAACATGTTAGAGTGTTTTACAAATCATACCCCTTTAGTGCACTTTGCCTGGATTGTATAGACAAGCCCTCAGAATCCCTTAACTCCCTCCCTTCTGGGTGTAATCACTGGTCAGCTTACTTTAATGCCCAGACTTCGTCCCTTCAGTCTGATTCTTGTGGCCCTGAGTAAGACAGCAATCCTTATTAAATGTGGAATTCTACTCTGAAAAGTGATTCTGTAAATATAGCACCCTTTCCTCTGTTTTTTTTCCCATGCAGCTAAACAATGTGTTGCCACCAAAGTAGCCTTCTTGAATAACAAACGTGTAGAAATTATTTTAAGGTAGGGTTTAATTTCATGAAGGCATATTCCTCAATTTTGCCTCTGTTAAGACACATTTAAGTAATGAATGGCGGAAAGGCTGAAAGTAAATATACTTTATAAAAATAATAATTGACAAAAAGTATCCCTTAAATAGCTGCTATTGCTATACACTAGTTATAGAAAATTGCTAATTAATTACTATGGAAGACCACATTTCTAGAAGAAATAGAAAAAAAAGACCATTTGGTAGACCCATGTAATAATCAAATAAAAGTCATGTTATTCAGAGGTTGTTGAATTTGGGGCATATGTTCATTGATTTCAGAGACAGATGCATGGCAAAACGTGAGAGAGAACCAGAGAAACCTCATGATAATACATTTCCATGATTTCCAGAATGTCCATAATTTTAAACTTTCATCGAATATTCCTCACCAAGCTCATTGTGCCACCATATATTGCCTATTATTATTTGTATATCATTGTAACTGTAGATTAGGTTAAATGTTTCAAGCCAATAAAGTCTCTACCCCAAAGAGGTGAAATACAGAATAAAACGACTGTCATATGGTTAATAGAGTAAGAATGGCTTCACTCAGGAGAAATGGAGATACGGATGGTGAAGAAGTCTCTGTTGGAAGGGATTTGACGGAGAAAAAGGAGGGGCCTTGGTGTATAGAAAATGGGAGAATGTTCCCAGTGGGTGCGCAGCATGAAAGAAGACGCAAAGTAAAGTGAGGGGGGAAGGTAGAAGGATAAGTAAGGAGAGATGATACTGAGGCCTGGTCCACACTACACTGTTAGGTTGACATAAGGCAGCTGATGTCAACCTAATTATGTCAGTGTACGCACTAGAGCCTTGTCCCATCGATGTAAGTGCCCTACTACACTGACATACACTGAGAGGTGTCGCACTTATGTTGGTGTAGTTACGGCGAAATAGTGTCCGCGTAGACACTACGTTACCTGCTTCAGCTTTTGGCCATCTCCAGTATGGCTGTGAAATTGACAAGAAAGCCAGGCAGTTAGAGTCTCCCTACTCCCAGCTGGGCTGCTGGCTCTCAGCTCCACATTGACCCTCTTACATCAGTGGAAGCGCTCCTGGTGAGGCTGTGCACCACCCACAGAAGGAGGGTAGTGTGGACATCAGACACCACAGTAATTACTGCAATGACTGTAAGTCGATCTAACATAGGTCAACTTAGGGCTGTAGTGTAGACATGCCCTGAGAAGAGTAAGGAATGAGAAGCATGCCTAAGAGCAGATTTCAGTGCTCCCATCCTTCAGTAACTCTACAATTAGCAGTTTTAAAAAACCCTCTGTATCCAAAAGATACAAAAGAGGTCTCTGGATGAACACACTATGAGCCAATTCAGACCTCAGTTAAACTGCAAATAACTTTCAATGCAACCCAACACAATTTTTTCCATCTCATGTAACACAGATCTGTAGCTTGTAGGCAGTGCAGCCAACAATGCAGTGTAGGAGACACCTAGATCTCAATATTAATTATATTTATCACTTATATAGTGCTTTATCCCATCACACTCAGGGCCGGATTTCCAATTAGGCACAGTAGGCCCGTGCCTAGGGGTGCCAGCATTTTAGGGGCCCTAAAACTTAAAAGTGGGATAAAAGTTAAAAAGTTAATACATACAGCTCCCCTGCGGGCGGGCGGGCTCCTGGTGCAGGTTGGCAGCCATCCGGCATGTGGGGCTGGAGCAGGGTGAGTATCTGAGTCCACCTACCTGGGGGCGCTGTGAGCCATGGCCGGGCGGGGTGGCTGCTGAAAGGTGCTGGGAGTGTCACAGCCCCTTCCCAATCTTGGTTGCCCCACTGCCTCTTCCCCATGCCAGGGAAGGTCAGGGAGGGGCATGGCCAGCTTGCAATTCATTTGCACGGGCAGAGCCAGAGCAGGGCTGCCGTGCTGGGCTGTGGGAGGAATGGAAGACATCCAGGAACCACTCACCATGGGGAGAGGTACAGTCCCCACCCCTTGCACCTTGCCTGATGTGGGTGGGCTGCACCCCAGCTCAGGCTGGGAGCACCGTGCATGGAGGAGGGTCTCGTGCCTTCCCAGGGAGGCAGTGTTTATATTTATTTTCGTTTCATTTTTTACGGAAAACACAAAGGTGGTGTAGGTGGGTGGGGGCACTAAAGATGCTGTGCCTAAGGGCGCGTAAGGTGTAAATCCGTCCCTTATCACATTGCTACAAATACTAAAACATCACTTAATTTATCATTAATGTTAATTAATTAATTCCCTTCACATTGTATGCTACACTTTAACTTTTTTTTTTTTTTTTTTTTGTATTTAAACTCAATGTTACATTTTTATGGAGGATGAAATGGTAACACTGTACAGCAATACACTGTCTTCCATTGGGCCTGCTCCTGCTCCAACTGAAGTCAATGAGAGCTATGCCACTGACTTTAGTGGAAGCAATAGAGGGCCCTAAATTACAGGAATAGAGCACCTGGGTACAAATTAGGAGGGACATTGGAAAAGATGCCAGCAGGAGGTATAAAGTTGCATTCAGTAAAGGTATGAGGATTTGTTTTGCATACCCTGAATATAGCAGGATCTCTTGTTCAGATTTTGAGTGTATGTATATTGGGCCAAATTCTGCTTTCAGTTACAACCTCAAAAAACTCCTGAGCAACTTCAGTAAAGTCAGAGTGTGTAATTTAGAGTAGAATTTTCCTCATTATTTTTGTTTCCCATAAAATTTAATCTAATTATTTGTCTTGATAATATCTAATTTTCCTTATGGAATTTCTGAACCCAGGTATGGATGGATATCAATAGACTCTGCTCACTTGGAATCAAAAGACAAATTTAGAAGCTAACATGACAGATCAAAAAGTCAAACCTTTTACTACTGAGTTAATTTTCTTTAACTGGACTCTTGGAATAGATTTATTTTTGTTTTCCCCTTTCTGTACTTGAGAAAGGTAGTCTAATACAAATAAAATAGCATATATTTATAATAAATAAAAGCTGTAAAATGTCTTATCACTATTCTGTCCAAGAGCAGACAACTCAAGCCAGACACTAAAGCAATTTCATTAGGTAAATGAATCTTCAAGAAGCTTCTGGCAAGACACATCTTGTGAAATGGAAAAATCCTCCCCACTGATGCATGTTGAGAGCACATTAATGCATTATGTCACTCTAAATTGGATTTTGCACTTAATGCTGATGAAGAAATCTCCTCCAGACCTATAGGACTTAAGTAATTAAGTAGACCTCTAGATGTGTATTGATGAAAAAAAAGAAAAGAAACTCTGATGCTTTTTGGCATGGAATATTAAAGCCTATCAGTTATGTTTCTTTTAGTTATAGTTAGCAATGAGTAACATAAATCATTACACCATAGGAAACCAAGAGTAAGAGACATAGGTAGCTCATGAGACCATAATTTGACCTATATTCTTTAAAAATCAATAATCAACTCTATAGGGCCAAGCCCTGACCTCTGTGAAAAGCCCAAGACAATAGGTTCTACAAAGTAAGGCTCTGTGAGGTCCAGGTGGGAACAGACTACTCTGCTCAGGCCTCAGATCACCTGCAGGGCCATTCCTTGGCCTCTACAACAGCCTCAGAACTAAAGTAAAAACAACAAGGAGTCCTTGTGGCACCTTAGAGACTAACAAATTTATTTGGGCATAAGCTTTTGTAGGCTAAAACATGCATCTGATGAAGTGGGTTTTAGCCCATGAAAGCTTATGCCAAAATAAATTTGTTAGTCTCTAAGGTGCCACAAGGACTCCTCGTTGTTTTTGCTAATACAGACTAACATGGCTACCACTCTGAGAACTAAAGTAGTGTACATAACTACTGCACTCCAGTGGGAATGGGGATGGCTATTAGATCTGCATATTCATGGATCTACTAGCCACGCCCCTGCCCCTCCTCTCCCACAGACTCCCCCCATTCCCGCAAGCAGTGACAAGAAAACAGCCATTATAGATCACAACTTCATGCAGCTAGAGCAGAATCCCCTGTGTAACCTCTTTGTGGCATGGATTCCCCCATATACAGAAACATCTGAAGATTTGGATCCTTACTGTCCTTTGTAGCCTTTTTCAGAATATTAATTCTAGACCAAGCTAATGTACATGTTGTCCAGTAGATGGGCTGTCTGGAAGTGGTAATATCACTTCTCCCACACCTTAGAAAAGGGCATGAGATCTGTATGACTCCATCTCAGGAGATTTTAGCCACCATATAACTATTCACTGAGGAAAAAATTGGTGATGATGATACATTCTGTGGTATTTCTGTAGTGGAAAAAACACCATGTCTAATTAACAGGTTGATTTTTGCCTTCAGAGGTAACTTGTCAAATATAATCCCTGCATGTATCTTACTCTGCAAAATTGCATGTATTCCCCATTCATGATGTCAACAAACCATTCATTCACCATATACCCAGTCAGTTGTATACACTATATAAACTATTCATTTTATGCAATGAAAATATTAAGTTCAAACTATAGCAGAGGAGAAATATTAGGCACGCCCCTTGTTAATTTACATAACTAATCCACAAGTGTGGAAAATGATGATCTGTTTTCCTTGCGAACAAGCAAAGTCTTCAGACATTTTTAACCACGTAAATTAATGATCATGGTCTTATACATACATAGCACTTTTCTTCCTGAAGGATCCCAAAGCAAAAGTTAAACAGATACACAAATTGCACACAGGACTCACTTTCATTCACCAATGAAATGCAGCCACTTGTGGTGTGAATTGCAGCATCTAACAGCAGATGGCAACAGTGCACAGATGTTTAGGCTATAAAAATTAGAGTATTGTACCTTATCAAATTGAAGGTACAAAGAAAATGTCGATAGGCAGAATTGAATTACACATCTCAGAATTCTGCCAGGATACTGAGGTTCCTGATTACTTTTATTCAGCATATGAAGAGACACATACATATCTACCTAAGTGTCACTCATAAAGGATATACTCAGACATGACATAATCCATACGTCCACACTCTGTATATTTCAACCAACAATGTCTGAGCCTGAGGGTAGGGACAGAGGAGGAAGAGAAAGCATCTAAACTAAATATTGATGACTGGGTGCATTCTGTACTTATGACACTTGCATTTGAAAGGTTATATCATTCAACAATAATACACTAGATACTTCCAAGAGTACATGGAGTCCAGTTAATGATCTGTAACATATTTACTATTTAATATCTATATTGCAATAGTGCCCAGCGGCCCCAACTAGGATGAGGGGCCCCTTTGTGTAGGCACTATAGAAAGATAAATCAAGGCACAACCACTGCCCAAAAGAGCATCCAAGCTAAGACAGGCGTCACACAGAGGTTGGGGGAGGGGAAGAGGGCTATGATCAAATCCACAATATATATATAATTTGCTCTTTTTAAATTATTATAAATAGAACAAGTGTTAACTATCTCCATTTAGCCTCAACCTAACTATCATTAACTGGCTGATTTCTTATAGCAATTGCAGCAGAAGTGTGTCTTAAGGAAGGATTTGAGAGAGGAAAGGATAGCAAACTAAAATGGATGAGAATAAGTTTGTATTGGAATTTATGGATTTCTAGTTTAATCCTTTCAGTGTATAGAAATAAGGTAGCATCCCTTTAAAAGCCTTCAGGTGGTACTCACTCTGTTCTGTTTTAGAAGCCATCAGAAATGATTTAGGGCAGCAATATATATCTAGCTAGACCTTGCCTGTTTCTGTATAGTTAGTAAACATGATTATTTGGGGCTGAATTGTGCCCCTGGGATCTGTCATATTGTTGTTGCATAAAGAACAAAAGGCACAATGATCTATGTATTTGATACACATTTAGGATATATCACCATTTTTATATTTAATTTCCCCCCTAAAAAAATCCACTCAGGTTTTTACATTTAAAAAAAATGTTAAAACTGGACCTAGCATCCTAGGCTGCATGGCAGAGAAGGTCATGTGACAATATTATAGACTTGCAACAGTCTTTTCTGATTTGAACCCTAATAGTATTACTCTAAGCTCAGCAGGGTCACCTCAGCTTAGAAAACAGTGCTTGTTCTGCATCATCATCTTCGTTGTCAGGCACACTGGAAAAATTAAACCCTCTGCATGGTTTACTTTGCTTCCAACTGCAGGTGGAACATACTGAGTTCTGTAGAAGAGACCCCTCCTCCATATCCCAGTCTGATAATCATCAGCTTTCATATTCTGACTAACCTCACTACACTCTTTTCAAGGTTTTATAGGCCATATGCATGGCCTTGTGGCAATTTTCATTAACCTCTTGGAAATTACAAGTCAAGTCTTATACATTGGGAACTCAGGAAAATTGGAAAAAAGAGAAGGGTAATAAAAGGTAAAAAAATAAATTAATGGAGATATTCTATCTCCTAGAACTGGAAGGGACCTTGAAAGATCATCAAGTCCAGCCCCCTGCCTTCACTAGCAGGACCAAGTACTGATTTTCCCCAGATCCCTAAGTGGCCCTCTCAAGGATTGAATTCATAACCCTGGGTTTAGCAGGCCAATGCTCAAACCACTGAGCTATTTTGTCCATGTGGTATTTTTTAAATGTTAGCTTTTCAGTGTAATGCATTCTTCTGTATTTATTACATTTAGTGATACAATGTATGGATATATTAATGACGTGTACAGCATAGGTAATATATTCTCTATGTAAATATATTACTGCAATTGCCCTTGTACTAAATGCCATAGTGTTTGTATATTATTAGCACTCTTGTTTTCAAGTATAATTTCTGCCTTTCTGGAAGGTTATTGCGGTTTTGAGAGATGGTTTTGGGGGGTTACACTTTTTTCATTTTGAAGAATTTACTCAAATGGCTCAGGGACAGATTCTGATACCCTGGCTTACATTGGGTGCTACCTCACTCTGTGAATAGTCCTACTGAAACCAATGGGACTATTCACAGAGTAAGGTACTACTCAGAATAAAAAAGGCTATCAGATCTGGTTGTAAGTGATTTTCCTACTGATCTGCCCCTCATTTACTCCTTCTCTAGAGTTATATAATTGGCCTATATGCAAGAGTCCTTTCCTCAGAGAAATAAAAGAGGTAAAGGCAATAGTAATCTGAGAAAAGGAGAAAAAAGGGGTAAACAGTAAGGTGGCAAAATTTGCAGATGATACAAAACTACCGGTACTCAAGAGCTAAGTCCCAGGCAGACTGCGAAGAGCTACAAAAGGATCTCTCAGAACTGGGTGACTGGGCAACAAAATGGCAGGTGAAATTCAATGTTGATAAATGCAAAGTAATGCACATTGGAAGACATAATCCCAACTATACATATAAAATGATGGAGTCTAAATTAGCTATTACCACTCAAGAAAGAGATCTTGGAGTCATTGTGGATAGTTCTCTGAAAACATCCACTCAATGTGCAGCGGCAGTCAAAAAAGTGAACAGAATGTTGGGAATCATTAAGAAAGGCCTAGATAATAAGACAGAAAATATCATATTGCCTCTATATAAATACATGGTACACCCACATCTTGAATACTGTGTGCAGACGTGGTCGCCCCATCTCAAAAAAGATATATTGGAATTGGAAAGGGCTCAGAAAAGGGCAACAAAAATTATTAGGGGTATGGTACAGCTTCCATATGAGGAGAGACTAATAAGACTGGGACTTTTCAGCTTGGAAAAGAGACAACTAAGGGGGGATATGATAGAGGTCTATAAAATCCTGACTGGTGTGGAGAGAGTAAATAAGGAAGTGTTATTTACTCCTTCTCATAACACAAGAACTAAGGGTCACCAAATGAAATTAATAGGCTGCAGGTTTAAAACAAACAAAAGGAAGTATTTTTTCACACAACGCAGTCTGTGGAACTCTTTGCTAGAGGATGTTGTGAAGGCCAAGGCTACGTCTTCACTACCCGCCTGAATCGGCAGGTAGAAATCGATCTCTCGGGGATAGAATTATCGCGTCTCGTCGGGACGCGACAATCGATCCCCGAATCGACGCTTGTACTCCACCAGCGCAGGTAGGAGTAAGCGCCGTCGACGGGGGAGCCGCGGAGGTCGATTTGCCGCCGTCCTCACAGCGGGGTAAGTCGGCTCGGATACGTCGAATTCAGCTACGAATTTGCGTATCTTAAATCAACCCCCCTTCCCCCCCCCCAGTGAAGACGTAGCCCAAGACTATAACAGGGTTCAAAAAAGAAGTAGATAAATCCATGGAGGATAGGTTCATCAATGGCTATTAGCCAGGATGGGCAGGGATGGTGCCAGAAGCTGGGACTGGGCGACAGGGGATAGATCACTTGATGATTACCTGTTCTGTTCATTCCCTCTAGGCCACCTGGCATTGGCCAGAGTCGGAAAACAGGATACTGGGCTAGATGGACCGTTGGTCTGACTCAGTATGGCCGCTCTTATGTTCTTATGAAAGCATGTGATAATTAGGAACTGCGCCCTAATGCTGACTTGCAACATTCCTGCAATTCTAGTCTTAGTTTAGAATATGCTATAAAGTTATACTGAGTCACACTCATCACTAGAGTAACTACATTCGCTTCAACAGAATTACATCAGGGATGAATTTGTCCCACCATCTCCTATACACCAGAGAAGAAAGCTGATGTTTAAAACACAATGTTAGGAGTTCATTTTATATAAAGATTCCATCTGGGTGAAATTTACCCTATGATGAATTTCATAATCTAGGGCAGAGGTCGGCAACCTCTGGCATGCGGCTCGCCAGGGTAAGCACCCTGGCGGGCCGGGCCAGTTTGTTTACCTGCCACGTCGGCAGGTTCAGCCAATCGTGGCTCCCACAGGCTGCAGTTCACCGTCCCAGGCCAATGGGGGCTGCGGGAAGCGGCGCGGGCCGAGGGATGTGCTGGCCGCGGCTTCCCGTAGCCCCCATTGGCCTGGGACGGCAAACTGCAGCCAGTGGGAGCCACAATCGGCCGAACCTGCCGACGCGGCAGGTAAACAAACTGGCCCGGCCCACCAGGGTGCTTACCCTGGCAAGCCGCATGCTAGAGGTTACCGACCCCTGATCTAGGGAAAGGATCCTTGTTAAAGATGTTAGGTAGGAATTAAATGGTGCAGAGGGCCGTGTGCAGGTTCTGTACACTGAAGTGAATTTCTTCCTCTATGAATATATGAAATTAAGAATTTTTAACAGTATATTGTGGAAAGTTAGTAGAGCATAAAGTTTCCCTTTTTGTCTTCTTTCTGATTTTGAGTCAGTTCTTCCCTCAGTGCCTGCATTTAACTTCTCCACCTTTAACTCTAGGGATTTCTACATTCTCATTGCATAAATGCATCCATTAGAGTATTAAAAAGATATATTTATGTTTGCTTTTATCTCTTATATAATATGTTTTGAGGCTTACCCCATTCAGCCAGGGGAATATAAATGAAGAGAACATTTTGATTCTTTGGCATTCTCTTTTGCTCCAATTTGGCAAATTACCTTTAAGGTACCTCTGAAATATCTGGTTCACATTTTTTCTTTATCCAGAAAGCAATTTCCTAGTCAAGACTTCCATTTTATGGTGAGATTCCATCTGGCAAAGACTGTTCCGAAGTTGATTATATTTGGCTGAATGGGAAAAAAAAAATCTTTCCTCAATATTAAAAGTAGCTGGAAATAGCAAAGCAGGTATTGAAAATCCCATTTTTCAGCAATAAGTATTGAAAAACTCCAATTCTCTTTTATTACTTGGCTATCCATACAACAGACAATACATCATCAGTGTTTCTCACATTGGAGAAGACAACAAAAGCACTATGGATCTTTCAAAAACTTTGCTTTCATCATCAATTAAATTTTATGAGACAACATAGCCTGGTCTTTACAAGTGTCACTACTCCCTACTGTAAAAGAGAACTCAGGTTGAGCATTTTGCTTAGGCTATGGCTACACTAGAGAGCTTGCAGCTGCGCCGCTGTAAGCTCTCTAATGTAGCCACTCTAAGACAGCAAAAGAAAGCTCTCCTGTTGGCTTAGTTACCCCAGCCCCAGCGAGCAGCGGTAGCTATGTTGGCTAGAAATCAGGCAACCTTAAAAAAGCTGTAACATTAGATACCTGAAATGGAAACACAGTTTATAAAATAAATTCTATCAAATCCTCCCAACAAACTAACAAATGCAACTAAGGTTCCATAATATGGGCCTGATACTCCAGCAGAATATATGTAACTTCCACTGACTTCAATGGGAGTTACTCATAGTTTGCAGGAGGAGAAAAGAGCTCACAGACAGAAAGTAGGTTGGAGGAACTGAAGTGCCCTTATTACTTTAGAGAAGAGGGATACCAAAATATTCCAAGTTACCAATGGTTCTATTCTCCTGACACTAAATTACAAGCATATCTTTCATTGAAGGGAGTGATACAGATCCTATGATGGGATAATTGGGACTCAAGGGATGTGGCCAAGAAAAGTGCCTACTATCAACATAAAATGTGGGGGATCACTAGAGAGACAAGTAAGCATGGAATGCATGGGCCAGTAGGACAGATATTTTGTAAAATATCATTATGGCAGGAGTCACCAAGGGACAGTGTTCAAACATAGTCTTAAAAGTTCTTTTTCTTAACCTGTAATCAATACACAGTCTTTGAAGAAATTCTGTATGTTCGTTTTGTTATGCAATGTCTTCAGGTGAACTGTAGAAAACAGCTGTCTCTGCCTTAATCTCTCTAAGACACTCTTGGGGCAGAGTTGCTCCCTGGGAACTGGTCATTGATGTTGTGACTCAAATTCCTGAAAAAGGGGCTTGCTTGTGTGCTGTTTGTGACCACCTCTGTCCAAGGACTGGTCTATAGTGTAAAGAATATAAGAATATACCCAGACTCCACATTACTGATTTCTTCTCCAGTAGAAAGCTGTACTGCAATGCCCTGAATTCTACTATTGTTCTGTGCAGAGGTGACAATATATTTAATTATTGTATGAGACATATATAAATCTGATGCAAGAAAGCTATCATTTATATATATCTAAAATGTGTTCATCATATAGAGTTATTTAAACAAACAAAATATACATTTGATAATGATTACATCAGTTACTCAGCAATGACTAATAATAGATGTGACTGAAATATTATATCTATGCATTACATAATTAATATTTTTCAGATTATATGGACATACTATTCACATCCCCTATGGAAATACCCTATTGAATTTAACAGGACTGAAATCTACATGGCTCTATAGGAACCACTCAAAAACCTATGAAATGCAACACAGAATTATATCCCTTCTAAATTCCATAGCCATTTTCTTCATTTTTTCCACAAGCAGCCTACTGTATACAGAGAGTGAACTATCTGCACCATTATGCCCACTCTATAAACCAATTTGGAGTGTGGGGACTAGGTCATGGACGACCTGGATGTGAATGGATTACTGTACATGCCTGGCAATGCTAAGGCACTTCTACTTGCTTGTGCACCTGATCACAAAGTTATTTTGGCCCAAGTAAATGCACTAGCTTTCGGGAGGAAGCAGGTGAGTCCCTTTTTGGGGTGCTTTACTAACATCTTGCTTCTGCCTAATCATTTTCCTCTATAACTCTGAATCTGGCCACATCCCTATATTTTCCACCTAATTTTACTGGGCTTGACTTCTGCCCAGTAAAACTAAGCATCTTTTGGCCCCACTGTGTCATCCCATTGTTCTAAACTTCCTGCATGTAGATGGGTATCAATCCCTTTTTCTTCTGATTTACCCAGCGCTGGATTAAGGCAAACTGGGGCACTAGGCACACCCCTATATAGGGCTCCTCCTTGGCCCTGTTACTGCACTATGGCCATGCCCCCATGTCATGACCTCTCACACACACACACACACACACCCCTGCACGATGGCTCTACCCCTCCTTGGTGTGCCAGTGGTAGGGACTATCCAGAAAAGGGAAGTTAGCTGGGAGATCCACCACCGTTCCTCTTTAAACAGACTGTGCTTCCCCTTCCTGGACCACAATCCCTGTGTTCAGTGCGGGGTGGGGGAGGGACCTTCCAACATATCATCAAAGCCATGATAGGGTGGCTGCAGTGAGGACCTCCTAGAGTCTTCTGCAAAAGTAGTGTTGGTGCTTGTGATGGAAGCACAGAGCAGTGGGTTTCAGTGTTGACAAATAGAATGTAATGGAGCCTTTCAGACCTCTCAAGAGCTATTGTTTCAGGCTGTCTGCAGCTCAAGCAAACATCGCTGCACTGCTAATATGCACATCACAGTGTTAAGGTTCTCTTTGTAACCAGATGGACTAGAAACATTGTTTTTAATTAAAGCTGCTGTTCTGAAGTCAACACATGATTCCAGGAGCTGGGGATGTAGGTACTTGCTTATGCCTTAATCCAGCCTGGTACTTGGTAATTGTTTTCCTTGCATGGAGTTTTTTCTGATGACAGGATTTGTCTATTTTTGTCAGGCCTAGGGCCTCTGAAAATAGTGACCATGCTGCTTGCATTAGTGTAGAGCAAACCTCTAGAAGTTTTAGAGTTCAAATTCAGTGCAGAAAAACATCCAAACATTTTGATCCAAACTATCCAACATTTTGATCTGAAGTATCTAAAACCTTTGATTCTGTATAATGGGCTTCCTCACAAGATTTGCAGTACTTCCACTTCTTGTCTCAGCTAGAGTCCTGAGAAAAATCTCTCTCTGGCCATTTCTGCATGTCTAGTTCCTAAAAGATCTTGGTAATCTATAAATGTATAAAAATGAAAAGAAAAATCTGAGCATTTCAGAGCTTCAGCATACATTTCCTTTGAGCTTGGTGCTCAAGATGGATGCATGTTTCGGTCACATAGCTTCTTATATTACTCACACCACTTTGTCCACTCCAGGCCTAAGGTGGCTACACATGGGAGAAGAGAGGTATTAGGAACTGTGAATTCTAGCATACTGTTTGTTTCTATAGCACGTGCAAGCAGATATGTTTTAAGGCTAGTGAGCAACCAACCAGCTGTGCATGGCCCTGGTCCAAAGGCTCCACATCCATAAAATGGTGGGGAGAGCTAACCTAAGATTTTTGCACCTTTGAATTGCTATGACAGGCTCTGTTAGTCCTTCATACCCCATCCTCTTCATTTTTACTCATGGATGGTCACCATTGCTGTTCTCCTCATTACGATTCCCCCAGGGAGAGCGAGATCTCCAACTCCACCTTAACAGCAAGACTGTTTACTTTTCTTCCCAACTGCAACTACATTCGAAAGGCTTCATTCGCCTCATCTTCTGCTATTAGACCATGAAGTTCTTGTGTTCACTATTATTTCTTTCTCCAAACAAGTCTTGACGGAGGCCAGGGGGGATTAGATTAGACACACACATTCAGGATCTTGTTATTTTGAGTGGAGTGACTATTAAGAGGCTCCAAACATGTTCAAAGGGTTGACACTGTTAACCTTAATACAGTCTGCACTGCAGTATCATCTTCTACGTCTTTGCTCCCACTGCAGAGATCACATGCCCACAGACTGTCTAAAACATTTCCCCAATCACTGTTTGAAAATCAAAACCAACTAAGCTGGCCAAGTTAAATCAGATGTCTTCAGACAATGTGTTTCTTGTTTTCTCTCCTAACCATTGATTAGGAGCATTTCCAATTAGAGCCAAAGCTACGGCTCATCTGTGTGACCAAACTAACTTCCAATAGGCTTGTATTCTGAGATGGTCTCTCGTAAAATGTTGCAGTTTGGCATTTAATAAGTGTTTTCAATACAATGAATCAAAGACAGTTGGCTGAACTGAATCAGAGGAAAGGATTAGAAAGGCAGCTAAATAATAATATATCAATTTAACTAAGGTCTTCCATGAATATAAAAATATATGTCAATCAGCTTTGATTGTTTAGAGAAAACTGTATTTGAGTGTTCTATTATCGTTGCACTGCACGTTTTTCACTGTGTTTGTAGCTATACCTATTTTATTAATGTTGATGTGCCAACTTGGCAAACACATTTTGTCCTATGAAGACCACAAGGAAATCTGGCAAAAGGAGCATCTTTAATCTGTTTTCTCTATGTTCCTTACAACAGTCTACACAGATTGGTAAACTCGTGAAGTATTTTTAAATGACGAATGTTAGAAGATCACTGAGAATTCATGATGCTTAGTTGTGGGATATAATTACATTAAATGAAAGTAAAGCAATTCACCCTTAGTGTCTCTTTGCCTCAGATACCCATCTGTACCATGGGGGATATAGTACTTCCCTATAACAAGGGAATGTTATAAAGATAAAGATTGTTAGGTGTCAAGATATTATGGTAATGGAGGCTATGTAAATATCTAAGACAGATAGAAGGCAGTGATGAGCTGCCAAAATATTAACAACCGTTTCCCTCCTCCTCAACCCACGAGGGGGTCGTGCCCCTCCCCCACCTCCACCCTCCAGGACTCCTGCCCCATCTAACCCCCCACGTTCCTTGACACCCCACCCCCGGGACGCCTGCCCCATCCACCCCCCTTCCCTGTTCCCTAACTGCCCCCTGCCGCCCCATCCAACTCCTCCTCTCATTCCTGATGGCCCCCCGGGACCCCTGCCCCATCCAACCACCCCTTCTCTCTGTCCCGACTGCCCCTGGAACCCCTGCCCCTGACTGCCCCCCATCGCCCCATCCAACACCCCTGCTCATTCCTGACTGCCCCCCCAGGACCCTTGCCCCCATTCAATTCCCCTGTTCCCTGCCCTCTGACCACCCCAAGTCCCGACCCTAATCCACTCCCCCACCCTCTATCCAGCACCCCCGCCCTGCTCCCTGCCCCCTTACCACGCTGCCTGGAGATGGGGGCTGCGCCGCCCGGAGTCAGGGCCAGGAGCCGCGGGCGCCAGGCCAGAGTCGGGGGCTGGGCCGGAGTTAGGGGCCGGGCCGGAGCCGCGGGCCGTCCTGAAATCGGGGCCCGAGCCAGGGCTGGGCTGGAGCCGCTGGCCGGCCCGAAATTGGGGGCCGGCCCGAAATCGGGGCCGGGGGCCAGCCCAGAGCCGGGGCCGGGGGCCAGCCCAGAGCCGGGGGCCAGGCCGGAGCTGGCCCGGAGTCAGGGCTGGGCCGGAGCCGCTGGCCGGGCCAAAGTTGGGGACCGGCCCGGAGCCGCGGGCCAGCCTGGAGTCAGGGCTGGGGACTGGAGCCTGGGGCCGGCCCAGAGCCGCTGGCCAGCCGAAGTTGGGGCTGGGGGCAGGCCCGAAGTTGGGGCCGGGCCGGAGTCAGAGCCGGGCTGGAGCCGCTGGCTAGGCCGAAGTTGGGGACCAGCCCGGAGTCGGGGCCGGGGGCTGGCCTGGAGCCATGCCGCCCGCCTGGCCGGAGTCGGAGTCAGGGCCAGGGCTGCCCCGAGCTGCGCGGCGCCTGGATCCCTCCTCGCATCCCCCGCCCCAGCTCACCTGCAGGAAGCTGCTGCTTCCTTCTCAGCCCTCCCAGGCTTCCCGCGCTAACAGCTGATTCGTGGGAAGCCGGGAGGGGGAGCCTTCAGGGGAGGAGGCAGAGGCGGAGCCGGAGCCAGGTGAGCTGGGGCTGGGGGCAGGGTAGGGAGCTGCTGGAGCTTTTGTTAAATTTAAAAGCCCTTTTAGAACCGGGACAACCTGTTCTAAAAGGGCTTCTAAATTTAACAACCAGTTCTCGCGAACTGGTGGGAACCGTCTCCAGCTCACCACTGATAGAAGGTCACTGGAATAGCTGAGTTTACCCAGGGCAGAAGAAAAGGAAAAGAAAAGGAGAAGAGAAAGAGAGAAATGACATAAGAAAAGGGGGGAATAGAAATGCAAAGACATTTAAAGTGATCACTATTTAAAAAAAATCAACATTCCTCAATAAGTATCAGTTATTTCTTAGCCTAAATATAAAGCGAAATGACAGTGTCTCATATAACATGGTAAAATCACTGACTTTTTAATGGTGACCTCCATATGTGTTTGTGAAGCATTAAAAATGTCATGAACTAAAGGCAAATATTGGCATGTTAGAGTCGGAAAATGCTTATTATATGTGTCACTTGAATAATCAAAGTGGCTGACTGCAATTTGATATGTCACAACATTCCAAAGCAATATATTAATCAGTTAACTGTACCAGGTAGGAAATAAAAAGGACAGAACTGGCGACACTGGCACATACATGCATAAAGTTAAACATGTGAGTAGACCCATTACCACTCATATGTGTAAGTGTTTGCAGGACTGGGTCCCTAGTTTATAAGGATTAATTGCCTTTTTAGCATGTGCGTGTGATCAGGTTGGACTGTGCCAATGAGATACACATCTATGCTGGAAAAAGTATCTTAATTTAATCCTATAGAATTTAAAAACATGTTATAAGGGGGCAGAGGATGAGGGAGGATTAGCTTCAGAGCCACTGCTGTCAAAAAAATACATACTTCATATTTCTTAATAATACTTGATGGGGAAACTATACATCCCAGAAATTCCCTGTACGCTCTTTTTTCCATAATTAGAAATTCAATAACTGTTCCTTTGTTTTTCAATTCACTTCCCAATTATATATTACATGGTTTTTTTCCATTCCAGACCCTTTAATTCTTTTTCAGTGTTGCAGAATTAACTGGACAGTGTACTTAATCCTGTCTCTACAAAGACCTTGTTGTAAATGCAATGAATGCTTTCCTTTTGCTATGGTCTGCAAATACGATTTGCGGAGCGGGGGTGCTTTATGCACATCATTAATGGCATTCTTGTAGAGATTGCAGTGTTGAACTAAAACCCCAAAGCTTTTACATAATAACTTGCATGTGTCTGCACGTGAACTGGCTCTTTAAGAAGGAAGCTGCCTTGGGCTACTGGAAAAGGGGAATCAGGGGAAGAGGCTGATAAACTGTTAGGTGGTGGGGTACAGAGCCCAAACTAGGTGGCATTATTATTGCAAGTATGGTCACTTCATATCCTTTGCCTGAAGGCTTCACTGAATTAGAGGTGTTTGGCATTGGCACTGCTCTGCTGGTAGAAGGTAAGCTGGGGGGAATGTTAAGAAATCAGATCCTTTCTCCATTGTTATTCTTGAAAATCTAGCAAAAATGGGGTTTGCGAAATACAATTCAAAATTTGAGCAAAGAGAAGCATTTGCAATACAGCAACATAGACTTCAGGGTTGCTGTTGTTTCTATGGCTACATTATCAGTAGTTTTGATAATTAAAATAAGACGATAGGTGGGGCGGAGGTTGCTTGCAACGTAGAACTCTTTTGTTTATGTAACTACATTATTGAGAGAGCCAGTGCTTGTATTTTGCCTTTTTTAGAAAGAAATTGACTGTGGGCAAAGGGGATGCAATTTTTGTTATTGATTTTTTAAGTGTTGTTATATTTTCCTTAGGGAAGGGATGCTGAACAGATTCAGGATACCAAGCTAATATTTAGCATTCATATTTTGTTTGATGTGGTGGACATTTTATAATCAGAGAAGTCAAAATTTAGTCTTATAACTTTCAATACATTCAGACTGATTTGGTGTAGTTTTCATTAATAGCTTTTTGGTAAATCTAGGGAACAGAAATATAGCTGCATGAGACTCAAAAGCTTGAACACTATTAAGAATTGGGCTCCAGGTAGAACAGACTCAACTTAGCCAAGATGGTCTGTTGATCCACAGGCTGCTCTTGTGAGAACATACACATTTTCTTCTGACCATAATTAAATTGTTAATTTATATGTATTTTGGGATCTATCAAAGTCTATTCATGTAGCCATCCCCAAATGCTGACTGCTGAACCTTGTTCACGGCCAGCTCTAACCCATGCAAAGTATGCAGCTGTGCAGGCTTCTCACTTTAGGGTCCCACTCTCATCTCCCTCCTAGAACCATGCACTGGGTCTGAGGTCCTGGCAGCATTCAAGGAGACCCGCCATAAGTGCCATCAAGAAGGAAAAAGCCTTTGTTCTATAGCTCATCCTCAGGAATATGGGAAGGAAAAAAAACCCCAATATTCCAGATGCAATTCTCTGGACTGACAGGGCCCAGTGCCAGCAAAGAGAGAACAGTCACACCTGCCAGGCCCCCCTGACTTTGAATCCGAAATATATCCACCCACACAAGCTGGCCAGAAGAGTTTCATGCCTTAGGAGCCTATCCTCAGAGCACAGGGAGTAAAGAGAGCTTCCGCTGCTAGAAGAAAAAGGACTGAGGATTTAAGAGTCCATCTCTGCAACATGGACTGAAGAGACAGAGGGTTTAGGGCCACCTTTAGCCAGAGGCCCATGTTAAGGCTGACCTTAGGTTCTGTGGGCCACTGCATGAATGAATTCTTCACAACTGGAAAACCAAGAAGTAGGTGTAAGGTAAGGACACTTGCAACTGGGGGTATAGAAAGGGTTTGGAGCTGAGTGGGACAGTATAGAATTACTTGTCACAGGAGATGACTGTTCAACATCTTCTATTCAAGCTGAAAAAGCCTTTCCCCAACTACCTGCTGACTGGCCTTCCAGTCTCCCCCACTTCGACATTCTGTTCTCTTTTCCTCTAAATCATCTGCCTGCAGCCCATATTTACCCCTCTTAGCTCCGGTCTCTGGCTGTTACTTGCCTAAGCACCATGTCCCTTCATGTGACTGGCTTCTTCCTGCTACTTGTAATCTGGTATGGGGGACAGAGTGCAGGTCTTTTTCTTCTGGCCTACAGTAGCCTTTGCTTTCTGATCACACTTCAGAGGACAAGACTCTTCTGGCCAGCACTCTCTGGCTACGTCCTCACTACGGGGGAGGGGGGGGTCGATTTAAGATACACAAATTCAGCTAAGCGAATAGCGTAGCTGAATTCGACGTATCGGAGCCGACTTACCCCGCTGTGAGGATGGCGGCAAATCAACCTCCGCGGCTCCCCCGTCGACGGCGCTTACTCCTACCTCCGCTGCTGGAGTACAAGCGTCGATTCGGGGATCAATTGTCGCGTCCCAACGAGACACGATAATTCGATCCCCGAGAGATCGATTTCTACCCACCGATTCAGGCGGGTAGTGTAGATGTAGCCTCTGTCTTTTTGGCTTACACTCCAGAGACTGGGTCTTGAAGTCTGCTTTGAACCAAAAAGTGAAGCAATATACAAAAATAAGAAATATTTTATGACCTCACAAATGTTTGGTTCAAGTTCTGAGAAAAGACTTGGGTTGGCTCTTATTTTTATCTATGCCTGCTTGTCCCTATTTATTATATGTATTTTTCTTCAATTCTAGTCTAATGCCTTAATTCTCTTATGGTGGTTGCTAAATTAACCAGTTAGTAGTTTTAACTGTTAAACCACTGGCATCTCAATGAGTGTTCAGAAGCATATGTATTTAACAGATTACCTAAAGTTGGATCTGAACTCTGCAGGTTCAGATCTAGGGTTTCACTTTTGGCCTATATACCACTAAGAATTTTTATAACAATCACTTTTATCATGGTAGATGCTACAAAGGAATCAGAGCTCTCCATTGCAATGCAAATTCATTTTAGCGACCTTGTCATATATCTGTGATAAAACACACATATCTAAAGAGCGTATATGTGTATTACTCCATGCAATCCACAGAGACAAACATTTGGTGACCAAAACCCAAATAAAATACGAATTTCATGAAAACAGACCTTCACACATGCTAAGGTTTTAAAAAATTATGACCTAATTTGATTAAATTTATTTGAGTAAACACAACTGAAAAGGGGAGACTGCAGAAAGGGATCTGGGGGTTATAATGGATCATAAGCTAAATACGAATTAACAGTGTAACAATTTTGCAAAAAAAAAGCAAACATTGTTCTGGGCTGTATTAGCAGGAGTATTGTAAGCAAGACACGAGAAGTAATTCTTCCGCTCTACTCCACACTGATTAGGCCTCAACTGGAGTATTATGTCCAGTTCTGGGCACCACATTTCAGGAAAGAGTGGGCAAATTGGAGAAAGTTCAGAGAAGAACAACAAAAATGATTAACGGTCTAGAAAACGTGACCTATGAGGGAAGATTGAAAAAAATGGGTTTGTTTAGTCTGGAGAAGAGAAGACTGAGAGGCAACATGCTAACAGTTTTCAAGTACATAAAAGGTTGTTACAAGGAGGAGGGAGAAAAGTTGTTTTCTTTAACCTCTGAGAATAGGACAAGAAGCAATGGACTTAAATTGCAGCATGGGCGGTTTAGGTTGGACATTAAGAAAAACTTACTGTCAGGGTGATTAAGCACTGGAATAAATTGCCCAGGGAAGATGTGGAATCTCCATCATTGGATATTTTTAAGAGCAGTTTAGACAAACACCTGTCAGGGATGGTCGAGATAATACTTAGTCCTGCCATGAGTGCAGGAGACTGGACTAGATGACCTCTCGCCGTCCCTTCCAGTCCTATGATTCTATGAAGTTGTGACAGCTCAATATTTTTATACACTGTTTTGGACAGCATTCTTGGTTGTTTTGCAGGTCACTAAAGTACATTGGAGTACTACTTTATAGTTATTATCTTCCTGGACAAAAATTAAATGTGTAGAATCAATTATAAAACTAAATAATTTTAAATAAGAAAGGGTTAATATCTTTACAAAGACGTTGTTGTAAGTGCAATGAAAGCTTTCCTTTCCTTCCCCCCTCCCAGCCACCCCCGGTCTGCCAATTCAGTTAGCAGACAGGATGGAGAACGTGTCTGTTTTCATTCACATCACTAATTGGACAGGATTGCAGTGTTTGAACTGAAAACTCAAAGCTTTTTTTTTTTTAACATAATGTAAGTGCGCACAAGAACTAGCCCTTTAAGAAGAAAGCTGCTTTGGGCTTCTGGTACAGGGAATCCATGAAAAAGGCTGACAAGTGTTTGCTAGCAAGACGTAAAGCTTGGGCTAATTAGTTTTATTATTGCAAATATGGTTCCTTCAAACCCTTTCCCCGAAGGCTTCACTGAACTAGAGATGGTTGGTATTGGCACTGCCCTACTGGTGGAAGGTAAGCTGCTGAGGGGAAAACTGAGAGATGCAGGAGAAATCGAATCCTCCCCCCTGGCTATTGCTACAGATCAAGCAAAAAAAAGAGCATTGGGTATATTTCTTTTTTGAAATATTTCTGGTATCTATTTTTGCAATAGAATATAGATCTCAGGGTTACTGTTAGTAAGATTATGCCACCATTGATTAGGACAATTAAATTAGTACAATGCAGAACTGTCTAGTCTGTATAATGGCACTATCGAGACAGTTGGTGCAAGTAAGTTTACTATTTTAAGGAATCAGGTGATAAGGATTTTTAAGTGTTATTCCATACAGATTTTTTTAAGTGTTGTTCCATTTCTCTTTAGAAAAAAAGAAAGATGTGCTATGTATTATATGAGTTAGATTTGGTGGCATCAGGCATTTGAAATTTTAATATGAGTGGTGCCAAGTAAGGAAACAATTATATCATTGTTAAAAAAATTCAGGCTAATTGGAGAGGGCAGTAAACTGCAGCCAGCTTCTGATTTTAAACTTTGTGGGGAATTGATTTCAAAGGTAACCTGATTAAGTGCTCTGTCTTGTTTGTCCAGAAGCCACTCCCTTAGGAAACAGAATAACTTGGTTTTGACATCCACCAATGATTTTTTTTTATAATTAGATTATTACTTGCCATATATAATCCATTGAGGAAGGGCAACAACAAGATTGAGCTGACAATTCAGGCTCTGTCAAGGTTAATCTTTGGGAGAAGTCCAATATAGTCAGGCTGACTGAGACACAATTGAGAAACTTTTGTGTTTAGATACAAGGCATGTTATAGTTGTTATGGGAGAAAAACTGATGTTAAACATGACCTATTTTTTAGTAAAGACAAGCCCAGAGAAGTATGGCAGTCACTGTAGATAAGCCCAAAGATGTATGTCGAGGGCTGGTCCCCCTAAAACTGTCCCTTTGACCTCCGTTATTCTGGCTCATGGATCGCTATATGGAACCTGGTAAAAAAGTTCTGCCTAGAGAGGGAAGAATGAAATACAGAAATATGTACGAAAATAGTTTGTGCTTCATATGAGCAATCACACCCGTGACACCATTGTGCAGCTAGAGACATGGCTTCAGTTGTCATCCATGTCTTCTCCCCTTGAAAATCCTTTTGTTGCTTATTTGTGTTGACCAATACGATATTTATGGGTCACCAGTTGTTTATTGTGTATACGTTTTCATAGCAATTATTTCTGTCTCATTACAGAAAACAATGGTGTTCATTGTGTTTCCCATTTCAGTTGATTTTAGCCAAAATGATGATGTTTTTCAGCTCTGCTTGGGTTCTGTCTGAATGGCTTGACAATCATTTCTTTTCGCAAAATCAAAGAACTCCGAACTCCCAGTAACTTCCTGGTTCTCAATCTTGCGTTGGCTGATTGTGGGATCTGCATCAATGCATTCATTGCTGCTTTTTCCAGCTTCCTGAGGTATCTACATCTTACACTTTCTTCTCATGTAATTTTCTTTTTTAACTCAAGAGGACTACATCAAAAACAAATAATTCTAAACCTAATAGCTTAATCTAATGAACCCATTTCTACTGCACTATCTAACCATCTTTGTGTATCTTAAAAACTATGAAATTAGATTCAGTACTTAGGCCAAGATTCACAAAGTTATTTAGGATCCTAACGTTCACTGAAGTTAGGAGCCTAAGTACCTTTGTGGATCTGGGCCTTAGTGTTTTCTCCATGCAAATTAAAGAGTAGCTCTTAGCACTGCCAGTCAGATCACCGATAACCAAATTTGCTCTAAAGTTATTTGTGACCCTATCTATGAGGTTTCCCTAAACACTTGCATGAGGGCATTTTTGTTTCAAAAAAGTTGGTAAAAAAAATCTGTTTTCATGGAGGTTCAAACCAGTTATGACCTGTTAAGCCTCTCTCTTTTACGTAAGTGTCAGTAATTCAATCAGGGAACAGAATACCATGCAACTATAGGTGATCAATTACACAGCAAATGAATAGTCACAGCAACTAAGAGTCTCACAGGCAATCCAGAATCTCAAATATGTTCACATAAAACATCTATTAAATAATTTCATGAGCATATTTTAAAAGCGTGAACAATAAACAACTCAAATAGAAAAGAGCTAAATTCTTCAAATAAATATGTTATAATAAGGGATCCTAGAAATCTGTTTGCCATGGAAAAACACAGAATTTGAGTTTTTACTGAGAATCGCTAGTTTATACATTTTGTGAAAAAGTAAAAATATATACAGTAGAACCCCGTTTATCCGAGCCTCCATTATCCAGCTTTCCGTATTATCCGAACCACCAGCTGCCTGGGACTGACAGCCCTGGCCATCCGGGGCTGACAGCCAGAGCCCCGGCCTCTGTCAGCCCCAGCCCCAGGTTCAGTTAATATGGAGAGCCGGATAATGTCGGCTCAGATAAATGGGGTTCTACCATATATCAGTAAAACATTGTGTGCAACTGATACCTACATATATTGTGGCTAAGGAAACTGCAGTTCAGCATTTCATTTTAATCACAGAAAAATGTAGATTTTTATGGGGCTTTTTTAATCTGAGAATTTGGGGGTTTAATCACAGAAAACAGGATCCCTAGTTATAATTTACCCCTCTCTATTAATGTGAGTAACTGAATTTTGCAAACTAACCAAGTAAATGAACAGGCACAATAAGGTCCACAGTTCAGGAAAGCACTTAAATATGTTTTTAAGTCCATCCCTATTGCAAGCAGTTCTTAAGCACATATTTAATTTTAAGTATGTACATGAATCCCATTGAAATCAATAGAATTGGAATTGGAGCCTAAAAATAAAAGACAGTATCAAAAAATGTACATGGTTCATTCCTTTAAAAAACTGCAGTTTAATTTTAATTTTACTTCACAATACAGTAATATAATACTTATAAAAGTAATGGAACTGATGGTTAGATTGTAAGCTCTTTGGGGCTGGGACCATCTTTTTGTTCCGTGATTCTATAGCATCTAGCACAGTGGGGTCCTGGTCCATGACTGGAGCTCCCAGGCACTATTGTTATATAAATAAGACTCTGAAGGGGTCCACTCACCAGTGGTCAGGCAGGGTACAACAGGTCCTCTTCCTTCCTGGCACCTCTGTTGACAGCCTCTCTGGTCCTGCTGTGATCTGGCCCTTCTGTGACTCATGTCCTCTGGCCAGGTCACATGTTTCATGTCCATCCCTTTCAGGGTATACAATGACCCCATCAACAGGGTAGCCTTCTGGGTTAGGTGATTGTCTCTGGGCCTCCCCCGGGTTGAGATCTTGGGGTATTGTCCTTCTGGGCCTTCTCTACCCAAGACTCCCCGTACCGGGTCCACATCTGCCTTTGACACCCCTTAGGGGTTGGTAGGGGAACCCAGGCACACCCTCCCCACCAGGTTCCAATCCAGGGCCCAGTGTAGACAGCTACGTCCTGCACTACCAAAGTGCCATACTGCTGCCTCCCTGGATTACTTCCTACCCATTCCCTCTTTTCCAATGGGTAAAGACATCAAATAAGTGGAAATCAAAGATATTTTCAGATTTTCTATAAATCTCAAGCCTCTTCCCTTTGCATTTGGCCACGCTACAGTCAGGCCTTGGGGCACAGAAGTTCCTGTGGAGCTCCTTCCCAGGAGCTCAGAATGTAGGTCAGCTCATCTCTACAGTCTGCTGCTTTACTGAGCTGGCCTGCTCCCCTTTAGAACTGCTTTGCAAGTGTGGTGGGATGAAGCTGCCTGGGCCCAGCGCAGCTGCTTAACCCTTTCCTAACTGGTACAAGGTTTGCATCCCCAATATTAAAACTCCCATATTAAAAACTATAGTTGCAAAAGCCGACAATCCTTTTTGCATCCACAAATTGTGAGCACAAATATTTGCAGACACAATTTTGTGCCTTCAGTTGCTGTCACTTGGATGGTCAGTTGAGTGCTTGATTTCCAACTGGGGTACCTAAAGTCAGGCTCTTAAATACATATTTATGCACCTAAATAGAAAGAGCCTCTTTGCAAAGCTGCTGAGCATTTACAGTTCCCATTAATTTAAATGGGACCTGAGTTGTTTAATATCTCAGAAAGTCAGGCCACTCCTATTTGAGTACTCAAACATGGATTTAGAAACATATTTAGTACCACAGTCTCATTCTATGGTGTTAGGGGTCATACGAGTACATAGAAAGGGACATCACCAGGTGACTTCAACTCTGCCTACAGTTTTACACCCACAAAAACACAGGATTGGTGAACACTGAGATTAAAATGTAGCCCTAAAAAATCTTTGTGAGGTGGACCATTATGCTTTGTGTACAAATTAGCAAATTACCATTTAATGAGGCTCTACTGCATTTCCTTTCACTTCATGACAAAGCTTTTGTAACTGGTTTCCATTTATTTTTGTATAAACTTTACTAAATGGGCTTAAATTAATATATTGACAAGTTATCCACACTCAGTGCATATATATTTTAAAGTTGTATAATTGAATGATATGTAGATTGTTAGCTTACGAAATCAGCATTCACCAATATACCAACAACAGGTGGTTTCCATTTTCAATACAGAGACAAAATGTATTATATCAGACACAACTGTGTGGTAACTACTGGCAAATATAGACTGTTTAATAATGACCACACTGTAATAGCATTTACACATTTCAAAACAGGAAAACAATTATATATTGAATTTTTTTTCTGAATTATTTCAATTACCAAAGATGTCTTCACCTACTTCTATTACATTTTGAATGGTTTCCTTATTTGTTTGCAGGTACTGGCCTTACGGCTCTGACGGTTGTCAGATTCATGGATTTCAGGGCTTTGTGACAGCACTGGCAAGCATTAGCTCCTCTGCTGCAGTTGCCTGGGACCGATATCACCATTATTGTACCAGTAAGTTCTACAATTTACATAGCGCCATTGTTTTGATTTTTCGTTTTAAAATAGGACTAGTTTAGATGCAAAAATCTCTAACTGCAATAGTATGAAAACATTACAAAAATATAAATATACACCAACAAATGTTTAAAACTATTTAAAAATTCTTTTAAAATGTGTCTAAGATGTGGCTAAATAAAATATCAATCTGATCTGTATGATGCCTGGGTGGTGCCCCATTGATTGCAATTAGGCTCTGCACACATACAATTGCAGGATCTGGGCCCATATCAAAAATAGGTAGAATGTATTATATGCAGAATATGAAACCTATATTAAGATGGCCCAAGCGCTTATGTTCTAAAGAGTTATTTTCGTGCAGCTTTCTCAAGTTTCCCCTTTTTTACTGACATGTAATACATTTGCTCTCAGTCAGAGAACAAAGTTTTCCCAAGAGCTTCAACAAAAATTCTTGTATCATTTTTAAGAATTGACAGAGTGGAGGAAATGCTGTTTTCCTGCTAAAAAAAATGTTGCAACTTTTTTTATACTAGTTCTAGAACCTTAGATGGAAATGATGGAAACATAATATTTGGCAGAGATATCAATGAACATTAGGAGTCTAAATACTTCTGAGCACAGAAATACCTTTTTGTGGTCTTATAAAAATTGGTTCTGAATTGGCTAAGATAACGGGATGTGACCTAGCTTTAATTATAAAACTATCTACCAATGTTCTATGGGCACTGTGCTCGTGTGCATATGTAAAATGAGTGGAAATTTCCATTGAATTGGACCATCTCCCAGGATCCCATTAAATTTGTGCGTGCATGCATAAGATTTCAGTTTTAATGTGTACAGACTTGTGTAATATGGTCTCAGAGGAGACAGAACTACCCAGAGGTTGATATAATTTGTGCTGGGAGCCAAACTGCCTTCCAGACAGCCCCTTTATTCAATGGAGAGGGGTGCAATTTAAAGCCACCTTCATATTCTGCACTGAGTGGCGCTCAAGAGGAGGTGAAGCCCTGTTTTCTTTTAAAAATAAAAAAGCTAGGGGAAAAACCCATGAAAATATGAATCTTCATTTCCCAGACTTCAAAGGTCTTTTGGCTAGCAAGAAATTGCAAATGGAAATTCCTGTGGAAATTCCATAATCTGAACTATTTGGCTAGCCACCTAACCCTAACACTGACCTGTACCCCTTAAGCATACAGGAGGTTGCTCTGTAGAATGTCCGCAGCTGGGGAAGCCAAACCTGCCCATGGGATATGCTGAATCAATGCTTCTCCCGTGTTACTTTGCAACACCACATACAGTACTTAGTCAGCACTTTCCATTTTGGGATTGCAAAAACTCGCTATGAGTCCCCCCATAGACTGGAGATGACTGGCATCTTCTGCTGCCACACCCCTCGCAAAGATATTTTGTGATCAGGGTCCTTGCATCCCTGGTTATGTTGGTGGGTGAATCAAGCCCTTTATTTGTTGTGCTAAAGCACAGCACAGTATTATATGAGCACATCTATTTTCAGAGATCCTTTAGTAAAGAAATGTCTTCAAAAAGTGAACTGCTAGTTAACTGGGAAATCACTAACACTCTACTCCCCACTCCCAATGCCAGATGCTATCTTAGTATTCACAAAGCCTTGGAGATCCAGCATTTCTGTGATTAAAACAGCAAATATTAAAACTAAATGTGGAGCTTTCAATGAGCTATTTGTTATGACAACTCCACTACATTAGCTGCAAAAGGGTTTGCTATCATTTTGTTCTGAAGCTTTTGTCAAGAATTCAGCTCAGGCTATGAAAAGTTTTCCTTTCAGACCTAAACAAAGGCCCTGGGATAGCAAAGGCCATAAGCAGCATGCATACTAATATCCTTTGGACACTGAAATATGTTTGGAAACAGAACAGCGGCATCCCTACCTGATAAGAGAGCTGGACTGAAAATAATTATAGCTTTGGAAAGCCATTTTACACTCTGCAGTATTGGCTAATTCTTTTGTGGAGTGTGTTGCACAAGCTTTTTCCCCCCACCCATTCAGTGCAGTATTATCTTAAAAGCTAAGGCAGATGGACCCTTAGGGCACAAATAAACTCCTTTATTTTGCTTGAATTGTTACTTACTGATAACCAAACAGCAATGCTCTTACTGAAGATTTCAAATTAAAAGGAAAAGAAGAACAGAGTAGTTTTAAAAGCCAGTGCTCCAAGACTATTTCACATGCTGATTGTGAGGAAAAGTAGTTCACAGTTCCTGATCTCTATAAATCTGATACATCAAAACTCCAGATCACAACCTGCCATTAATCCAAACACTCAACTCCCATTCATAATGACAGGTTTCAGAGTAGCCGCCATGTTAGTCTGTATCCGCAAAAAGAACAGGAGTACTTGTGGCAACTTAGAGACTAACAAATTTATTTGAGCATAAGCATAAGCTTTCGTGGTCTAGATCCCACTTCATCAGAGGCATCAAATAAATTTGTTAGTCTCTAAGGTGACACAAGTATTCCTGTTCTTTCAACTCCCATTGATATCCATGTGCATTGTATGCCTGTACTAAGGGTGCAAACAAGGCCGGCTCCAGGCACCAGCGCAGCAAGCAGGTGCTTGAGGCGGCCAACAGAAAGGGGCGGCACGTCTGGGGTCTTCGGCAGCAATTCTGCGGCGGGTCCCTCGGTCCCTCTTGGAGGGAAGGACCTGCCGCCGAATTGCCGCCGAAGAACGAAGGGCCGATAGCGCCTCTTTTTTTTTTTTTCCCCGCCGCTTGGGGCGGCAAAAACACTGCAGCCGGCCCTGGGTGCAAAGTTACTTTTAGCCTATAAACAAAGGTATATTAGAGGCTAGTTAGTGGTCAGTTTCATCTTTGGCTCACCAGAAAGAATATGGCCTGAGCTAAAGGCTGCCCAGATTCAATCACATCTCTCATCATGCTTTGTCATAGTCATTGTCATGGAAACGCTAAACTTGATATGAAGGGACTGGGTTTCATTCCACACCATTTATCATCTGCTTTTGGGACGCTAAAGTTTAGGGTGAAAAGGGCAATAGAACTGAATTAATCTGATTGTTATATGCAGTTGGGCTTTTCAACTGATGTAGGAGTACCCTTGTATAGGGTTACCCTTAGAGTTGAACCCCGAACTCCCCTTCATCCTGCCTCCTCTGGAACAAAATGATCAATTAGGATCCAGGCAACTGTCGCACTGGAAGTGGCAAATCACCATTTCCCCCAATATGTGAGGAGGGCTCTAAGCTTTTATGTATAAATCAAGGAACTTTAATCTGCAAATGTTGATTTTTAATGACTTAATGAGGAAACAGTTTGATTGTCATATGTAAGGGGAATGTTGACATTTGAGGAATTTAACACCTTCCTCTATCCCCGCAAAGTAACAACTCAGAGCAACTGTTTTCTCTCAAAACTCAAGAGAAATGACTGCAGTTTAAGAAGGAATTTAAAAAAAAAAAAAAAAAAAGCAAACCTAAGGGAATTTTATCTTGACAGTTAGGGATAAAATGGATAAAACTGGAAGAGATTCCAAATAATTTGATTTTGATTACAGAGAAAGTTATTCCCTATTTGCATGCCTTTCAAACAGGCAGCAGATGCCCCTGCTTGATGATGATGCCTTTAATAGGAAAAGGGAGGAGAGACTGGAACCATTAAGTTCAAGAAGATTCTGTGGCAGTTGGGAGTGGGCAGCAGTGGGAGGAACTGGAGTTCAACTAGGCATCTAGACGTGGGCAGTTTCATTTGGGTACATTTCCAGCTCAGGGAGGGGTGAAAGCTTCTATCCTTGATTAATTTAACTATGGTGAAACTCTGCAAACATGTCAGTTTTTATTGACTGAAAGAGGAAAAACGTTATTCTCATTCATGAGGAGAAAGCTTACCATTGGGGAGGGTCTGGGGTGTTTAATAACTTCAGTCCCATTCTAGGGTATTGACTCAGGCCAACTGTTTTCCCTCCAAAACCAGAAGTGGCTGCTGTTTAAGAAAAGGGGAGAATGAAGGAATGCAAAATCTGAGTGGGGTTGTATATCGGTATTCAATAATTAGAGAAAACGGGGAAAATATGAGGGGACTTGATATCACTTTTTAAAATTAGGCACAAAGAAGAGAAACAAAGGGGATTTATATAGATATTTGAAAATTAGCAAAAGAAGGATAAAACCTGAGGAAATTGTATCTGTATATTTGACAACTAGAGAAAAAAGGGGCAAATTCTGAGGGGATATCCCATCAATATTCAATAATTAGCAAGAAATGGGGCAAAATATGAGATTTCTATATCAAAATTCAGCAGTGATAAAGAAAGTTATTTCCCACTCTCTTGCCATTCAAAAAGGAAGCCCTGGTGATGGAATTGTAGCATGAGATGAGAGGGAAGGTTGGAATGAGGAGGTTCCAGAAGATTCTGTTGCTGGTGGGAATGGGTATTGCCTGGGGATGAAGAAAAAGTTGGCAAGTGAGAAATGGAGTTCAGGTGGACATCTGAATGGTTAGCTCCATCTGGAGCTTGAATCACTGATGAATATTAAATATGAGACGAGTTACTCTAATTATCAAATATGTCAAATGACTGAAAAGGGAAAAAACACTTTAATTCTCAGATATTATAGGAAAGTTGATCAGTGTTGTGGGGAGGAGCACACCAAATCAGTGATTGAGGCCAACTGTTTTCTTCTTCAAAACCATATGTGATTTCAGTTTGAAAAGGGAGGAGGGAAGACAAACGCTGAGAGAATTTTATATCAGTACTTGAGAATTAGAGAGAAAAAAGGCAAAATCTGCAAAGATTTTCTATCAATATTTGTTAGAGAGGAAAAAGGGTCAAAATCAGAAGGGATTTTGAAAAAAGGATAAAATTTGAGCGAATTTTACATTGCTCTTCAACAATCAGAGGAAAAAGAAGCAAATATGAGATTTTTACATCAATATTCAATTATTAGACAGTTATTGTGTCTTCATCTGCTAGCTGCAAGTGCTGAACAATTCCAAAGCAGTCCTTACTAACTTATTGTATTCAGTTTAGCTGCTCTGTCATTCTCCTTTTGTGTAGACTTGCAGCTATTTCATTGTTTCTCTATGAGGCCCTGAAAAAGCTCTAGTTTCCACATAAATCCCCATGCATTTGTATTGCAACAGGCAGTGAAAGGTTACTCACAGCCATTTGCCAAAGTGACTTGGGACCCTCAATAGTCATAACAAGAATCAAAGGAGTAAAAACCTTTTACCTAGGACACCTTGTTAACAGCTACATGTAAAGAAGCCATTTTGCAGTGCACAACAAGAAGTCTTATAGTTCCTGCAAAACCCAGTAACATTACTACATATTTTTGAACATCATCTACTGGCACTCTAACTATAGGCACCACATATTATTAAGGTTGCCTGATATTTCCCATTATAAAGACCCCATTTTCAGTTGCTTATAACTTTGGCAATCTTTAATCATTTTGGTTGAAATTTTTCATGTGCAGTATCTGCCTCAAGCTGAATTGTTTTGGAAAATATCAGCCACAACAGTTCAGCCATTTCAACAGTTCCTTTGTTAAAATATTCTGGTGACCTTTTCTTTGAGAAGCTGTAGCTCTTTCATACTTTGGAGCAGGGACTCAAAATTTGCAGGTGGGTGGTCTTTGAGCCAGGAATGTACCTTTTGTGGTTTCTGTTAGAATCCGCCCAAATTTGAGCAAGTTACAATAGTTTGAAAAAATTTCAGTTCCCAGATGCTCAGTAGGTACTCTTTAGAATTTAGTTATTAAAATTTCCAAGAATTCAGTAGACCAGTGGGAAAAAAAGTCACACGTGATCATGTAATTAAAGACTATCCTAATGCACAAGGGCGTGAATTAAGATTGCACCTTAAATCTGGCATTCCTAACTTTTCAGTGCTTCACTTTGCAACTTTAATGTCCTGTTAACACAGTTTTCTGTGTAACATATATAGACAACCCTCTTTTATAGAGCATTCCTAAAACAAATGGTAAAAATTCCCCATACTGCCCATACCAATGTCCTACTGTACATCACAGGGAGAATATCCTTTCTGACCCTCAAAGTAGTTAAGGCCAGAGCACAAGATTTGATTATTCTCAGTAGGTCTGAATCTCTACTGTCTTGCACTTTGTCCAAGCACTACCATTTACCCTTTTGATTTGGTAGTATTTTGGCCCTGATTCAGGAAAGCATCTCTATTCACACAACACTTGAGCACATCATGACCTTTAGGTATGTGATTGTTTTCCACAATCAGAGCCTTTATTCCTACTTTGGGCAATTGTAAGAGACTAGAAAAGAAGTTCTGCATAAAGCCATAATCTGATCTACACTGTATTGAACAGTTATTATTTTGTACCAACACTGTCATATGATCTCCAAAACCTGAAATAATATTGTTTCAGTGTGATATGAGAGCGTGGTTTTGTCTATTCTTTCACTGAAATTAGTTTTATTCATTTTCTCAATGCATTACCAGATCCAGGGAACTTGACTGATTTTGAATTTGTTTTCTTTAATTAACACCATCACTGAAGTGAATTTAATGCTCTGGTAAGATGTCAATCATATTCTTCAGGTCTATCCAAATTCTCTAAGCCCTGAACAGGTACAGCACAAGCAGTGGCTGTGCAAGCTTTATTTACATTGCCCTGCCATTGTGGCATCTCTGTTCTGAAGTGACCACCTCCAAAAAGAAGGTAGCTCTATGTCAGCTCAGTTGTTAACCTATCTGCTGAGACTTCACTGGTGCAGTTTATTTTAATAATAGAACAGAACCACACTTGGCTCCAATTCAGTGCCAAGTATCTCTAAGTGCTTTACAAACATTAAACATACTGTTGTAACATACGGTAATATGGTTATTCTGTCTTGCAAATGAGGAAATTGAGGCAAAAAGACTTTAGAGCCAAAGTTTTCAACAGTATCCTCCAGTTTTGAGTTTCTCTGATAGAGAGCTCTTCCTTTTTGTTGTCTCTCTCACGTAGGGCCCAATCCTGCAAAGCGCTTTGACCCATCTGAGAGGTGCTGCACTTTCTCAATTCCTACTGAAGGCGCTCTATACCTCAAAGTATCCATTTTGTACCTCAAATGCTATCTTGGTGTAATGGTGAGGAGGGGTCATGGGAGCAGCTGCTAAACCCTTTTTCATTTCTAGCACCAACCTAAAGGAAAAGTTGGAATGGTATTCCTGTCTCTGAGGGAGCCATCTCCTCTCGGATGGAACTTACCCCTGAGAAGATTATTCCTTGGGGTCATAAAAGTATTTCTGGACAGCAAATGTATTGCCTCTGGAGTGGAGCAGGTTGCATCTGATGTTAGGGGTTTTTTTTTAATATCCAGAGAGAATTGCTCAGCTTTTCCACACAAGGTCTTCACTCACACTCACTTCATATTTATCACTTGCACAAAAAATTATATACTCAATACATTTTTCAGTAAACATGTTACCATCAAATACAATTAGTGGGAATTTGCTTGCCAAATGATAATCTTGTTTCCATTGATTATGGTTATGCGGAAGCAATTTTGCTCACAGAGAAAAACAAATGAAAAGATTGTCCAGTCCCATATAACTCCCATTTGCAAACACATGCACTTCTGGTGTGTGAAATTTGTCAAAGGCTAAGAAAATTATGTGGGATACCCTTTTTAACATAATAGTAAGACATCACTTATATGACTGGGGACCTTTCTTTGCACTAATCAGCTAGCACACTGATCCTGATCTTAATCCTAATCCTAAACTGCTCCTCAAAAACCAGCCTGGGTGTTGTTAGCAATTGTTTGTCTATCTTCAGACTTTCACCAGTTTGAAGGTCACTTTTCCCTTCCTTTTAATGCAGAGGTGGACAAACTTTTTGGCCCAAGTGCCACATCTGGGAATGGAAATTGTATGGCGGGCCATGAAAGCTCACAAAATTGGGGTTGGGGTAGGGGAGGGGGTGAGGGCTCCAGGGTGGGGCCAGAAATGAGGAGTTCAGGGTGCGGGAGGGGGCTCCAGGCTGGGGTGGGGAGTGGGGTGCGGGGGGGTGAGGGCTCTGGCTAGGGTTGAGGGCTCTGGGGTGGGGCTGGGGATGAGGAGTTTGGGGTGTAGGAGGGTGCTCCGGGCTGTGACCAAGGGGTTTGGAGGGCGGGAGGGGGATCAGGGCTGGGGCAGGGGTGCGGGAAGGGGTACAGGCTCTGGCTAGGGGTGCAGGCTCTGGGATGGGGCTGGGGATGAGAGGTTTGGGGTGTGGGAAGGGGTGCAGGCTCTGGCTGGGGGTGCGGGCTCTGGGGTGGGGCTGAGGATGAGAGGTTTGGGGTGCAGGAGGGTGCTCTGGGCTGGGATCGAGGGGTTTGGAGAGCGGGAAGGGGATCAGGGCTGGGGCGGGGGGTTGGGGCATGGGGAGAGGCTCAGGGGTGCAGGCTCCGAGCGGCGCTTACCTCAAGCGGCTCCCAGAAGCAGTGGCATGTCCCTTCTCCGGCTCCTATACGGAAGCGCAGCCAGGCGGCTCTAGGGGATAATAGGAGCCTATATAAGAAAAAGACCCAAAAATCAGGACTGTCCCTATAAAATCAGCACATCTTGTCACCCTAGGGCCATTGGAATGTGTAGGAGCCAGAGCGGGGCCATGCCGCGGCTTCTAGGAGCCACGTGGAGTGGCCCCAACCCTGCTCCCCAGCTGGAGCGCCAGAGAGGGGCAAGTCCCAGATCCTGCTCCCCAGCGGGAGCTCACGGGCCGGCTTAAAACGGCTCGCGGTCCAGATCCGGCCTGCGGGCCATAGTTTGCCCACTTCTGTTTTAATGCTTCCTGCCCAATACATGTCTTTAAAAAAAAAAGAAGAAAGGATAGAAATAAAGTACTACAGTATGCTACAGAAATGGTTCAAAGCACTAACAGTGGGGTTTGGGGGGCATTGCTGGAGGTTACTGTAATATTTTTTCTTAATAACATCCCCAATCTCCAGTTTACACTCCCAAAATGCTGTGTGTCACAAAAACATAGGAACTCAAGATTAACCATACCAAATGAGATAATAAGTCCAATAATAGGCCTCTGGCAGTGTTCAATTCCTGATTCTTCAAACAAAGGGGCAAATATCCCATAATGTTCCTGGCCAACTGTACACTACTCATTCAAGGGGGAGAAGAAGATTGCTTCCCAGTCTCAGTAAAGATTAGTTTATGCCCTGTAGCATGAGATTTGATTATCCTTATCTCAGCATGAGTATAACTATAAATGGTAATCTTGGTAAGAAAATTATCCAGCCCTTTTTAAATGCAGTCACAGTATTTGACTCAGTGACCTGCACTGCAGCAAATTCCATAGACTGCCTGCTTTCTCTGAAGAAATATTTCCTATATAGTCGTCTAAATTTACCAACCATTAATTTAATTTATTAACCTATTCCTCTTATTTTTATGGGACTGGGTATAAAGGCATGACTAATCAGTTTTTACTATAAAATTATGAAGGGCAAGTACCTCTATCAATTTTCCCATGACTCATCTCTAGTCCAGGCTGAACAATTATACTTTCTGAGGGCAGAATAATTTATCTGGTGAAACCTTTATTATAGGCGATGATGCACAAACCAAAAAAAACCCCATGACTTCAGGTTATGTCTGCAATTAGAAAACAATATAATTTGTAAAGTGAGCAAATTTGCTCTAGAATCGTTGACCCACTATAAATAACTTTTTGGGCTACTTGTTTATTGAGTCACATTTCTGAACAGAACAACAGTTTGTGGTGAGCACTCATTTTTTTGAATCCCATTTCATCTTCCTGACCCCTCTATTTGTATGGGATCTTCTTTATTTCCTTCAGTTATCTAGCCTGACCAAATTCTTAAAATTTGTTTTCAAAAAACATGAAAAGCTCTTTAGTGGAGAAACATTTTTTTTTAAAAAAGGAAGAACATTTCAACTACAAGACCACATGTACCTCCTGTTTTGTATAAAGTTGAGCAGTGACATACTAGATATCTGATAAGACCATGCCAAAAAGGAGAGTAGTTTCCTGAAGTCCTGAACCGATGCATCACTGTGATATTCCAGTTTTATGATAGTGTAATTCCACTGAAATCAGTCTGATGTCCCTACACCTATGCTTCAGGGAATAAAATATGGCAGAAACCAATTACTACTCACCTTGGATCATATCCTGAGTTTCTTTGATTTTGCACCCAGATTCTAGACAACCCTGGCTCTACACAACCCCACACAGACACCAGGAACAAAAGTAATCTTGGAAAAGACGGGTTGATGGCAAGCAAGAATAGATCATCTGGAGCAGACCATGTCCTTGACCCACTATGACCTTTCATGTCTCAATGTGCAAATGACCCATGAAGGGGCTAAGCAGAGATTGTACGATCTACAATTTTCGCAAGAGCCAGGACAGAGGCACAACAAATTGCACCTTGCAATTTTCCTTCTGGCCACAGCTTTTGGGACATTCATGTATCCATAGCTTGAAGACAGTACCTGACCCATCAAGTGCTGTTCTGAGGGTCAAATCTCATCCCTCCACAGCAGAGGGATAGAACTTGAACATCCTTTAGGGGGGTACTGCACCCCATTTGCATGTCATTGCACAGCAAGTCTTGGAGGTGTGGGCCAAGTGAAGGGGAAGGAGTGAAATAAGCTACTGCAGGACTACTGTAATAGCCAGAGTAGTTCCAATGCCACTCTATGCCCTGGAGGGATTCCTTACAGCAACACCACTGGATCTGCCTTTTGCCAAGTCTGGGTACTTAAGCTTGGCATAGGGACTGGATTTAGCCCTTAGGCAGGAGGCCAAAGGTTGAGGGGCTTCAACCATTGGAGGTGCAATAACTTCATAGAAATGAGAGCAAAGGCTGAATAATTGCATTCAATGGGAAAAAACATTTCTTATTTCTGCCAAGTCAGCTGCTATGTGATCTATCCCTGAAAAGGGAAAATTACAAGTCCTTTTTCATGCTTTAAGATTCTGTTTTTCTATACTTTGCAGGAAGTAAGCTACAATGGAGCACAACTATCTCAATGGTGATATTTGTGTGGGTGTTCTCTGCATTTTGGTCTGCAATGCCACTGTTGGGGTGGGGTGAATATGACTATGAGCCACTAAGAACTTGCTGCACATTGGACTACACCAAAGGAGACAGGTGAGGAGGCCCATTAGATTATTCCCTCAGCTTTCTGTGAAATGGGTGACAAGACCAGCAGTAGGTGAATTTTATAGCAAACGCTTATCTTTCAGAGCGGACACTAGACATCCGGCTGCCCTAGATGCCCCATCTTTCTGGGACAGAGCAATTGGGTGGAAATGTGCTGGTGTGGTTGCTCTCAGCCCCCAGCCATGGTTACAGCTGTGTGAAGTATCTCAGCAAACCTCTGCTGGAAGCAGCTGGGCCAGAGACCCACTAGTATGGCAAATCCCACTCACTGCTGCTGTCACAAAGGCTCTGGCACCTTTCAAAGAGCTGGATCCAAAGCTGTATTGGTGCAGCTCACAGGTGTGAGGGCAGCTGGGTCAGAGGCGTCCCTCAAAAATCGACACCCTAGGCAGCTGCTATGTGATCTATGCCAAATACTGACTGTACTACCACTAGTGTTACAATATCCCTCATGCTCTCCTGTTTATCCACCTAATACATTGTGTCATGATCTTTGATTCTGAACACTCTGACTGGGACTTTTTTGTTTTACTCACATGTAGTACCTAGCACAAGTCCTGATCTTTGACTGGGGACTCTAGGCACTATCACAATATTAATTAATTAATTACATTATCATTCTTATCATTATCTTTATGTAATACCATCTGTTTGCTGATATCAGCTGAAACTCTTGAGCCAACAGGCCCTACAGCTAAACTAGGAGGAAATAGGGGGTGGGGTGTTTTCCCTGAGTAGCTCTTCTTACCAGAATCCACTTCCACTCCTGGTCTATCAGAGTGCAACTGTATTGAGCTTCAGCACATGCCTCAAAGCCTGTCTGCTGCACCTAAAGCATCTGTCCTTTCTTTGCATTTTTACAAACATAAATATATAAATACTTCAAAGCTTTTGCCTGAGAAAAGATTACAAGAGGTCTAAATTTCCTTTTCTATGCAGTCTTTTATTGATAGAAAGGTAATATATAGAATGGCTGTTAATTAGTATTTCAAATATTGCATGTGTGCTGGAGCACACTCTGATTAGTACATTTTATAAACAACAAACAACACATCAGAAAAGGATTAATGTGGGCTTTTTCCTCTACCCACCAGAAATTTCGTCACATTCCTTTTTGCTATGGCCATTTTCAATTTTGTGATCCCTATCTTCATCATGCTGACAGCGTACCAATCTATAGAGCAGAAATTCAAGAAAAGTGGACAGTTCAAGGTAAGAAAGCTTCCCCAAGTTCCCCCCAAAACAAGATCACCTATGTGAGGTATAAAGTCCTGAAAACACACTCTCCCTCCTGGCCTCAGTATCATTGACCAAGATTTTGAAACAACCCCTCCCCTCCCCTCCCTACAGAATCCTTCCCAGATTATACACTAAAATAAGTGCATGGTAAAACAGAATAGAGGGAGTTTTTTGTTAATTTTATATAGATAATCATCCAGAGTAGCTTTGCTCATGAAAGCTCATTCTTACTTACTTAACTAAGTCTTAGCACATCAAAGCTCTCTGAGACCAACAACACTGCAAAGGAAACGTTATGAGGAGGACTCAGTTTCTAAGTGGGGGCAGGAGGGGAGGCTGGTTTTATAAATGTGACTTGCTTACACTTGGCTAGGGTAAATGAGAAATCTTTATGAGGTGGAAACAAAGGAATTGTTTCTTCAGAAATGTTCTGGAGCACTAGGTTTATGATGATGTAATGTGGTGATTATGTAACTTGTTTTTTTTAGGCACATACTGTACAGTCAGTGAGCTTTACACTTGACTGGCTAATTCACACACAGAGCTCCCTCAGTTATCAAATTCATTCTCATGGCCTCCTTAAAAAAAAGAAACAGAGTTAAAATTTGAGGCAAAGATTTGCCTTAGCAGACTAGTGTGTAGGATAGAAGGTATGTACACAAGCAATATATTACTTTAACAAAGATCAACATTTTTTTTCAGTGAGTTTATGAAAGAGTCTGACAACTTATGTCTTTGCCTATTATAGGATGGTGTACAATAGTGTATGGTATTATGTAATCTGCAGGAAATGTATAGGCATTAAAACTACAGTTCAATGTGTACACACACACATTAATAGTGAGGTACTCAAATACTATGGTCATGAGAACCACAGAAAAGCCTACAAAATATGGACACAATGGCAACACTATATGTTTTGGCTTGATAGCAATGATCTCATTTAATTTTTTGTATTATTTGTTATATTTGCTTCATCCCATTTGTAATACCCTCTTAGATGCTTACAAAATCACATCCCATCACTGATTTGTCCATTTTGCAAGTTTCCTGTTGCCCCCTAAACCCTGTCGTTTTCTGTAGAAATGAAATTAACATAGCTGTTTATTTAGCATCCTTGCTGCTTTCAAGGGACACTTCACATTTCACCTTGTTATGTCACCCCATGATCTATGTCAGCTCTCTAGGAATAGCACTCACAGGCAAATAGCTACTGCTGTCCCAGCAGGGGGAGCCCAAAACATTGGGAGCCAATTCCACACAGTTTCATCCAAATAATATCAATGGAAGAGCTGAGAGCAGAAGGAGGACAGTCTCTAACATGTGTGTCTTCCATTTAAAAATCCTTCACTAATTTTGAGCAAAGAATATTAGGTTACTGCGTCTGTCCGGTCTGTTTAATGCCGCATATTACTATATAACAGATGAGTGTGTGGTTTTGTTTTTTCAGTTTAATACAAGTTTACCAGTGAAGACACTGGTCATTTGCTGGGGCCCCTACTCCCTTTTATGCTTCTATGCTGCAGTTGAAAATGTGACTTTCATCTCTCCAAAACTCCGAATGGTATGTTGTAAAAGCCCTCACATTGTTCTTGCTTTTTTCTGACTTACTCCTACAGCATATCATTTCACTAATCAATAGCTTGACACAGGATATATAAATAAGTAAATGGTTTCTACATAGTTTATTATTCATCTACTATCTTTAAAGAAAAGCAGCTAAGTATAGTAATGACAATAATTAAAAATTATATTAGTGAGATTGCCACAAGATATTGAAAACAATTTAATAAGCTTCACTTGTTGCTTCAATAGTTGATTTTGGATCTGGATCTGTAACCTGAGTATTATTTGGTTGGTCAGGTTTTCATCTAAGTTCAAGTGGTATTACTCTAAATAGCTGGTTTTGGCCCCATTGTTTTCCAGTGTGGAGCATTCATTTCTTAAGTGAATCTTTAATTTGTAAAACCACTCTTAAAATGCTTACTTTTCCCAGAGAACTCCTCTCTGAATAAAACTTGTTCTGGAATTGGAGGAAATAAACCTTTTCTCTAGATTCTCTCTGTTCTACATTTGTAGGAAACGAGAAGGGGATGCTAAGATGGCATATAAAAAGGATGGGAGTTTAGCATATGTGCATGAAGTATTTTACCATTCTATTTCAAAATCAAAATAATTTATCTTGGGGAACTGACTGGCTCAGGGGTTCAGTAATAACATATGAAGCCTTTCATCTGTAGCTCACTGGTTAAAATCCATCCAAAGTTGCAGGTAGCTAAAAATTACTACCATATATTAGTTCAGTATCCCATATATTGTTCAGTATCCCACCTACAATGAGTTTGTGATCTCAGTTGACTTCACATTGGATAGGTGCCTACATCACAAAATTCACTACCACAAATTGTGCATTTGTTTTCAGTCTCAACTGAAAAATCCCAAAAGTACAGACACTGAACTGATTTCTCACTTTGGAGGTGGTCCCCTCCTAGTCAGGGAACAGTGGCTGGGCAATTTGAAGAAGTTTCATCGTCTGTCTTGTACCTGTCATGTGGTAAAGGACTTATCTTCAGTTGACTCAAAACTCATCACAAGCAGCAAATTCATTTTTAAAAAATAATCCAGCAGGAACTTGTTTGGTAAGGGGCAAACCAAGCATTTCTCCGGGCTAGACTGCAGTGAGGACCTAATGGGCTTGTGTAGCATCACTTCAACTTCTGCTAGGTTTCAGAGTAGCAGCCGTGTTAGTCTGTATCCGCAAAAAGAACAGGAGTACTTGTGGCACCTTAGAGACTAACAAATTTGTTAGTCCTGTTCTTTCAACTTCTGCTGAAACTTACATTTTTTACATGAAATTAAAATTGTTCTCTGTGTGTATATATCTTATAACAGATACCTGCCATTATTGCCAAGACAGTGCCAACAGTGGATGCCTTTGTCTATGCCCTGGGGAATGAAAACTACAGAGGAGGAATATGGCAGTTCCTTACAGGACAGAAGATTGAGAAAGCAGAGGTCGATAACAAAACTAAGTAACACAGTATGGCTTTAAGCTAAATTAATGCAGACACATAACTGAAAGCAAAACCAGCAGAGGAAACCATGTACATACGCTAACTTTAATTAAAGGTGGTTCCACATTGGAAAGGTTCTGCCTGGTCTAAAAGCAATGAAATACTGAAAGAAAGTCATGTGGATAACTGTTGAGTTTCTCTTTCAATCTGTCATGAGCTGCTTGTCAAACAAGATGCCTTAAACCTGTGTTGGTTGTTGTCAGTCTCATTTTATATGTCATTGCAAATAAACTGTGTGCTGTGAAGCATTTTTTTCCTGCTGAACTAAGATCAAAGTTTAGAAAATGAACTGTGGATATTAGGTTATCCAGTGAGGCCTACCAGTATTAATTTGTGCTCTATTTATCCACATGGTATGTCTGGGTAACCAAAAGATTAAAGCAATATCCAGAATTATACCATATGTTTGTGTCAATGACTTGTTCATCTGCATTTTTTTAATTTCACATAAAACAGAAGTTTGCAAATTTAGGGCCTGAATCTACCATCCTTATATAACTGAGAGCAGACACTTATATAACTGAGAGCAGACACTGGCTCATATTAAAGTGAATGATCAGTAGTGTGTATTTAAGACTTTTGTATTTCATCATGTTGTTCATGGTGCCTGCATAACTGAGAACTGGCAGTTGGATGGTGCTTGTTATCACAAGATGTACCTCTGAATGATCTAGTTACAAAAATAGGTTTCATGACACATTAGAATGAAAGAGATATTGTGTGTATAAAGACCCAAATCCAATTGATTCTTAGAAAGAGCTCATGGTTAGTTTCCAAACATTGAAAGTAACAGAGTTTGTGAATCTAAGGAAGGAAAAGTCTTATCAGTCACAATTGCCATTTCCAACACATAATTAATTGGAGGGGAGAGAGTGTTGAGTAGTGGAATACAGAAAGGTAGAATGGTGCACTACTACAGAATAAAACATTAGCCAAAGCTGTATATTTTCCTCAAGAGTTTGTTCTTTGGAAACATTTTTTTCTTATGTATTTCCATCCTGGAACAAAGGTTTATTTTGTTTTTTTAGGGCCAAATTCTAAGGTCTACCCAGCATTTAATTAGCCATCACTCAGGCAAATTCACACTGGCTTCAAAAGGAACTTGGCTCAGTAAAGACCTCATAATTTGGCTCTCAGTGCATTTTAAAAGTAATATTGTGTATTATATTGTGATAATCTTTTAGGGGCGGGGTGGCATTCAACAAGTGGCAGAACTCATCTTGTGTTCTTTACCTCCCTGCATGGTTACAAGTTTCAGCAGTGCCTACACCTCTCTCTGTTTAGTTTTTATGTATCTTTTTTAGTATTTGTTGAAAACTATGATGGGTGAACCTTAATATTGTTATTTATTGTGTGCAAGGTTGACCAACGCTCTATAAGCCTCTAGAAAAATGCTATCACTGCTCTGAGCAGCTAACAATCTAAGAGTCACACACCATATCTGAAAAAGCATGAGGTAATGTGGAATCTCAAAAGGTTTGGAGTTAGTTTAGGTAAATGCAGGGCTGGGTACAAATACAAACTTTTGAGTGCTTGTGCAAATTATCTGCATGAGTCTGCAAAATTTGATTTGAAACCTCCCAAGGACAGGTTCATTCATGAAACTTCACATCAGGCCAGAAAGAGTGTGAAAAACACAAGTCTCTTTCATGATATCTCAGCACTTTCCAGTTTGGTCCAAGCTAGCTGCTGAAAATACAGAGGCCATTTTACAAAAAGGAGAGGGAGCGCTACAGATAAAGATACTCAAACCTTTCACATTACAGACCTAAAATTCAGACCTAAATTGAGAGGTGAACCTGAACGTTTGCAAAGCACATGGTTGTTCTGATTTAGGATTCTGTTCATTCTTCTAAATCCTGATCCAGTTCTGGATCTAGATATAAACTTCCTCAAGATTCCACAGACTGGGTAAGTCAATGTTAATTTAGTGTGGATTCATTTCTAGGAATGGGCAAAAGAAAGGGTTGTCTTTTTTTCAAAGGCAGTTTGGCCTACTAAAAAACCAAGGACTCCTCTCCTCAATGTGCCATTGCAGCTGAGGAGACATACACCAGTCATAAAGGGATTGGTTATTAATAATGTTTGTGAGTGAGGAAACCAATAATTTTTGTAATGCTGACTAAAAAGGCACGAGTCAAGAAAAATCAGAGGTTACTGTGTTTCAAGATTCTCAACTCCTAGCCAAACAACAAGACTATGTCCAGGAGCCTCAAACCTGGACATTTTCCATTACACCTGAACAAATTTTACACAGGAAAGTTTTACTCATGCTAGGGAAAATTTCACTTTACACAGATCTAAGCTCTATCCCTAAGCTCTCACCTCATGCACAGACGTCACAATAGGAAAGCAGACTATAAATCAAAAACTGCCCAGCAGATTTGAATATTTATATAGTCGAAGGGAAAAGCCAAAGAAAATTCTATAAAAAATTGTAGATTTTCTCTATCAAACATTTCTTTTTTCCTGTTGTTGTTCTCTTTCATCTTGCACACCTTAAACTGATACAGTCTATTTAAATTAGTTGTTTGGACTGAAGAGTGTCCTCACTAACTTTTCCATTTCATCACACATTGGCTGATAACTTGCTAGTGAAGAAAGCAGTAAATCAGCCAGCTTGTGACTTCTGGAGAGATTTGAATTTATCAGGGTATAGAAAATTGGATTCTCTCTTCCTTTTTTTTTTAAGGAAAAGAAAAGCAAGCCAAACATACAGAAAACATCTGGGAACTTGACACTGAAATATAAAGTTCCCTTGCAATTGATACAGCCTTTTCCAATAGCATCCTAATTGTATAAAGCAGGGACTGCTGCTATCCATTAACAACCATATTTCATTTTTCCCCTCTTAGCAAAAGGTATGGGGGTGTGTAGTATCAAGAAGCTAGCCTGCACCACTGTTCCCATGTTTACCCTTAGCACAATATACCTTCACTAATACAGCATTACATCAGACCTGACTGTCATGGTTCTGGCAATGTTTCCATTATAAAACCTATCTCTTACTCTGTGGATAAATCATTTCAGACTAAGACTCATACACTTCATGTAGAGTATACTCAAGTGTGCAAAAACATGCTTCCATGCACTGTAGAGTCTGAAGGACACAATATGGATTTAAATGGAGTTATCTGGAAACAAGTTTTTTATAATATTCTTACAAAGTGAAGCCTGAGAGCCAAATTGGGCTCACAAATTTTTACAGTGCAGCCCATATCCACTCAGGTCTTTAAAAAAAGAGGTGCAACCCATGGATATTTGCAGTTCCAGGACCACTCCACTTAAGATGGAGTGATGGATACGGGGAACTGCAGCCTCATTGCTCTGCACCTCTTTAATAAAGATTTAATAAAGAGTGGCTACAATCTGCTCTACTTTTACAAATTAGGTGTAATACTTGGACTACCTGTAAATTTCCTGTTGCAGCCCTCAGCTGGGTACAGCTTGGCAATTGTCCTTGAATTAACATAACATAAGGAAAAATGTTCAGCTCCTCCAGGTTAAATTGCTTGATTCAGCACCCGATAATTCTATTAATGTTTTAGAATATGCAGTATTCTAACTCTGCCAACAATAAGAGATACCCTGTTAATGCTCAGGGTATTTATGCTCATTATTCCCATTAGTGTCAGTGGGATTTACCTTTATAATTCTCTGATGCGTTGATGAAAAATAGACTTCCAAAGAAAGAAAGGAGGGAAATTCTTCTCCTTATCCCTAGATAAAAACAACATAATTTCCTCAGGTTTTCTTCCAGCAGATGAACTTCTAACACTTAATCTCTTGCAGTCTGATTTTCAGAAGTGCCGACCACCCACAACTCCAACTGAAGTCTGAAAATCAAGCTCTTGCTAACATCGTCTTCCAGCATTACCTATATCTACAAAAAAACTGACACTTCGATAAAAAGAGATTCAGATTTTCTAAGGTTTTTCTTCATTGCTCTTGTCTTTATGCATTTTTCCCTAGGAAATACAGGATTTTTTTTAAGGCCATGGAAGACTGACTTAGGAACTGGATAAGGGTCAGGCAAAGAATTTGCAGTATCCTCTTGTCCACCATTATACTACACTGCACCTCCAGTGCAACATATAAGTGACCTGGTTGTGCCACCACCCAAAAGGAGAAAGAGGTCGGTATGGATTCAGTAAATATGGACCTGAAAAAGTCCAAGAAGGTTAGTCCTAATAGTGCTTTATAGTGACAGACTCAAAGAGCTCAATCTGTTTAGCTTAACAATGAGAAAGTTAAGGTGTGACATGATCACAGTCTGTACATACTGAGATACTCATAGCATCAGGGCACGTCTTCACTACCCACCGGATCGGCAAGTAGCAATCGATCTATTGGGGATCGACTTATCGCGTCTAGTGAAGACGCAATAAAATCGATCCCTGATGGCTCTGCCGTCGACTCCGGAAATCCACCACGGCAAGAGGCGGAAGCGGCGTCGACGGCGGCACGGCAGCAGTCCACTTACCGCCGTCCCCACAGCCAGGTAAGTCGACCTAAAATACGCAACTTCAGCTACGCTATTCACGTAGCTGAAGTTGCATATCTTAGGTCGACCCCCCCCCCCCCGTAGTGTAGACCTAGCCTCAGAGATTTACTGGGATTTACTGCAAGTACCCACTCCAGTACACACAGGCAGAACTAAATTTCCCACTAGCTCCCTAGCTTAAATCAACAGCATAATGTACAAGACAATTTAACACTAAAATAAGGATATAGCATCATTTACTGATGGAGGTGCTGTCTATATACTAAATATCACAACCTTCCCCCACACATACACAAACAAATAAATAAGAAGTTGAACAGTAGCGCCTAAGAATCAAGGTAGTCTGCCATCCACACAGGTTTCTGTGGGCATAGGCACCAAGTCCATGGATGCTCCGGGGCTGGAGCACCCACGGGGAAAAATTAGCGGGTGCTCCGCACCCACTGGCAGCCAAGCTCCCCCCTCCTCGTCTCCTTCTCCCTGCCCTGAGTGTGCCACGTCCCCGCTCTACCCCCTCCCTCCCAGCGCTTCCCTCCCCTCCGCCACCTAACAGCTGTTTGGCAGCACTTAGGACTTTCTGGGGGGGGAGAGGAGTTGGGACGTGGTGCGCTCAGGGGAGGAGGCCGAGAAGAGGCAGGGCAGGGGCGGGGACTTGGGGGAAGGGGGTAGAATGGGGGCAGGAAGGGGGCGGGGCCAGGGCCAGCACAACCCATTAGGCAACCTAGGCGGTCACCTAGGGCACTAACATTTGGGGGGGGGCGGCCAGATCTTCGGCCGCACCGGTCGTCGGCGGTATTTCTGGGGCGGGACCTTCCACCGCCTCTGTCGGGGGCGGCAATTCGGGGGCGGGACCTTCCGCCGCCTGGGGCGGCAAAAAAGCTGGCGGCGCTCTTGGGCGGGGCTGAGGTGGGAAAAGGTGGGGTGGGGCGGGGACTTTGGGGAAGGGGTGGAATGGGGGTGGGACAGATCGAGCACCCACTGGGCAGAGGGTAAGTCGACACCTTTATCCATGGGCATCTGCCCACTCAAGTCCTATATTCAGTCATGGACACCTCACTCATAGTTGGATCCAGATGATCAGTGAGTGCAGGGTTCATGTCCTCTAGGTCAGTTCTATCTGTTGTGGACAGATTGTCTGTTAAAGACAGCACTGTGTTGTGGCCCTGAGAACATCCTGGCAATTCCTCCAACACAACTGATCTGTTATGAGCCACAGGAACCTACTGGGGTACCTCCAAATGCACTTCTGCATCCTTTGGGATAGTTGTTGAGCATCCTCAGTATTTACCCTCTCCGTTCTCTCAATGAATCTGTGCACCAGTTCTCAATGCATTACAAAGGGGTGAGCTCTTGCTTTTTGTAAGTTGTTTAGTTTCTTACTCACTATGTGAGGTCCCCTCCAAAACAGAGTTAAGTTTGGGATTTTTTCCAGGCTGCTTTTTCCAGTTGTGTGGCCACACCTTCTTTCTTGGATGGGCATATTATTTTCCTTTTTCCTGGCATCTTGTGCCTGGCACTCCCATCTGGCTCATCTGTTCCTCCACCTTCTGGAATGCTATCCTTGTGTCACTGATAAAAGACTTTGCTCCATCATCCATCTGTTTAGGTGCGCAGGGTCTTGATAGGGTTGCCAATTTTGGTTGGACATATTCCTGAAGGTTTTATCACATGACAATCTTTAAAGATTAATCTTTAATTCCTGGAGGATTGGCAACTCTAAGTCTTGATGTTCAGGCAGCAAGAACTGGCAAGTCACAGGCAAGCACAGGTTTGCAGAGTCCAAAAATAATCCAATAAAGAGAGTAATAGGTAATTAAGTGCCTGCTGATGTTATATGCAAAGATGACAAAAGGCAACTTCGTATCCCAGTCTCGTTTATCTTCACTGACTCTAAATATAGAACCAATAGTGTGGATTATTCTCCCCACTCTCCCATTACTCACAGAGTAGTCCTCACATTGGTTATCTGGAGTGGTCAGCACGCCTTATGTAATAACTGTGATTCAAATTCCTTCCTCTGATCACTACAGATGCACTTTGGTGGGCCAAACTGCAACATTACATGTTTCATCAATACATCCATAACCATCTCAGTCATTTTATCCTTCAGTGGTTGTATGACAACATCTACTCAGAGAAGAGGTCATACAGTGCCAGCAAATACCAATTTCCACCTGGTGTGTCTGGAGTGGGCATTTCAAGCCAATCTGTATGAACTCCCAAGGTTTACTAGATTGTGGCAGTTCTGCCTCTTCTTGCTGGCATTTTCCCTTCTTAACAAGACAGGAAAGCACCCAGTCCTTAACATCTGCAACAGCCATGCCCAGCCAAAAAAATCTGTTGGATACATAGTTCTGTATCTTTTTGCATCCCAGGTACCTGTCACTTCCTTATCAGGAAGTCATTCCAGTACCATTATCTGTAAGCTTGTTGGCAAGACAATGGATGTTACCGTTATATATCACCAAGTTGATAACCAGATCAATGGATAAACATTCCTGAAATGCATTGAACTTCCCCAGTCTAGGTCTCCTTCAGTAGGGTCTATTGGCACACCAAACACAACTTAGAGTCCTTAGACGGTACTTGCAGATGTCTTCACAAGACCATGCTGAGTCTATTCTCATAGCCCTTACCCCTGCTGAAAGCAGCAGCCAACAGATTTTGCTTTCCAGGTTTATGGTGAACCATGAATGTATATTTAGACAGTTTCTGAATCCATCTCCACAGGTGTCTTTCTGCGTTGTGCTTTGTAAGGAACCACTGCTGGGCACTGTAGTCTGTGTACACTGTGAATTCCATACCTAATAAATAGGGATGATAGGCCTTAAAGGCCTCCACAATAGCCAGACACTCCAGCTGTGTAACTGAATACTTGGTTTCCCTCTCATTTAACTTGTGACCTCCAAAAGCCATGCAGCAGCACCTACTGAGCTCATCTATTTGCTCAAGTGCAAATCCAACTGACACCTTTGATGCATCACAGGTTACCATGAATGGACAGGATACATCTGGGAATTTAAGCACAGCATGGTTTAGAAGTCCTTTCTTCAGTGACTCAAATGCTCTGGTGTTTTACCATCCAGACAAAGTTGCTCTTAGTTAGTTACAAATCTCCAATAGAATCCACAGAGATCTGCAAACTGCTGTACCTCCTCCAGATTTGTAGGAACCTTCCAATCCTTTATAACATTCAGTTTCTGGGGTTGAGGCTCCAACCCATTCTCACTGATTACACATCCTAGGAAGGTAATGTGACTCCTCGCATATTGACATTTATTTCGTGCAGGTCTAAACCCTGTCTCCTTAAAAAGAAAATTCTTCCACTTCCATCAGATGTTCATTTGTTTCCATAAAACATGGGAGGAAGTCATGTAAGTACATGAGAGTGTCTTCTGTTCTCAAAACTTGGGTTAGATCATTTGTTACCTTCTGAAATGTCCCTGAGTCCAAAAGGCATTCTGTGGAATTTTTAACAGTGAGAGTAATTAACCATTGGAACAATTTTGCAAGGGTTTTAGTAAATTCACCGTCACTGGAAATTTTTGACTCAAGCTTGGATGTTTTTGTAACAGATACTCTAGTTCAAACAGGAATTAATTCAGGGAAATTCATTGGCCTGTGTTATATAGGAGGTTAGACTAGAAAATCACAGTCGTTCCTTTGTCTTTATAATCTATGAATAATCTCTTAATCTAATTATGAGTTTGGTTCAACCACCTGGACTATAAAAAACATTTTAGTTTAAAATCCTTGGTATTAGTCACAAATTCATATCTTATTGTCAATAGTATCCCACTTACATCTATTATGTTGTGTTATCTATGAAGATGGTTCACTGAAAATGCACACCTTAGTCTATTCTATAGTAAACTTGCATTTTGACATTACAATGCAAAAATGAATGTTGGAATTCATATATACAGAGTATATAAATTCACAGCTAGAGAGAATATATATCATAAGAAACATTCTATGTTCTACATAAGCCAATATGTGTAGCCTGGTAAATATGAGGTATGTTTTGCTGTGAAAATGTTCATTTCCCTCTCTAAACAGAATGAAGCGCATTTTAATTTAAAAAAATATATATGGTGACCATGTGTGTGCACACACATACTAAAGTTGTGTATTATCTCACATGACTGAATTTCCACACAAGAGTTTATTGGAAAACCAGAAGTCTATGAACACCTGAAATTAAATGCACAAATGTGTAAGAAATTCCCAAAACTGATGGAAGTTGAGTATAAACTTAAATAGAATTAAAACTGCATGCACAAAGATTAATATCAAATACCACCTTCTTTATCTTTTCTATACTTTAAGCCCCTTAGATATCCACAGAGAGTATTATGGGTGCTTGCTTTCTCTAGTGGGCAGTATATTAAATTACTCCATGTACATATGGAACTTCGTTATTAAGAAGGCAACATCATATTATAGTGGATAATAGAGCAAGGACTCACCTAGCACTGGGCTGGGATCTGGATTTGCCTTCATATCAAATATACTAGCCGGTGGGTTGCACTGGAGATTAAGTTCTTAGAGACCTAGACTCTGATCCAAGCAAAGCATTTAATCATTTATTTAATTTCATGTACATGAGCAGTTTGATCGAAGCCAACGGAAGTTAAGCATCCCTCTTAATTACTCAGCTAGATCATGGCCCTAAAGATTAACTTTTAGTTACACAGAACTTTGTTCAAGATTTCTTAGGCAGTAATACTTAATAATAGAACTGGAAATGTGGGGCCTGATTCTCCACCCCCTTGTATCTTGTACAGTCATTTACATATGTGTAAAGTAATTGCAGATTGGCAGCAAATGGAACCAGATCAGAATGACAGTGTTTAGCTACCAGGATGCCAAGAACTTACCTTCAGAGGTGGTCCCTGTCATCCAGGGTTGAGTTACATTGATGGGACAGCATGAGAAAAGCTCGCAGTCTGCAGTATTGCTGTCCATGCTTTATTTGTGCTGTGGGTTTCCAGTGATGTTGATATGACACCTTTTAGGACAGCTGAAATTTGTTTAAAAATTCAAAAAGAAAGAAGATACCTACTACATGCACAAAAATTCAGGGAGGACAGATTGCACTCAAGTCTTGTGCCTAGCTCAAGTTTTCCTCTTCTACTTTCTCAGATGCTGATTACTCAGATCACAGGGTCTGGTCTGTGTCTAGGAGCCGTGGCCGTTAATACTTTTTAACAACACCTGCTCCAAGTTCTCTCTGTCTCGCTATCTTCTAGATGCCACGGTTGATTCTTTTCACAGTTCAGTGGAGCAGGAGCAATAGGTGGAACAAGTTGCATTCTGGGAGCCAGACCTCAGTTAACTTGATGTAAACTGGAAGTAATTCTATCTAAATGAATGCAGTTACTCCTAGGTTATAGCAGTGTAAGTGAGATCAGAATTTGGCCCTATGTATTGCTGAATACAGTATGATTACTTTTCTATGAATTCCTGCTTCATTACCCTCTCTGATTTACCTTTCTAGAAAGGTATCCAGCCCTGACATTATGCTATGTCTTTGGAGGCACTCATTTGATAGAATGTAATCCTCTACTAGTAGACTGGAGAGCAAATGCACCAGCAGCATGGCCATTAGTAACCCTACGTTTGGTGGATTAAGCTTTTGATGACAGATGGTATCAAACTGGACCAAGATTTAAAAAAAAGTTTGGCTTCTAAATGGGAGTTGCTACATGTTAGGCACTTTTGAAGATAAACCCATTTACTTAGAAGACCAAAATTTAGGCTCCTAATTTTTAAAAAATTCTTGACCATAGAATCTGCTATAAACAAAATGTATACCTGATACAAATCTGATAGCTGGTAACTATCTTATAAACAAAACCCCAATCTGAACACACTAAAACTCTGGAAAAGTTTGAATCTACAGTGGAGCTGAAAATTGGGCTTAAAGGCCGTCTCAAGTTTTAATAGTTTAATAAAGGAGTGACATGTTTTTCCACAACTCCTTTGTTGAGGAAGCAGAGACAAGCTGACTATGAAAAAGTGAAATTAAATTGGTACCAAAGTATCTTCAATGTTGACAATGCTAAGTTTCTGCAGCAAGTAACTTGAATCTTCTTCCTACCCATCTCTGATTTACATTGTTTACATTCAAGTAAGTTATGTATATTTTCCAGTATGGTCATAGGAAGGATCATACCTATCTGGATTTATTACTATAACTAGGTCTATATGGTCTGAACAGACTTTGAGTTCCTTTGGAGCTGGGGAGAAATTAAACATTTTCATTTCTACAGATTCAGACTTGTTGTGTAACGTGAAAACAGAATTTAGCCACAAATTGTCTGAATCCCAAGGGAGTTTAAGGATCAACAATGAACTGTAACTTTCCAGAAAGATACTGGAAGGAGTAGCATATACATTAGAGGAGTTTAATAGAGATGTAACATTTTTACATCTTCAAAGAGCAAAGCTGTCCTTTCAGTCTGAATAGCATCTATATAACTCAAAGAAAACGATATAATGAGAATGAATAAAAGTAACGTCTCTATGAGAGAGCACAGTATGTGTGTGTGTCTCCTCTAAATAGTCAGCCAACTCTGCCTCTCAGTCTGTCTTCCTATCTTTGCGAACTGCAGTGTCCTTACAGATCTAAAAATGACAAACACAAAAATCAAAGGCGTATAGAAGTTATACAGCTAAATACAACACATTAAGCAGCAGTGATTTTAGTCCTGAAACTATACGGAAAAAAACTCATGGTTCTCGATTCCAAGATTAAAAGCTAGTCAGATATTTAAATTAGAAGCCTTAATTCTATAGAATCTTTTGAAAGTGAAGTATGTACCTAGGGTCTCTGACAGGATTGTACTCAGGGAGCTAGCCCACACTGCCAGGGCTACACTGCCATTTTTAGCATGCTAGCTTGATCAAAGCTAGTGATGTATGTCTAACCAAGCTGGAAATTACACTTCCAGCTCCAGTGCTCTGCTCTGTCAGTGCACAAACCTGTATGACTAGCACTGGCTCAATTTCAATAGATTTGGAATTTTGATTTGCCTCAGATAAGTACCCAAACCTTAAGATGTTTATTCAAAGCAATTCTGCTATTTTAGTCTGCAAAATTTAACTGGAAATCTCATGAGAAAAATGTTTTTCATGAGATTTCCAGTATTTCTGCCTCCTGGTTTAGCCAGATCTAGAAATATCAAAGCTTTAGGAGTTGGGAGTTGTCTCCCTTTTCCTTTGACAGTAGAAAAAAGTATTGTTGTCTCTCAAGCTATTGATAAATATTAACCACACTTTTTTTAATAAATAAGCATTGGGTATACATTTTCTAACTCAAAAATAATCAACAAGTAAAAAAATCAATCAGGAAATTGAGAGTTTACCAACAGCAGCACTACAAGCAATAATACAGCCTGTCTTACACTAACATTTACTAAATAGAAAAAACTACTTTTTTTTTCCTTTTTTCAGTTGCTTTTTAAGAGTTTTCATGAGCAAGGGTGAGTAATAGTGTTGTAAACAAAATAAAGATTTTTTTTAATGCGCTGGAAGCAATTTAAATGCTGTTACCTAATAATATTCAGTATTCATATAGTGCTTTTCGGCTTCAAGCACTATATTAAATACTTCTCACAACAACTCAGGTGCCCAATGCCCCCCATACAAGAAATGAGTAAATTACATCGACTTTCCATTGTTACACCCTTGGGAAATAGGTAAAGTATAATCCCATGTGAAGATGACATTCTGCTGCAAGTGCTCACATATCTGTTTCAAATGATGCATTTTGTTTTTCCTGTTGGAAAAAATATCTGTAAACTGAGACAAGTGACAGAACTGAAAGATTCATTTTAGGATGAAATTGGTTGTGACATGTGTACACATATCCTATTAAGAGGGTTTTATTGTTATTTTAAAGTCTCATTAAAAGCCTACAGTCAAACAGGAATAAAAAGGGGCTTATTTCAGGTATTCTCCAAATGCCCATTTTGCATTTGGGCCCAGTCTTACATTCTTCCAGCTCAATAAAAGTTTTGGTTATATAAGAAATGCAAGAGCATTGCCTGCTATTAAGTAAGACTCAAGTAAGCTACAGTAACGGGTACAGCTACTGCATTTGTAAGTGAACTCTGGAGATCCAGTGGCATGTACTGGCCCTTTGCAAGGTTACTGTTGCATTTACAGCACTTCCCTGTCTTTTGCTTTTTGTTTTTTGCCCCTTTTTGCTCCCCCAAAAATACCCATTGTTCTAAGTAATAGAATATCCTTGCATGGCTTGATTCTCCACTGCCTAGCACCTTGTATAGTCATTTGCACCTGGGCAAAATGTGTGCATTTTATACCCCCTTGGCACAGGTGCAAATGACCCTACAAAAATGTAATGCAGTGGGGAATCAAGACTGCAGAGCATTCCCTTATGTTTCATATACCAACCCCTATTCAATAACATTAACCTGTTTATTTGAGGCAGCTAGTAACTTGGTAATGCAGCAAGAGGATTTGACCAGTTTAGAAACTGATTGTACCTTATTTTAGAAGTCACCCTGCCTCCTGCCAGACTGGGAAGACTGTGATTCATGAGAGCCTTTGACGTTAATATGCTTAATTTTTGTAAGTTGGTAAAAAGGAAATAAGTTAGAGGGTCCTTTTTGGAGAGGGTTACCCTACAACAATCTAAGACGGGCACAGGACCCACGGAAAGGGCAACCTAAAGTTTGTGTTAGCCAGCAGCACCTCTAGCTTTACCTCTTTTTGCTGTAATCATGTTTGCTATCTTATAGGAACAGGGCTACAGTTGGTGAAGAACTGCCACTAGCAATCATAAAATAGACCCAAAGTGGTCATGTAGCCTGCTTGTTAAACTTCAACTTTTGGTAGCCTTTAAGCAGAAAGAACTGACTTCTTGAAACGTAATCTGGTTATTTCATCAGAGACATAACACAAAGTCTCCGGTTTGATTTTTTAATTCACTATTTCAAGGCAATATATAATCTACAATTTGACCGTAAAATTTTGAGTGGGCCGGAGACAACATGAGACACTATGTCTGAGAAATCTAGGTAGTTACCTGGTGGCTGCAGCGTGACTCTCTTGTTAGCACCCTAAAATTAGAATGTTAATCTCAGATTGGCACCCCATTCTCTGTCACTCAGGTCTTGCTAAACAGTGATCTGATTATGGCCACTTATGTAGTATTTGTTTTCATATAATCCTTCTAGCACCATAAATGCTAAATATACTGTGCCGTTTAAATATAATGTTAACACCCAAGTGACTCTTGTTAACTGTGTTGGAACAGTCATAATAATCATTTAAGAAAACCACAAGTGATTTCCAGACTTTTTATTTGGAAAAATGGCATTTATATTGTTTCGTTTAATGAACAAACAGGCTCCAGCAGGCAGTGCTGAATATTTTAAGAACTTTATGGCCCCCTAGGACTTCCTAGCTGTTATTATGTGGCACACTATAGAGACCTGGATCTTCTTGTGACAGTGGGGAGAGAAATCAAAGCTTCTTACTCAAAAAGGACAAGCCCCTACCATTTGAGCTATGATCAAAGTCTCCATTATATGTTAGCAATTTGGGGCCCATGACACACATAAACTTGACGATTCCATCCAGTGGAAGGGACTGTGTATTGGGACAGACACTAGCAAACCCATTACAATAGTCTCACTATAAAATAACCTTAACAGAATGTCACCCCACTGGCTGAATGGGTGAAAGATCTGCTTGGATCGGCTTAAGAATAAAATGGGGAGTGTATGCAGAGTTAGGACCCTTCTCCCTTTGGGCACTTTGTTGCCCACTAGTCAGCCCAGGGCCGGCTCCAGGCACCAGCTTAACAAGCAGGTGCTTGGGGCAGCCAAGGGAGAGGGGCGGCACCTGCGGCAATTCGGGGGCGGCAGGTCCCTCACTCCCTCTAGGAGCAAAGGACCTGCCGCTGAACTGCTGCCGCCGATCGCGGCTTTTTTTTTTTTTTTGCTTGGGGCGGCAGAAATGCTGGAGCCGGCCCTGAGTCAGCCAGGGAGAAATGGGAACTAATTCACTCTTTGCTCACCATCAGCATTAATTTTTATAATTGCCTGGGGTTTTTTGACCTTCTTGCTCCATTTCAGCTGAACCCTCCCTCCCCCTAGTTATATAGTATAGAAACTTTGTTTTTAGGCATGCTGTGGGTCTGACCAATCACCTGGTTTAGGGATCTTTACCCTTGAGGCCAAACTGGCTGCAGCCTGGTACGTTTTTTCACCTTCCTCAAAGCATCATGGAGACACAGTTAGGTTAAATAGGAATAGGACTTAGACATTTAATATTTGGAATTTGTGTAAATGTTAGTGCATCACAACTTGTGGCCAGCATCCAGTGGTCCAAAGGGGCCTGCACCCAGAAATAAAAGAGACCTGGGATTTTGCTGGTGGACCTCGAGACTGTGGGGAAAAGGCACATCTGCAGACTGAGGTCACTCTTTGGTATCTTCTGTCCCCTTCACACAGGGGAGGGTAAGAGGATTCAGCAGAGCAAGCTGAATTTGAGGGTAGACAGTGGAAAGTCTACCCTGAGTTATGGGCTATATGCTGAGAGCCCTATAAACCCCACAGTGGACTTAAATGCCTGGTATGGTGCAGTGAAGATAACACTGGGGTGCTCCGTTGGATAAAGTTGTGGCCTGCTGCTTTAATCCATTCCCGTGTCTGTCCTTATTCACTTGCATATCCTGATCAAAGTGCTGTAACAAATTGGGATTGGTCATCCTGTTTCTTTATATTTTCTGCACTAGTAAATGAATACAAAATTGAACATGTAACACATATCAAAGCCTCTGTATGAATTGAACTCCCACTAGCTTATCCAGGACAGCTCTTTGTATGCTCCTTGATTCCTTTACAAGGAAGGCTGACACATCACTTAAACCAGTGGTTCCCAACCAAGGATACACATACCTCTCGGGATACACAGAGGTCTTCCGGGGGTACATCAACTCATCTAGATATTTGCCTAGTTTTACAACAGGCTACATAAAAAGCACTAGTGAAGTCAGTACAAACTAAAATTTCATACAGACAATGACTTGTTTATACAGCTCTATATACTATATCAGTGTTTCTCAACCTGTGATTTATTTTATAATTATATGGTAACAATGAGAAGGCAATTTTTCAGTAATAGTGTGCTATGACACTTTTGTATTTTTATGTCTGATTTTGCAAGCAAGTAGTTAAGTGAGGTGAAACTTGGAGTATGGAAGACACATCAGCCTCCTGAAAGGGGTACAGTAGTCTGAAAAGGCTGAGAACCATTGACAAACTACAGAAATAACATCACTAGGTCATTAAGAGTCACTACACTGCAGAGACAAAGGAGGTTTGAAACACAGAAATTACTTTAGGGAAGAAACTGAAATTAAATTCCGTACTTGACTATCACTTCAAGGGAAACTTATGTTTCCAACATTAAAATACTAGTGTCATGGAAGGATTGTCTGAGCACAAAGATAGCTATGAATTAGCAAATCAGTGTTAAAACTCAGGCCTTGAGCTGAGCATAACCATACTCAGGAGATTAATCTTGCCCCATTTCTCCAAAATCCATGGTATTCAGTCAGATTTGCAACTGAGGATGCATTCCAGTGTTATTAAGTCTGTGTGTTTCAACTATACCTCAATCCATGTGCACTCTTTCCTGTGTTCTCTGCTGTTGCACCAACAGCTGTGCAGTCAATTATCCAGACATCCTGACCAACTGGAATATGAGTTTTCAGCATTTTTGTGCCTGTTCTGAGGGGACAACAACAAAGGGACTCAAAGAATTTGGCTCAGAATTATGTAAATAAAAATCAGGAGCAACATTCATGAAATGTATAGGTTTGTCTTGAATGCTTAGTACTGAACTTACAAGGCTGCAAGTTCGGCTGCATCTTATTTTGCTTTTTGTAGGCACTGTGTAGACATAAATAAGCTATCCTTAACAAACCTAGCTTTCATACCCCACAGAGAGGATTACCTCCAAACACTTACCCAGAAATGGGAAGAGAAAGGAGATTGTGCAAAGACTGCAAATTAAAGTACATTTGATTGTGTTTGCCTGCCCATTTTATTTCAGCTTGTTGGGAACAATTCTACTGCTGTCTAAGGCTGGGCAAAAAATGAGTAACAAATCTGATAACTGTCAGTTCACTGATGACTATATTCTCAAATATATTAATTATTCAAACAAAACCATTTCCTAAATAATTTCTGATAGTAATTCTTAGCGTGTCACTCAGTCACAAGGAGTTTCTTCCAAATGTTCAATACTGAGAATTTGACCCATTTTCATTAGACACACAAGTTACCGTATCTGTTTCGGTTCCCTGATTGGATGAGCAAGACTGTTAAAATTGGATTACCCGTGTAAAGAAGAATTTGAAATTCACCTATAAAAACTGCTTTAAAACTTCCTGTTTCCACAAACATTTTTGCCAGTAAACTAATTCACTAGAACATTAGTGGAACACAAATACAAGAAGGCAAATGTAGCACTTGTTTCAAAAGTCAAACAAATATTCACAGACAGATGTTTGCAGGATTCGCTTAATTCTCATGCTGCAGGCTTTACAAATCAAAGGAAATTATCATTTGTAATGGATAACTCTTCACTATGGCCTTGATGCATGTGAATAATCCCATTTATTTCAAGGTCTTGGTGCCCTATGATCCTGTTTGCCTTTTTCTGTATTTAATTCCAAGTCCTTCAGGGAGCAAACAAAGCAGATACTCCATCTATAGCTATTTTCCTCCACCCTGTTTTGGTCTTGTCTATTTAGATTGTTAGATCTTTGAGGCAGGGATTGTCTCTTATTTATTTTTACAGTGCCTAGCACAATGGGACCCTGTTCTCAATTAGCCTCTAGGCACTACCATAATAAAACAAAACAAAGAAGGTACCAAGTGGACTTCTTTCACAACAAGCTAGATTTTACTTACACTGGTATGAATTGGGAGTAACCCCACTGGCTTCACTAGAATGAACACTGCAACAACTCAAACTGGAACATATCTTTGTGTCACCTCTTTGCTTAATGACATATTTCCCAAGTGCTAATTTATGAAGAACTTCAGATTCAGTTCATTTTAAACCAGGTTAACTGAGCACTGAGCAAACAGTATTCTACTTCTGTCGTAGCATTTGGAACATATAAATCATAAAGATTATAAATAATTGAGAATTAGCTTCTCAACCAGAGAATTTCCTTTTACTGCTCTTTACTACACAGATGAAATGTAAGTCCACAGAAACATATTGCACTTATCACACTGAAGACTGCTATAACTATATTAAAATACATCCCTAGTATTATGTTTCCATGTAAGCCATTCTGAGAGTTGCCACAGAGATGTTATGCAATTGTGAATGGGAGGGGAACTAGGGCTGGGTGAGGATATCCATCAGAAAACCTCTCTATTAAGATTATCGTACATACAACTGAAATCTTTTGAGAACCCCAATCTAGATATTTCAGCCACAAAGTCCTTGTAAAATAAATAAATGAACAAATAAAACAGTAGTACTGCAGTTCCAAATGGTCAGTAGAATTAGGTTGGTTATACAAGTAAACTAAAAAGCTCAGCTCCTCATGATGTACATAGTATTAGAGGGGTAGCCGTGTTAGTCTGGATCTGTAAAAAGCAACAGAGAGTCCTGTGGCACCTTTAAGACTAACAGATGTATTGGAGCATAAGCTTTCGTGGGTGAATGCTCACTTTGTCGGATGCATGTAATAGAAATTTCCAGGGGCAGGTATCAATAGCTTCTCAGGCTGCTTCTAGAACTTAATTGATCTGATAATAAACTTCTTTCAAGTTTCCTGAATAAGGAGCATGGGAGGAACATGAAGAAAACATTTTGACCGTGGTAAGATACCGAAAAGGAGGTAAGAAAATGACTGAGAGCAAAGATCAGGAAGAAGCTCCAAGTCCATTTATTTATTAATTTATTCTGAGCATCCAAAGATGTACTGGACACTTCACAAAATGAGTAAAGACAGAATCCTTCCAGTGACTTCAATGGGCAATGAATCAAACCTTAAGGGTCTAATCCCACCCTCAATTTTTAAACCAACATCAAAACTCCACTTTACTTCAATGGGAACAGGATCAGACTTCTAACTCTCCTATTTAATGGCTGTTCCAAAAGTGCTGCTATGTTTAATCAATAACTATATCCATTTAGTATAGGGGTCTACAGCTATGGGATTCTCAAATACGCAATGCAGAGCAACTTTATCAATGTCATCATTGCTTACTCTCCTAATTATACATTAAGGCTTATAGCATGTTCTAAAATATATTTTGAGACATTGTGATAGCCAGTGAAAAAATATCATGTTCAATGGGGAATGTATTCCAGTGCTATCATTTATAAATGGTCAGAATCACCTGTATTATTACAATTTTCTGTTCACAGTGTGGTATTTCTTGAAAGCAAATGACTGGACATTGTTCCCTGAAATACTTGTCTTGTTGCTCAAAAACACTGGAGCATCAGCTGTCTCATACTAAATCTCTTATAAGTAGCAAACAATGTTAAAACGGGCATTTTAGAAAATGTAATAATCTAGGTTTCATTCAGTGTATTCCAGAGACACCTGGTTCTTATATTTACTTTCATTCTGTAGAATTTCTTAATATATTTTACACCATGTTTATTGATGCTTTTCAAGAGATTAGCCAGTTAAGCAGTTATCTATGCTCCAATTTCCTCAGGAAATACAGGTTAGTTTAATCTTCTTATACTCTTCAGTGACGCTATAGGGTCTGGCTACAGTTTTAAATACCACCTGATTCTAAACAGGTTCAAGAGGTTCAGAAATTTTGCTCTAAATTTTGAAGACTAACCTTGTGTATTTTGATCCTAAAGTTCAAGTTTCTATAAGTTGCATCCATAACATCAGGGGACACTTCAACTAAGACAAGAAAAAACAAAAACAAAAAACCTTGGACTAATCCCAGGAAATAGCCTAATTTTATTATGTGCTTAAGGACACTCTCAATAAGGCTAACAGTCTTTCAGCTGCTGTGAGACCTTTATAAACCTGCAAAGTTCATGCTGTGTGTGTGTGTGTGTGTGTGTGTGTGTATTATATATATGTATATAAGTATATTATATATATGTATATACATATATATAATACACACACACTCTATATATTACATGCTTACCATGTGCAGCTCTAAATAGAGAAATAAAGAGTAACGTGTAGTACCTTTCTGAGTTTCCACCACCAAAAAAATGTATGTGACTTAATTTCCTTTGCAATAATTTACTGGGATTTTAGCTAATGTTCTTCCTTTCCCACCAATCTGGCCAGGTCTTCTCTCTTCTTGCATCTCTGCACTAGCTGCTCTCTTCTTCTGCATTAAGTTAAAATTTCTCCATGACTCTTACCCAGCCTATATCTCTGGCCTTTTCCCCTTTTACACCTCTTAGCTATGGTCTGACCAAGGTTCACTCCTGAGCACTTCTTTGTTTTCCTTTGCCCATTCCCAACTTTACATTCCTTTCTGCCAATGTTCCTGCTGGTATTTTCTATACTTGGAACACCCACCGAAATAATGTACATTAAACTGCCTCCCTCTCCACTTTCAAAAACACCTATAAACCTGCCTATTCCCTGGAGTTCTAATAGCACAATTCACTCTGTATTTGCATTGTATTATATTCCCTGGTGCTTTTAAATTGTAAACTCTTTGGGGAAAGGAATTGTTATTGGTTTTGCATAATTCACCTATTACCACAAACACTTAAGGAACAATATAAATAATCCAAACTAATAACAAGTTGTGTGCAATTAAAAGCTTTTCTCCCTTGCAACCCAAATTCTCCTTCTGCTTGATCCCGCAGTGAAATCACAACAGCCAACCAGCTGCACAAACATGGCTATATCACATCACAAATTCAGACCATATCTTCACTGCAGAGGCAAAAAGGAGGAAAGTGGCCTGGGAAAGTGAATCCCTTGTGTCAATAAACCACACACTACCTCTAGGCTTTTATACACAGGAATTGCAAAACTCCACAGATAGCATGTATCTGATATAGTAGCAATGACCTCTGCCATCAACTAAGGAGTAGCCTTTATGGGCTCTAAAGCAGGGGTCGGCAATGTTTGGCACGCGGCTCACCAGGGTAAGCACCCTGGCGGGCCGGGCCAGTTTTATTTACCTGCTGACATGGCAGGTTCGGCCAATTGCGGCCCCCATTGGCCCGGGACGGCGAACTGCAGCCAGTGGGGGCTGCGATCGGCCGAACCTGCCACGTCAGCAGGTAAATAAAACTGGCCCGACCCGCCAAGGTGCTTACCCTGGCGAGCCGCGTGCCGAACGTTGCCGACCCCTGCTCTAAAGGAATTCTCACCCAGTCCTCTTTAGCTGGAAGGATTGAGCTGCCATGTGAGGATCTAAAGGCCTGAAGCTTTACCTCCCATCCTGTTTCAAAATTCTAAGCCTCTCCCTCCCTCAAGCCAATGTCACAAACATTTCCCGCTGATAAAGCTAATATTCTCATTTCCCTAAGTGAAGCAAAGATGTTCTGTGTCTTGAGTCTCATATACAGGAGACCTGGAAATAACTAGAGTAAGATAATCCCAGCTGCTTCTTTTAAAACTGAAATTTTATGAGAGAAGCAATTTTTTTACCAGCTTTCTCCCATCCCTTCCCAAACCAGGAAGAGGGGCTGAAATGAAATCACATATTGGGTTTTTTTAACCAAAATATTTTAAAACAAACAATTGTTCTTAAGTGTTAAAGGAAAACATAATTGACAAAATAATTTCTCTTTATCTAGAAACTGAGCCCACTGGAGGGCCTAAGCATTCTACCTTGTGCTTCACCTCAGTCCCTGTCAGCAAGAGGTCAGGACTAGGCATAGGACCCAGATCTGGTTGGGCTGAACACTACAACCAGACCAGCAGCAATACCATGCTTTGAAATGCAGGTCCCACCATTTCCTCTCCTTCCCTGAAAGCACCACAGCCCAGATTCCTTCCCTTTGGTCAGAGAACATCAACATCATATATTAGAAGGAACTGTCTGAAGAGCAACGTGGAGTGTTCCCATCCTTGCTACTCAGGGAAGAAAGTGCACATTTTAACACGATGCTCTGTGTATGAATTACAAGGGACATGACTGACTCCAACCTATTCATAAAGAGTGAAATTCACCCCTGAATAAAGGACCCACCAAGAGCTTTTTATGTTACTAAATTAGAATGGGGTGCAGAGTCTAATGATTAATGCACAGGTCTGGGAGATGGATCCAGGCCTGTTGCCAGCTATGCACTGTCTTGGTGTGTGATTTTGAGGAAGTAATTGAACTTCGCTGTGCTTCATTTTCCCCATCTGGAAACAGCTGCACAACACCATTACCTCTCACAAGTGTTATGAGGTTTAACTCAATATTTGTAAAGCATCTGAGACCCATGTATGTAAGGTACTGCAGAAATATTATTATATGCTCTCTCCATAGGAAGTGCATGCACATGTTTCCACATTCTACTTCCACTGCTGTCATCATTTTATTAAGCACAACTTGCTGAGCACCGTTAACCACATGTGCCAAAAGAACGAGAACCCTTTACCTTCACCACTGTGACAAATATTGGAGCTGCTGAGGAAGAGCTGTGATCAGCTTTTTTTTGGTTGCTGTTGTTTCTAAAGGTTGCTCCTAATTCCAGCAGATAAATTCACTCAATGATTTAAACTAAAGAAAGGAAGTCACACATGTGCAGACACACAAGTTCCCTCAGCGCTTATTTAATTCTCTGGAAAGCAATCACTAGAAGACTGTGTCAGTCTTCACAACCCTAATCTACTACCCCACACTGGAATGCATACAGGGAATCATTCAACAATTACAACCCATACTCAATGTGGACCAGACCCTGAAAGAAATCTTTCTTAGGCCACCTCTTCTGGCCTTCAAACAACTTCCCAGCCTCCCCTAGTTCATCATCAGAAGCAAGCTCCCACAAATCAGAACACACCAACTCAAAGTGGCACCAGAAACTGCCAAAACAACAAAAATGCAGACATAATTCCACTGTTATGATGATCAATACCCCTTCAACACACCTTTCAAGATCTACACATGCCAATCACAATATGTTGTGTACCTCATCCAGTGCACTAAATGCCCCAATAGCAACTATGTGGGTAAAACCAGATAGACAATCACTACACTCTCGAATAAACTCACACACACACAAAAATGATAAAAGATAAAAACACCTTATCACCCATGACCAAATCCTTTTCACAAAACAATCACTCCATATCTGACCTCTCAGTCCTCAGCCTTAAAGGAAACTTGCACAACACCTTCAAACGACAACTTATATTATATTATATTATATTAATTAAATTATATCATTATATTATATCATTATATAATATATTACATTCATATAAAAGTTATATTCATAACTTTGTTAAACACTAAAAATCATGGATTTAATAAAAGTACTGGATTTGTGGCTTATTACAACAATCTGTAACTCACTAACCTCCCCCACTTTTTTGTTCCTATGACTGAAGAAGTGTCAACGGGCCACTTCACCTTGAAGTGTCTCTTAGAATGTGTTAACTACTTATGCTAAACAATCTGTTCCACCTTGTTTTTAGTTGTGACATTCTGAATAAGTTTCCTAGACCTGAGACAGAGCTCTGTGTAGCTCGAAAGCTTGTCTCTTTCACCAGCAGAAGTTGGTCCAATAAAAGATATTAACTTGTCTCACTAATATCCCAGAACCAACACAACTACAACAACACTGCAGTCACCTGTAACAATGAGAGGAAATCATCCAGCATTGGCGTTTCATCTAACCACACCTTGCCCAGAGAAAACAAGTCCTTGCAACGGCCCTTCTGTCTCGAGTTGTCTAAAATGTTCATTTATATGTACAAAATCCCCTAGGGATTGTCTTCTTTTCCACCAGGAGTGAAGTCATTTCTCCCTATTCCTTGGGCTCTTTCATCTGCAAAATTCTGGCTAGCAAATGCTGAGCAGTGCTGTGAGAAAGATCACTAAATTCCTTGCTGACAGGACAGAACTCCTTTGTCCTGACCATTCATAGCTCCATCTAACGGACAGCTGCCTATCTCCATTTATTGAAATTGTTTTAGGATATGAATGTTTAATCTACACTTTGTATTAAAACCAATGTCCACTAAAGCAGCTTATGTGATTTTAAATCTAGCTTTAGTTTGTGGAAAGACCATTCTGGAGAAAAACATACAGTGAACTGTGGCAAAAACTCCAGTGAAAGGGAATCCAAACTATGTGTCCTAGCCACAATACGTAAAAGTCTCTGTAGTGACAGATGGATTCCTGGCACATCCATTAGTGTTTAAAAACTGCACCAACAATTGAGCTTTTCTACAGGCCACCTGAATAGCAGTGTACACATGCTTTGTGACCAGATATCTCAGACAACTCCTGAATACTTAGCATTTTACAAAATTAGTTTGATTGACTGAACCAGAAAATACAGGTCCTCAAATGAATTCTCCAACTGACCTCTGTTCATGGGGGAGAAAGGGACATGTTTAATTACAGGAAAACACAGCAATATAGCTAATTCCCCCATGATTTTTGTGTAGTGGTATGATCACAGTGAAATAGAATAAAGCTGGGCAGGTGGAGTCTGGACACTGAAAAACAGTTTCCAAAGCCCATCCAAAAATGCTAAGGCTGGCTCTAATCATAAATTATTGTATAGCTATAGGCCTCACTGCTTTTATATTCTCTCTAATTACATAGCAGAGCTCCCTTTGCACCTCAGTTTCCCCATCTGTAAAATAAGGATAACAATGCTTACCTTCTTTATAAAGCACTTTGATATCAATTGATTCTTATAGGTAAATAGTAGAAGGAGTAGTATATATATGCACACATGTTAACATGTATTCCCTTTCTGAGGGCCATATCTTACTTCTCCAGCATGGAAGGGTCTGAGATGTCACACAAAGAAGAAAGGTAGCAAGCTATAGTATCACCCCCTGACATATTCACTCAGCCCACATTGTGCTAGAGCATTACCAAAAAAACTGAGTTAAAAGGCAAAAACTATGAAAATCCTAACAGTAACCACTGGATTTAGTGGATATTAACCGATGCATGTTACAGTATTAACCTTCTAATGGATTTCCTAGACCCTTTTGGCATCTCTGCTTTTCCTCCATCCAATGAAAAAGAAGGGAACACATGATCCTATGTATCTACAATACATACCTCATGGTTCATTCATGATCCCTATTTTGGGCATTGTTATTGATTTTAAAATATAATCAATAAAATATGTAAATACCATTAAAATTAGTATTCTCTAAGCAGCCAATTAGTGACCCAAAACATAAATACATAAAAATAGGACAGGATGGAATCAATTAAAATTAACTACATCATTCATAATAATAGTTGCCTTTCGTTTTTGTAGAAAGACACAGTTGGTGTGACTCTGAGTGAAATGTCAGCTGTCATCATCCTGTCACAACAGGGTAAAAGCAAACCACTTTTGGATAATCTCATCCTGGAAATAATCATTTTCGCTCAGCCTGACAGACAATGTCAATTTGAGGAGAAGGGGAAATGGATTGCTCATGATAGGGGAGGTTTGAGTCTTTATGAAAGCTGGACTCACCCATCAGGGACCACAACTAGTCCCAAAGCAGGAGCATACTACCCCTTAAAACACCAATGCCATTCTCAGCATTTTGAAATGCACTATTTTGATGGCATGCCAGAGTCTGACCACATATCTGCAACTTTCAAAATTAGTAAAGAAAATGCTATGATCCATTTAAACACTTTGACATAAAACAGGCAATGGACTTCTGGGTGATTATCACCCACGTCAGAGATACCAAGAAATAAATCACCTGAGAAGTGCAATAATCTCTCAGCAATACAAGACCTATCATGGCGTATCACTGCTATGAATGACATTGATACATATGTATTGACTTGTACCTTCAAAGGGCATTTAAACATAGATATGACATGGACTCTGACAGCCAGTCTGCTCGTTTCACACTCTTTATTGTAATGATAGTACTCACTGCAGGAAGCAAGCCTCACCAGGCTGCATCCAGTAGCCTGCCCTTGGCCAATAATGCCCAAATAGCACTTGCAAATGCTTTCCCTTTATTTCCCCAACTTTGCAACTGGTGGCCCTAGGACACATAATCCAAAAACTATCATTACAAAGTCCTAGCAAAGAATCAATTACTAGAGATTGTAAATGAACGTGTGACATTGAAGTGTTCTTTAGGCCCAGTCCAGCTGTCCAACAATAGCGTGATGGGGGAGGAAGAACTTGGATGTGGGCCTTCGATCCTTGGCTGGCAGATAGTGCTGAGAAGGCAGAATGCTTAGCCACTTGGGAGGAGGGAGCATTTTATGTATCTTTGTAGTAACCATTCTCTCCATCTCAAGATTGCTCTGATGATCTCTAAAGAGAGCCACCTCCAAGCCATCCGTGACTGCAGGGCTGGCCTTTTTTGTTTATTTATTTTATTTTTCCTCCTGGATCTTGAGTTACAGGAAAGTATACTGGACAGTTCCAGAAGACTTTATTTAGCATGCTCTCAGTTCTTATACAAAGTGAGATTTGACTAAGTGAACACTGAGAAAGGACTTCAGGATTTATCCAGAGGATCCTTGACGTTTAAGGTGGGGGCCTGGAAGACTCACATCCACAGAAAATGTTCATTGTCAAAAGGCCAGAGGTAGCTAGTTTTCTCAGACTCTGGTCAGAGGACAATTAAAATGTTTAAAAATGAATTAATTATCAATATATTTTCTTTTTGGACCAATGGACCATGTTAGGAGTGTTAGTGATGATAATGTAGGATTCAGGCTTGTATATTCGCCTGAGGTAGAATTTGGGGTCTTGTTTGCCCGTTTGATTTTTGATACACTTATATCCTTACTAATATGTGTGAACGAAGAACAAAGACATTGTGTGTGGCTTCTGCCTAGCCAGATGGGTTTGTTAGTATAATGGAAACAGATAAGAACAGCTAAAGTGTTACTGGGTATGGTGGGAGTATAATATACGAGCGCACACTTAAAGACTGCTTCGACTCTATCTCAAGGCAAGGTCAAGCAAACAATCGGGAGGGCAAGGAGATTCGTGGGGGGCGGGAGGGATAAGAAACACTAAGGCCAAAGAAATGCCTGTCCCTGATTGAAATGCAACCTCACTCCTTACCCCTCACATGGGATACAAAAGAGGTGGGATGAAACCCCCAGACTCATGACCCCCCAAAATGGAACATGACCATAAATTGTAAGAGATCAAGGGTGCGCACTACAGGTATATCTATGCCTGCTAAGGTGGGGGGTGGATGGGACACTGGGAAACAAGGCTCTGTGGCATAAGAGCTATGGATATGCTTTCTTGAAACTAACCCCAATAAACATTGCATTGCCTACACTTCGGACTTCCGGTCTTCTGCTTTCTGTCTGCATGACAAGAACCATGGGAGGAGGTGAAGGGAAAGCCCCCTAACAGACCATTTCATTCAACAGTTTCTGGCTGTCTCCTTTTTCAGCAATCTAGTCACACCTCAGTTTCTGCGTTCTTTTAGGCTTTGAGGACATAGTTATGTATAATCAAGTCCAAGGTTCAATGCTCTGTCACTCAACGCTGATTTATATAGTCAGCATTACAGCAAGACACCTGACTGCATCTTAATCTACTCTAAGCAGCTGAGGCAGAGCAGATGTTGTTTGTTTTGTGTTCTTGTATAAATACTGAGGATTTCATTGAGGACCTAAGTCCTGGCTAGTCTACTGACAAGTTGGCAGCAAATAAAGGTAACTACTGATGATATCCATACAACACTCTGACCATACATCACCACCATGCTTGCTCTTAATAGAAACAAACTGTGTTAAAGAGGAATTTACAAATATATCTCACTAAAGATCTTAAATTAGTTTAAACCTCAGGCAGTGTTTATAGTATATTTTACTCATATTAAACAAGGACAGACTTCCAGTTCATCTGCAGTAAAGTCAAAATGCTGAATCTGTGACATCACAATAGACAAAATGATAATACCTTATGACATCATAAACACATGGTTATGTCTTCACTAAAGGATCGAGTAGAAGGTGATCCTGTCCTAGGAGGGAGGAAACCTTTATGAAAAAGATATTTTCAATAATAGCAATGGGAAGACAGAAAAATACTTCCCACACCTAACCCTGCAGTCCTTTCTCTGGCAGAATGGAATTCCTATATGAGAAAAAATTACATGATTGGACCTAATGTTTTAATCAAATGAAATACACAAAAATATCAGAATTTCAAAAGGAATTTATTTTTGTCATTTAAAAAATGCTGTTCCTTTTTTTTTTTTTTTTAGCATTTCAAATGATTTTATGCTACCATTTATCATTACCATAGCATCTAGTGAGAATGCTTAACATTATAGGAATAACTAATTGGTGCAACCATACAACTCCCACCACAATCACAAGTCTTAGAGGTGTTAAGTTAAACAGTTCTATGGTTTAGTCCAGAATTTTATGTCAGGATAGATCAGGTGAGGAAAATATCTACAAACCAAGTAAGTGTATGTATAATAACAGCAGTGTCACTAATAGAGAGGAGCATGAACTGCAAAATATGCATCCAAATATCAAACACCCAACAAACTCAGGGGTGCCCAGAGAGGTTTTGGTTTATTCAATAACAGAAGTAGAGCCAACTGTGAAATTAGGATCAAGATCACTAAACTCACCCAGTCACAAACATGGGGTGTGGCATTGGATCTGAGATTTTGGTCCAGGCCCGTTGCATTTCAATACATGTAAATATCCAAATTATATCAATCAGAAAGGCATCAGATAGTTTATGCCAATGAAAAGAAACCAGCATCTCTTCAGCAATCCAAATCAAAGAAATAAAATATACTTTCATTACAAAACACTTATTTACCTTCAACGCATTTATCTTCAATTACAACAAAATGGGCTTGTAGTAAACAGAAGGAGCCTGATTCTCCACTGCCTTGAACCTTCTATAGTAAGTGCAAAGTGAGTGTGAAATACTATCAAATCAGAATACTCCATTCATGTAGCAATTTATAATCACAATATACTCATTTTACACTCATGTAAATGACTACACCCGGTGTAAGGCAGTAGAGGATCAGACTCAGGATGTTCAGAAGAAAAACTGCAGGATTTCGTCCCCACAATGAGTAATACATTTGCACCCCCTGCTGGGGGAAAACTCATGAGTAAAAACCCAAGAGGATCCTATCCACACCTAATGCCTCTTTCCTTTCTAACCTGTACATCTAACTATCAGATTTGTATTTTATTTCAAACATTCTGACTAAAAGATATAATTTTAAATAAATCAGTTGTAACTAAACTTGCAATTGCCCTTAGTTTCTATTGATGAACAGTTTATTCAGTAGATTAACACATAATGAAGAGAAACAACATCTAAAATCCTTATTTTCTGAAATGATCACGTTCTTGTAAGGTCAACAAAACTGTATTCTTGCTCTTTACAATGGGTGCTTAAGCTATTTTAACATGCAAAGTGAGCGTGAAATATACTAAACTAAATTTTAATATACAGTTAAATCATGAACCTAGGGAACAAATAGCACTGATCCATTGGGCTGCACCTGTTTGACAGAGTCAATTCACTTTGACAGCTTTCTGTAGGAGAGGTCCAAAGCTTAATTCCATAAACTTAACTCTTTCCTTTTAGAGCAATAGCAAATCATTGAATGCTGATTTTTTTATTATTTTATTTATAAAGATAATATACAGTATCAGATGAATTGGTTGTGTTATATGGAAAATACATTAAAAAAGAAACGTATTAATGGAAGCAGATTATTGACGCATGCAGCTCTATATTTGATTGATCCTGTTTAGTTAGTAAAAGGTATCAAAAAATCATTAAAAGAGTAGCTCTGTTGTTATATTTTCAAACCAGAAGGTGGCATTAAATTGCCACAAATCAGTTATATACTCTCCTTAATGCGCTGTCCACCACAAAGTAGTACTGAAAAGTCACTGGTGCTTTGAACAGTGTAAGATCTGGAAATTAGACTGTCATTTGAAAAGGAGCAATAAAATTAGCTAATGACCGATGGTTGGGCTGAAAAAAAAGATGTCTGCATCTTCCCTCAAGTCCACCTCCCTTTCATAGATGCTTCCAGCCATAGAATCATAGGACTGGAAGGGACCTCGAGAGATCATCTAGTCCAGTCCCCTGCATTCAAGGCAGGACTAAGTATTATCTAGACCAGGGGTTGGCAACGTTTGGCTCGCCAGGGTAAGCACCCTAGCGGGCCGGGCCAGTTTATTTACCTGCTGACACGGCAGGTTCGGCCGATCGCGGCCCCCACTGGCCGCAGTTTGCCGTCCCGGGCCAATGGGGGCGGCGGGAAGCGGCGCGGGTGAGGGATGTGCTCGCCGCGGCTTTCCACCACCCCCATTGACCCAGGACAGTGAACTGCGGCCAATGGGGGCCGCGATCGGCCGAACCTGCCATGTCAGCAGGTAAATAAACTGGCCCAGCCCGCTAGGGTGCTTACCCTGGCGAGCCGCGTGCCAAACGTTCCCGACCCCTGATCTAGACCATCCCTGACAGGTATTTGTCTAACCTGCTCTTTAAAATCTCCAGTGATGGAGTTTCCACAACCTCCCTAGGCAATTTAGTCCAGTGCTTAACCACCCTGACAGCTAGGAAGTTTTTCCTAATGCCCAATCTAAACCACCATTGCTGCACTTTAATCCCATGTTTGCCTTGACATACCAGGGATGATGTCTGAATTTACTGCACTCTCAGACCCATTCCATATCACAATTTAGAAGTTAAATACCTGATGGTGGGTATTGCTTTCATCTTCAGCTACACATCTGCTTTCTGCACACTTCACACCCCTTCAGTACGGTGAGGAACCACTGGGCACCTTGTAAACTCATTCCAGTCTGCACCTGGGTCCAACAAACAGAGCCATGTCAGCAGCAGCAGATGCTACACCACAGTATGATACACCTAAAAGAAACAAGTTATTTGGAAATGCTGAATGCCAAGCAGAGGCAGCAACTGTCAGGCATGCAGGATTACATTCATAGCAGATGTAAAGGTTTTGTAATAATGTATGTGTAAATATCCATGAATATTTTTAAAAGGTTTTTAAGTTTTCTACAATTTTTAAAAAATAGGATGAAATCCTGGCTGCATTGAAGTCAGTGGCAAAAATCCCTTCGACTTCAAAGAGGCCAGGATTTCACCCTTAACTTGTGCACCATTATATTGTAGTTAGATGTGGACCAGCAACATGGCAGCCCGGTGACCCAGGGTAGTTTCTGTGGGATATTTCTCTGTGCCTTCCATCCTGACATACATAGCCCTGAATTATACTGTCCAGGATCATGCAGTGGGAGGGTACAGTGTAGGAAAGTTTGCATTTCTGCTGCCTTTGTTCCACCTGTTCTGGTGATCAAGACAGGACTTTGTTTGCAAGGCTGTCAATCTGGCACCTTTCACCAGTATTAGTTTAATTTAAAAGAGAAAGATTATTTGTGTCAGATTTTCTCTTCTAACCCCCTTTAACCAGGGAATGTATAATTCAGCCATTAATTATTGCTTCTGAATGGGTCTACAATCTGCCAAACATTCTGCAACTCAGCATTGTTAAAGATGTACATTGCACTACACAAGATGGTTAAATAACATTTAATGCTAACTTTTAAAATTATTTAACCCCTTTTAGGTTTATAAGGAAAAGAAATAGATCAGCAATGCATGTTTTCACGGTCAGCACTTAGGGATGACTTTTTAAATGACGTTTTACACAGATGAGCTCTCCTAAGAAATATGAAATAAGTTTTGTTTTTTAATGCCAGTTGGGTGGTTTAGAGACCACATACATGGGATATCAGGATCTGGGTGTAAGCTGTTGGTGCATGAGTGGCCTACGAGCTTGTCTGGTGGCTGCAATGGCAGTTTGGAGTAGTGGCGAGCATAGATCCAGGAGTCAGTCAGGTACTGGGCTCAGGGCAAAGACAAAGTCAAGAAGCCAAACCAATGGTCGGGACCAGACTCAGGATCGGGAGCAGGGCAGGGATTAAAGACTAGACTGGAGCAGACAGGGATTAAAACTGGAACAAGGGCTGGAGGCAGGACCAGGGCAAACACAGCTGCAGGTGTGGTACATGTTGAGCAGCCACTGTACTGCTGCCTTTCCAAGGCTCATGTAGCAGACTGCAGGCTCTCTGCTCAATCAGGAAGAACAGCCATTGGAGAAGGCTCACTGGGCTGCCAAGAAACCAGGCTGGGAGCCACTTGTGCTTCTGACATTAAGCTCTGAGGTTAGCAGGTTCCGAGACCAACCAACCACCATTTCCCATCAGGCCCTGGTGACCACCTCTGGCCAACTGAGAGTTTATTTGGTTTAAGTGTGGCTGTACCCATACTGATGCTATGATACTAGCAAGATAAGGTGGAGGAGGTAATATTTTTTTTGGACCAACTTCTGTTGGTGAAAGAGACAAGCTTTCAAGCTACACAGAGCTCTTCTTCAGTATAGCTTGAAAGTTTGTCTCTTTCACCAACAGAAGCTGGTCCAATAAAAGGTGTATTTGGTGACAGTTTGTGGCCCTGTTTTAATTCAAGTTAATTAATTGCCAATTAACTAAGACTTGATCTAAAGTAAGCCACCACTATTTGTGTTCTAAACATCTGTAGAGTGTCTAGGCTAGCATTTACTATCAGGTGAGTGGTAGTAGCTAGCAATCTAACTCAAGTTCAGCCAAGACCCCAAACTTTAGTGTAGACACACCCTGAAAGACAAGCTACACAGGCTTCAGTATCACACTAAGGGGCACTACAGCAGAGACTCTTTGAGGGATAGGAGACTAAAAGGGAAAATGAGTTCCCTAAAAGCCTGCAAAGGGCTAAGTGTCAGGACACTGGGCCATAGGCAGTCAGGCCTAATGTTCAGAGTAAGAGTCAGGCCTGGTGCTCAGAGTCCAAATGCCAGAGTCAAGAGTTGAGACAGAATCAGAACCAAGAATCAGAGCTAAAGGTCAGGAATTACCTGGAATCAGGGAAGGCAAGAGCAGGGCTGGGTGCCAGGAAAGGATTGAAACAAGGCCCGGTGAAGGACAGGGGCTAGGCTGGAACAAGGCTGTGTGCGGGGCAGAAGTAGGGTTTGGTGACAGAGAACCTGTGGACATGTGCAATGAGCAGCTGCTAAGCCTCTGCAGCTCTGGGGCTTAAGAGCAAGTCACCTGACTGCCTCAGATGGTTCTGCATTGGCTGCCTGAGGACTGGGCAGGCGCAGCTGCAGGCCCTCATTCCTGACATTAAATCAGCTGGGGAGAGAAAGAAAGAAATTTGGTTCTTTGCACAAACACTAGCTTCTCTTTTAATTTTTTTCATTACATATTTCTTAAAGCTATCAGTCATATTTAGTGAATGTGCACTAGAGTCATTATAGGCTACTGAAGGCCATATGTTCCCTGTTTGCAGGAAAAAATCCCAGGAGAAGTGGAAATGCATGAAAAAAAAAAAAAAACAGAAGCATGGTAAGTTAATGTGTAGCATGCCATCTGTGCTGCATGTTGTAACAAGCTATAGAGATGGGGGATTTCTAAAAAATTTGGACCAAAATCTTCCCTCAGGTATATCCACAGAACCCTACTACAGTCGATGGTCTAGCTAGGAAATGTGGAGCAGATTCTCTGCAGACTTCAATGGAGTCACGTCAGGAAGGAATTTGGCCCCAGGTGTTTTGACAAATGTCCAAATATGGAAAAAAACATTGTATTTATTTGAGCAATAACTTCCTCCAGACCCCTTAATGAGTTGTCAGGTATTTTATTATTACCTTACTTATCTGATGTTTCAAACATGCTTGCATAGAACTTTAGGGCTGCAGTCACATTTGGAAAATGTATATGCGCTGCCTGATTGTTACTGAGAGTGGAATTTGATCTAATGTAAAGGCATAAAACCCACAGACACCTTCTTGTATATAATGTATAATTTTGTGGCCTTACATATATGCCACAATAGTAATCCAGGATGTACTTACTTATGCAGAGAGCATTTCCAAGCTTCTTGACATCTCAGATTTAAACACACACATACACTTTAACCTGCCCCCGAGTTCTTGGAAATCCACTGACTTCTTTATACAATACATGGACAAGGAGCCTGATTCCAGTGTTACACCATTGTAATTCCACTGAGATCAGAGGAAATGCTATATGTTTTCCAGAACATAGGCTTATGTTGGTAAATTGTAGATACTTGGCATTTTTGAGTGGCTCAACTTTCCCTTTAGCCCCATCAATAGGCAAAATGGGCCCCAGACACAGCAGAACAGTAGTTCAACTGCATGAGGAGAAAAGGAATGAATAGGATGCTGGGAGTTCATACACAGGGTGTGGATCTCCTGTGTAGAACAGAGCCCATCTCCTCATTTGCTTCTTCTGTATTTCCTCAGAAGCAGGGCCAGAGTAAGAACAGCTAACTAGCTCCGCCAATCATTCCCTCCACATGAGGGTGGGTTCAATCCACATAGAAGCTATGTAAATCCTAGGCTACAATAGCAGTTGTGGAACAGGCTGAGAGAAAGAATTTCTTCCCCTTCACCCTCTGTAGATCTTCCTCAGAACATAGCCATTCAGCTTGGGCTGCAAAATATGTTCCTAAATTACTAGATATAACTGATTATAAAGTGTACACTACATATATAATTACACACACACACAGTTGGTACAGCTCCAAAAAGCCATTCTGACCTTTGAGACAAGTGTCTGCATAACTACCACCACTTTTGTTCCTCCTTCTTTAATGCTACCTGAAAAAGGAAAGTTATATACCGTAAATCAAATTACATTTGAATGTCTGGTTTTTCCTGTATCAGCTCACAACCTTAATATTATTCAAAGTTAGGAATGACAATCCATGCTTATTTCATACCATTACAGGAGTAGAAGCATGATTACAATTCTCTTTCTCTCTTCTCCCTTTCTGTCCAACTTGTTAGATTCCTTCTAGATATACAACTTGCATATCACAAAGACCTGGAGCAGTGTGGGCTACCTGAGTGTGGAAACATAATCATGGACTCCAGAGTAGCTGCAGATGAAGACAGTGGAGTTACTCCATCTTTACACTGGTGTAAATAAGAGCAGAAGTTGTCCCAATAATTATCATTGTATACAAAAAGGTCATTTTGATAGGGTGCCTTGCTTAGAGAGAAATGTATAGCTAAAATGTAGCAAAATTCTTCCCTTCCTGTTTTTTTAGGGAACACCATTATAAAATGAAGTTGATTTTTTGTAATTTTGTTCCACAAAGAAGAGTAGAAAATGGCTCCAATGATGTGCATATACAATTATAGAAACATGCAACAAACCAACCATTAGCATTGCCAACAGCCACAGAGGAGCCCACAAAAATTAAGCCTGGGGGTAGGAATCAGATTTAAAATCCTAACCTCCTGCTCCTAGGGAGTAGCAGGAACTGGGAGTGCTGCAGAGGCAGTGTGTCTAGCCCCAGGGTAAGGAAATGCCTCACACTGCTCCACAATTACCCTTGTGGCAGGGAGAGGTTTTGACAGTCTGAGAGAGAAATGCCATGTCACCCTCATTCGAAATGATGGGGACCTTTAGGGCAGAGCATGTGAAGTAGGTGAAGAATGGCACAGGTCTATGATAGTGACACAGACAGAGAGGAATGCCCTGCGGGAAAGCATCCTTCAGCAGGTGTTGAGCAAGCCAGTAAATTTTCCCAGATTGTTTTATAACACAAGCTGCAGTGGTAAACATACACTACACTATTTAGGGGAAGTGAGAGTCTAAAGGTCAATGAATATAGATCTTTCCTAGAGGTATCACACTAACAGAATCATCTGCACCAGATAACCAGTATTCTTATAGCAGTCCAGAACCAAAGCATTGAACGGCCTTCATAACTTCCCTATGTTTAGAAGGATTTACCAGCCAGTGTGCATTACCCAGCAGTAAATGGCATGCAAGAGTGTAGGGTTAAATCTGTTAAATTATTCTCTCCTGCCTGCAGGTGTTGTTGTTCCTTATTAATATAATATTTCTTTGTTTCCACATATGTGGCTAGCACATTAAAAACGGGGACACAAAACAGATCTTAAAATCACGCAGAAAGGAACAAAGCCACAAAACTTTATCTGAATTAAGGAACTTCCTGCAATACAAGCAAATGCTTGCCAACTACTTACTACTACAGGGGTGTGTAAAGTTGTGGATTGCAGTGGTGCGTCATTGTTCATGTTCTCATCCCAGGTTTTTGTTTCCCTGCACCAATAGATGCCTTCCTCTGTTCAAATATCTCTTGAGCACATATTGTGAAAATATATCTAAATGTAGCACATACCAACATTATTTACAATCTGTATGTATTAATATGCAATAGATTCCATTGTTTGCAGTGTTGTTGTAACCATGGTGACCCCAGGATATTAGAGAGACAAGGTGAGTGAAGTAATATCTTTTACTGGACCAACTTCTGTTGGTGAAAGAGACAAGCTTTCAAGCTACACAGAGCTCTTCTTCAGATTTCAGACCTACAGTCCCAGACCCTGTTACTGATCTAGGACAGAAGTCAATAATGTCACTCTGAGACCTGAAGAAGAGCTCTATGTAGCTCTAAAGCTTGTCTCTTTCACCAGCAGAAGTTTGTCCAATTAAAGATATTACCTCACCCACCTTGTCTCTCTTATACAACTGATGTCAGTTACTAAATCTTGTCTACTGTGAATCTATTTTCTAGATGTGGCTTAAAGTGAAGTTTGTTAATATTATGAACTTTTGTCCTAGTGCTAAATATCTAACTAAACATAAGAAGGACGAAATATTGGTTTCTTTGGTTGGGACGGAATATTGTCCAGTGGCTATAGCAAAGACCAGGGACTCTCTGTTCTATTCCTAGTTCTCCCTGTGACTTTGACACCTTGGGCAAATCACCTCCCTTTTCTGTACCTGCATTCTCCATTAGCAAAACAGGCCTGCTAATACTGACTTCACATGGGTGTTGTGAGTACTCAGGGACATTTATAAAGCATTTCTTAGATGACAGAGGCATGATGTTCCATCACAGAATACTTGCAGTCTTATCCCTTGTATAGCAATGTTCTCCTTGCCCAGAAGTCAAGCTCATCAGAAACTTTCTCAGAAAGCAGACCATGGCAGGGTTTCCATGGAACCCTACCTTTGAATCAACAAAAGTTTGTCGAACCCGATTTGCTTTCACAAGCCATTTTGGGTTCAATGAACCAGCATTTTCTGATGACTATTTCTGACCAGCTCGACTAGCATCTTTTCTTTTGACATCTCAGACTCAAATGGTGCATCATCCTGCTTACCTGAGGTCCCCACCCAGCATTCTCTCTGGTGAATGAAAACTAATGCAAGTGACAAATTCAGCTTCTCAGCAATGTTTAGATCCTATTTAACTGCACCCTTTATGCTCTGGTAGTCAGGTTCACCCACAACACACCCTGTCATTCATTTCTCTACCCCTTCTTTTTTTGTCCTGTGGAGTTCCAATTCCTGTGCCCTCTGTGAGGTTTCCCCTTACATTTCTACCCCATCACCCATGGTGGTGCTTCCTATCTGCCTCCTCCAAATGAACTGAGCTGAAGATGATTCTATGGGTGACCACTTCCCTGTCTGAAGAAGCTGCCAGGGTTAGATGGGAAGAAAACCAGTGGCCATCCCAGCAGCAGCAGTAGCCTCTAGGAACAGAGGAAAGAACTGAAACCATTTTTTTCAATCTTAGCTGGCGTTACTGACCTGGGACAGAGGTCAATAACCTCGGACTGTGTTGGACAAAATGGGATTATTAGCAATCATGCAGCCCTGGGTTGGATTAATTCTCCAAAGCCCAAAACCTTCTTGTGAAGCAACGTGGAAGAGAAAACGCCTTCTGAGAGCTAAGTATATATCCACAGTGATAGGAGTGCCCACTGACACAAACTGTCAATCCTCTAGATTATTATTATTAGGGCTGTCAATTAATCACAGTTAACTCATGCGATTAATTTTAAAAAATTAATCGTGATTAAAAAGTTAATCGTGATTCATCGCACTTATAACAATAGAATACCAATTGAAATTTATTAAATATTATTGGATGTTTTTCTACATTTTCAATATTGATTTCAATTACAAAACAGAATACAAAGTGCACAGTGCTCACTTTATATTATTATTTTTATTACAAATATATGTAAAAATGATAAACAAAAGAAATAGTATTTTTCAATTCACCTCAAACAAGTACTGAAGTGCAATCTCTTTATCGTGAAAGTGTAACTTACAAATGCAGATTTTTTTTTGGTTACATAAATGCACTCAAAAACAAAACAGTATAAAACTTTAAAGCCTACAAGTCCACTCAGTCCTACTTTTTATTCTACCAATCACTAAGACAAACAAGTTTGTTTACATTGACGGAAGATACTGCTGCCTGCTTCTTATTTACAATGTCACCTAAAAGTGAGAACAAGCATTCTCATGGCACTTTTGTAGCCAGCGTTGCAAGGTATTAACATGCCAGATATGCTAAACATTCATATTCCCCTTCCATGCTTCGCCCACCATTCCAGAGGACATGCTTCCATGATGATGATGCTTGTTAAAAAAATAATGCATTAATTAAATTTGTGACTGTACACCTTGGGGGGAGAATTGTATGTCTCCTGTTCTGTTTTACCCACATTCTGCATATATTTCATGTTATATCAGTCTCAGATGATGACCCAGCACATGTTCATTTTAAGAACACTTTCACAGCAGAGTTGACAAAACACAAAGAAGGTATCAACGTGAGATTTCTAAAAATAGCTATAGCACTAGACCCAAGGTTTAAGAATCTGAAGTGCCTTCCAAAATCTGAGAGGGATGAGGTGTGGAGCATGCTCATTTAGAAGTCTTAAAAGATCAACACTCAAACCACCAAAAAAGAAAATCAACCTTCTGCTCGTGGCATCTGACTCAGATGATGAAAACGAATATGTGTCGGTCCACATGGATCGTTATCCAAGCATGTGTCAGTCTGCTTTGGATCGTTATCAAGCAGAACCCATCATCAGCATGGAAGCATGTCCTCTGAAATGGTGGTTGAAGCATTAAGAGATATATGAATCTTTAGCGCATCTGGCACATAAACATCTTGCAACGCCAGCTATAACAGTGCCATGCAAATGCCTGATCTCACTTTCAGGTGACATTGTAAACAAGAAGCAGGCAACATTATCTCCTGCAAATTGTAACCAATCTTATTTGTCTGATTGATTTGCTGACCAAGAAGTAGGACTGAGTGGACTTGTAGGCTCTAAAGTTTTACATTGTTTTATTTTTGAATGCAGTTTATTTTGTATATAATTCTATATTTGTAAGTTCAACTTTCATAATAAAGAGATCACACTACAGTAGTTGTATGAGGTGAATTGAAAAGTAAAATTTTTTTGTTTTTTACAGTGCAAATATTTGTAATCAAAAATAAATATAAAGTGAGCATTGTACACTTTGCATTCTGTGTTGTAATTGAAATTAATTATATTTGAAAATGTAGTAAACATGCAAAAATATTTAAAATAAATGGTATTCTATTGTTGTTTAACAGTGCAATTAATCACAATTAATTTTTTTAATCGCTCGACAGCCCTAATTATTATACATTCGTTTAGAGCATACAGGTCAAATAAAAGGGTTTCAGAGACAGCTTTATTTCTGATTAATCAGAAAATTTCAGTGCAGAGCCTGATTTTCTTTTTGTTTCCCTTAGCATGCTACAATTAATTGTATCACAGCAAGCAAAGGGGGTTAATATTCTATCTAATGCTACTGCTTATGTTATACTGCTTTTCGAACAGTGAGATAGCCTCCCTGAGGATATTTTGGTACTTTCCAGGGAAAGCTGAAGCATACCCAAGGGAAATGGAAAGGACCAATATTTTTTTTCTTTCTTCTATAGGACTTAGCTAAGCCAGAACCAGATAATAATTACTGGATGCTGAAGGAGTAATTCATCTCTCAGATGCGCAGCTCTCTGATTTCACCGGGAGACCCTGGTACACATATCAAGGCCATAAATATTGAACAGACACATCTTCATTTTGACCCTAATGTGCCAAAGGGAATGATGCTATGACAAAATTGAGGAAACCCCCGTCTAGTATCATTAGAATCTCATCTTTTTATAGAATTTTCACATCTGCCTGGCTTTTTAAAACTTGCCATAATTTGTCCTACAATATAACTCTAATATGAAGTCTTCCAAATTATACCTTCTATTGGTAACAGTCCCATATGGGTTAGATTTAGGCAACTCATTAAAGCATATAATCAATATTGCAACTCAACCTTCTTGTGTCAGGGATTAAGAAAAACTGCCTAGCTAGAAAGTATTAAATCATTAACGTAGTTCAGTCCTTCTGCCTCTGCTCTGATTTTATTGGAAGAGATATATAGTATTAGAAAGATCTACACACATACCCAGGTGAATGCATTCACACACAGATGATTTCCACCTTGGAGCAATAAAAATTAATAATAAAAATAATTAAACATTTGCAGCCTCCGAGCACTTGGAAGCCTCAGAGTCCCAGTGTCAGATGCTGTTGGAAATGCAGCTTCCTCATGAGAGAGATTTGAGTTTGGCTGTAGGAACTATTCAACTGCACTGATCACACACTAAGTGATAGATTATACAATGGTATCGACCTCCAATTCCCTGGGTTAATTCTTTTAATTGTCTCTGCACATCTTTTCCCATTAGGCTGATATAACTTGTTTAAGGATACAAGAATTGATTTATGACAGCACTGGGGATGGCAATCAGAATCCTGGTATCCAATTAATGCACTTTCTGTAAGAGATACATAGGACAAAAGTCTCCAGCACAGGAGTACTAAATTTTGGTATTGAAGTCAAAGGGAGATCTGCACAGGAAGAGCAGAACCAAGACTGTGCAGAGGAGAATTTTACCCTAGCAATAGATGGTAGAAAGGCAAAATCACTGCCTCCTCTTCTTAATTCTCAAGTGCAATCTTCAGAAAGTGATAGAGACATTTTTAAATAGATCAGAGAAAAGGAGAGGACTCATTAAAAGTTCACTGCTAGGAGGAGATGAAAACCTACTGGATCTCATTATGGTCCTTCATCTCACCAGGGTGCAAGGGTGTCCATTAGCACTGATCTCCATTTGTCTCTGTGTAAAAGGAGGCATCCATTACACCATATGTTCAACATCCATTTTATGCTCCCTGCAGTTCTATTGTAATCTATATACTACAATGATGAGCATGGCAGGAATGTTCACTGAAACAGCCCATTTTAAGAAAACATTAAGAGACTGTTCACAAATAGTGAATTTTTAATTTGTAAACACAAGTCAGAAATCTAATAGTAAAATAATGCTCTTTCAGACAGGGAACAGAAACAATATAAGGCCTGTGTCCAATCAAACCTAGCCAATGCAGCACATAATTCACATTTCAGATATTGAATATTTGCAGCAAACTGTTTGTGAACAAGCTACAGACCAAGAATGATTCACAAAATTCTCAAATAACGAATGTGAGGCAATTGCAAAGCAACCTCAGACAATTCATAAGCAGAAAATGAAGATAAATTCATCTAATGTATTATTAATTATGAATTATTCACTCAACACTATTCAACAGTATCAAAGGCTGCTTTGATAGATCTAAAAGAACCAGCATGTACACCTGACCTTTGTACATCACTAGGAAGGGCGCATCAGCCAATGAGAACTGCACATTCTCTGTACCATATGCCAGTCTGAAGCTGGATTGACAGTTAGAAAAGACTCAACCAAGACACTTGAAATTACAAAGGGCAGAGTGAAAAATGCTCATCTCACTCTTTTTACCTTATCTAGAGATATAAGAAAAAGGGAGTTATTTAATCAAATAAAAGGGAAGTTTAATTAAGAACAAATAAAAGGAAATATTTTTGCCCACACCATATAGTCAACCTGTGGATTTCTTGGCTATAGTAGGTCATGGAGTCAAATACTATGCCTAAATTAAAAAAAAAAAAAAAAGAATGCTACCAGGGTGGATTGATTTAAATAAAAGTCATTAAATCAGTTATTTAAATCAAGGTTTCTGCTTGATTAAATGCTTTAAATTAAACCATGATTAAAACTGGTGATTTAAATCTTGTTTTCCATTTGTACTTTTTAGTTACTTTCCTAAAGAAAAGTTGATTCCCACTGGTTGGTAACCACGTAGATTTGCAACTAAATGTAGCCTTTATACTAAATTTGATACTATTTTTTGCTAATCAGGAGGATACACATTTATTTAAGCAATCAAATAACTTAGATATTTATTCAGATTCTTACTTTCTACATTTTTGACTGTTAGAAAATGGTGAATGGTGCATTTCTTATTTATTAGATAATGATTAACTTTTTACTTATGATTTGTCACGCCCTGTTTGTTTTGAAAAATTGGAATTCAATTAAATATGTGCAAAAACAGCATTTTACTTTTTTATTAGTTAAATAAAACTATCTTAAATGTACAGAATATATAAGGAAAATAAAAGTTTATTAAAACATGTTTTGTATTTATAACTAACTGATTTATTAAACAAATTAACATTATCTGTAGCTAGTGAATCAAAGCAATTGTTTCTGGTCACCATGTCCTTCAAGATTTTAGAATAGTAGATCTCAACCACCTACATCTAGTTTTTACTCATAGATTGGATGAGGCAAGCAAGCTTTTTCAACCCCCAATCAGTTTCTTAGCTTCGAATGAACTAGTCATTGAACTGAACTAGTTGAATAAACTGAAATGAAAATGATATTCTCTCTGCACCTGCAGAAGAAGCTACTACTGTCAAAAGCTGGTTTAGCACTACCAGTTTAGCTTAGCCAATGACTTCCGCCTGTTCAGTGGTTTAGCTTTCTTTAAAACTTTGGCAACAAACATGGATTGATTCGTATGTTTTTTAATTTAATTAAATCATTTGTATAGCTTATAATAAGTTTAGGCCATAACACAGGCAGTCATATTTCAAATTTAATTTTAAATAGGTTCACTTTTAAAAGAAAATGTATTTAATTTAAATTTTAAAAATCCAATCTAAATTTTAAAAGTTTTTTTTTAAAAAATCATTGATTTTTATCCACCCTGAATGCTAGTACCATTAGTGCAAGCTAAAATGAGGGACAATAAATCTTATGCTTAGGGGCATAACATGATCACCTAAAAGGTCAGGAAGTAATGCACAATTCATCTGCCCCCAGTGCTCTTACTTGCTGCATTCTATTCCGTCATGTAATGTTGATAGAGCAAGGGAAGAAACTGAAGCAAAACGGTGGATATTACCCCATAGACTGAGAATCTTTTCTCTGCCCTTTTGCAGGGCCGCCCGGGGGGTGGGGCGCAAGTGGGGCAATTTGCCCCGGGCCCCACAGGGGCCTCCATGAGAATGTCAGAGGCTTCCCCCTGCATCCTCCTTCCCCCATCCCCCGGCGCCTCAGCGCACCGCATCCAGGAGCAGCCCTGGACAGCGCTGCAGCCACGTGGCCTGAGCTTCTCCCGCTCAGAGCCACGTGGTAAGGGGGCGGGGCTCCGAGCTCCAGGCCGAGCGGCGGGAACTCAGGTCCCGTGGAGCCACGCCGCTGCAGCGCTGTCCAGGGCCGCTCTTGGAGGCGGCACGCTGAGGCTCCGGGAGAGGGGGGAGGCGGGAGTAAGCAGCATGGTAAGCCTCTCTGAGCTGAACACCCCCCTGACCTCCCCCACAGCCCTGACCCCCAGCTCCGAGCCCAGCCCTTCTGAGCCGGACACCCCCCTGGCCCCTCCCACAGCCCTGACCCACAGCTGCGAGCCCAGCCCCTCTGAGCCGGGCAACCCCCTGACCCCACACCCCCCCACAGCCCTGACCCCCAGCTCCGAGCCCAGCCCCTCTGAGCCAGACACCCCCCTGACACCCTCTCCCCCCCGCCCCCGCAGCCCTGACCCCCAGCTCCGAGCCCAGCCGGACATCCCCCTGACCCCATTCCCCCCACAGCCCTGACCCCCAGCTCTGAGCCCAGCCCCTCTGATCCGGGCACACCCGACCCCATCCCCCGCAGCCCTGATCCCCAACTCTGAGCCCAGCCCCTGTGAGCCGGGCACCCCCCGACCCAGAGCCCAGCTCCCCACCCAGCCCTGGGCAACAGCAGCGCCACCCCCAGGCAGTGACAGCCCATTGGCACCAACCATCACCCAGCGACAGCCCATTATGTAATTGCAAATGTATACATGCCATTAAAGCATTTAATGTTTTTAAATAATGTATTTTGTGTATTTACAAATTATTAAAAATTAATTTTGAATGTATTTCACTGGTTATTTTTTATATTTCCAAATACATTTACTATGGTATTGCAACTTTTTTTTATGGAAGGGGCCCCCGAAATTGCTTTGCCCCAGGCCCCCTGAATCCTCTGGGTGGCCCTGCCCTTTTGTTATTCAAGTTTACAACCTTACAACTCAGTTCAATTTTTAGATTCTTAAGCAGTCCAGATAGCAGCAGTGATGAAGAGTGCTATTTTTCCACTTACCCTAAGCTACAAGTCTGTGACCATTCTTTTCGGATGCTGTCTTCATCACAGTCACCAATGCCTTTGCCATCTCCAAATAATACTATTGCAATGTGCTCTGCTTGGTGCAATATTTGATGAAAACCCACAAATTCCAGCTTATGCAAAATGCAACAGCCTAGTTACTTAGAGGAACTTTTCACAGGGAGCAATGTTGGGGGCTATTAGGCTGGGAATGTTCAATGAGGGGTAAACAACTCTGAGATTCAACCCTCTGTTGGTCCAGCCGAGTCTGTTTGCTAAGCTTCTGGTCATACTGCAAGGCACGTCTCTTTACCCAGGCTCTTACTGGAGGGATGGTTTAAAAAGGTTTGTGGGGTTTTGATGAGGGAGATAACACATTGTATTAATTAATATAATCATTTAGATGTCATTCAAAGATCTTTGTTTATACAGTAAAAATCCCTACAGGCTGTTCAATAGGCTTATTTAATGCATAGAAAAAGAAGCAAATTGCTCATTACTTGATCAATACTTTAATGGCTTGAACATAGTGTAAAGCAGAAATATTTGGTTTGCATCCAAGATAAAGCAGCCCCATGTGATGCTAGACAAGATTCTCACACTTTCCCAATGTTTATCCTAACCGAAGCCCAAGATCCTTACTAACCCTAAACGTACCCTGGATCCATTAACTGTCCCCAACCCCTGCCTAAAACAGCCCCAAACTGACCTGAGTCTGCCCCAAACTGACTAACCATTATATTTGGCCTAATGCCAGACCCCACCCTAAATTTAGGCTAGGCCCACAATCTGGCCCTTCTCTTCTACCTAGCCCAAGGGCTTGAAATGGACCCCAGCCCATATCTAATGTTTCACCCCTAAACTGGCACAACCCTGAATCCTTGTTTGTGCCCATGAACAGGCCCCAAACCCAAATGAGTTGGTTTTATTCGTAGTGGGAAAAGGGGCCTTTTTCCCCACTCTCCACATTCTTAGTGTTTTATTCAAACTTGTCATACACAGAATATTTATTCTGAAGCAGAGAACAGCTATGGAAAATTTCAGCTCAAAGGTGAACATTTCAGAATGACTGTAAATAGGGAATTATAATGAAAATGTATAGGCAACATTAGCTGGAGATCCTGTGACAGCATTAGCTACATATAGCATATGCATATATTTAACATACACACACATACAATGTATGCACACAAGTATGTGAATTTGTATAATTATTTCTTGATGATCTAGTTTTGCCTTGCATTTTTGACCAATGAGTCATAAAGGAAAGCATTTTTGTCACTCTAAAGGTGCAAGACAACATTGTTATGTTTATCCCAGGGACATCAGGGCCCATCTATTTATGTTTTATTCATAATTGTGTTTTTAATTGTAATTTTGTAGTAGAGCATTATAAAAATCACTGTGTGTGACGCTTTCTTGGCAAAAAATGATCTGGACAAACTGGAGAAATGGTCTGAAGTAAATAGGATGAAATTCAATAAGGACAAATGTGAAGTACTCCACATAGGAAGGAACCATCAGTTGCACACATACAAAATGGGAAATGACTGCCTAGGAAGGAGTACTGAAAAAAGGGATCTAGAGGTCATAGTGGATCACAGGCTAAATATGAGTCAACAGTGTAACACTAGTGCAAAAAAAGCAAATATCGTTCTGGGATGTATTAGCAGGGGTGTTGTAAGCAAGACACAAGATGTAATTCTTATGTTCTACAGTTGTGGTGATTAGGCCTCAACTGAAGTACAGTGTCCAGTTCTGGGCACCACATTTCAGGAAAGATGTGGACAAATTGGAGACAGAAGAACAACAAAAATGATTAAAGGTCTAGAAAACATAACCTATGAGGGAAGATTGAAAAAAATGGGTTTGTTTAGTCTGGAGAAGACAAGACTGAAAGGGGACATGTGTGACATTATCTGATTAAAATATGATCATGTAGATCATTGTTGCTACCACTGTTATATAATTGCAAAACATCTTGTACAAAGTGTGACGTAAGATGTCTATGGAAGAGTTATGATTTGCTGAATATGATTATGCTATTTGTATACAGTATCATTTTTGTATCTGAAGTTATGAATATTAATTATGTACCTGTATTTCAAATGTTTGCTCATGTGGTAATACCCACAAGGTATTTAGCCTGCACATCCTGAAGGGACTATTCATGTTAAATAGCCCATCAAGAAACACTTAACTCATAATGGCCCATGGGAGACGCCGGCCCTGTCAACACTGGTTCTCCACTTGCGAAGTAACTCCCTGCTCTCCATGTGGAATCTCCATCTCTGGAGATATTTAAGAGTAGGTTAGATAAATGTCTATCAGGGATGGTCTAGACAGTATTTGGTCCTGCCATGCGGGCAGGGGACTGGACTCGATGACCTCTCGAGGTCCCTTCCAGTCCTAGAATCTATGAATCTATGAATCTATGTGTCAGTATATAATGCCTGCATCTGTAACTTTCACTCTATGCATCCGAAGAAGTGAGATTTTTACCCACGAAAGCTTTTGCCCAAATAAATCTGTTAGTCTTTAAGGTGCCACCAGACTCCTTGTTGTTTTTGTGCCTATAAACTTGTACTACTGGGAGTATTCTAACCAAAGGACTGAGGACCTTCCAATGATTTGGAAGCAATGAAAGACTTAACAAGCCAGCAGTTTATTCCATCACTGCTACAAGCCTGATCCAAGAACTTTGCAATTGTTGTATGTATTTGATTCCTTTAACCAATTTTAACTCTCACTTTTCTTTCTTTCTTTTATAAATAAACCTTTAGATTTTAGATACTAAAGGATTGGCAACAGCGTGATTATTGGGTAAGATCTGACTTCTAGATTGACCTGGGTATGTGGCTGGTCCTTTTGTTTGATTAAATTGGTTTTAAATAACCACTCTTCATTAAGTTTAGTTTCAGGGTGTTCAATCCAGGTCTGGAATACCTAAGGAGGCTGCATTTCTGACTTCTTGTTACCCAGTGTGGTGAGACAGAACAGAAGTTTACTTTTGGTGCTGGTTTGGTATATCTCATGGAAGAATAACCACCAGTTTTGGGGTTGTGTCTGCCCTATTTCTCAGCAGTTTGTCCTGAATTTGGTATTCTCAGTTGTGACCCATGGAGGCACGGTGACAACATGATAACAGTTTTCAAGTACATAACAGGTTGTTACATGAAGGAGGGCAAAAAATTGTTCTCCTTAACCTCTGAGGATAGGACAAGAAGCAATGGGCTTAAATTGCAGCAAGGGAGGTTTAGGTTGGACATTAGGAAAAACTTTCTAGCTGTCAGGGTGGTTAAGCACTGGAATAAAATGCCTACGGAGGGATTTTTTTGTTTGTTTTTGTTTTTTCCTGGGAGGTGGGAGGGCACAAGCCCGCCCACTTCTAAAGGCCCCTCCCCGAGCCTAGTGGGAGGGACCACTGGGCCCGGGAACCAAATGAAGATGGGGGACAACTAATGAAAAACAGGTACAGGAGTGAAGGTCACCGGTTCAAAACTAGGGATCCAGAGGGGGACACCGAGCAGAGAACCCTGGCCAGCGCCCACTGCTCCTCAAAGCTGTCAAGGGAGCTAGCGGATGCTGCCCAGTGGAACTCTGTCCGGAGGCGTGAGACCAGGGAGGACCGGAAATAGGCCCCGCAGTCACAGAGCACCCTCTCGTCTAACATCCTCCCCCTGGTGTTATAGATGGTGACTTTGGCCAGAGCCAGGAGGAGGTTGACGAGGAGGTCTCGCAACTTCGTGGGGCCACGGATAGGGTGTGCGGTTGTAGAATCTCCATCATTGAAGATTTTTAAGAGCAGGTTAGAAAAACACCTCTCAGGTAATACTTAGTCCTGCTATGAGTGCAGGGGACTGGTCTAGATGACCTCTCAAAGTCCTACGATTCTATGATTCTATGAAAAGGAAGCTTCAATTTAACAACTTGAACAGAATCTGATTGGTACCATGCACACTAGAATACATTGCATGCAGTATGTTCTTCAAGCACTGGAATGCTGTTCATTTTCCTTTCCAAGACATTTGCCTTTCAGTTTGGGAGGACAAGCAATTCATATCCGAATTGTTCTCTCACTTCACAGATTACCTAATGTGACATTCTGGATAGCTTCATCTAGATACTCTTCTTATGCAGAAAGCATGGTGCGAATACCTAGCATATTGAAAATTTTCAGGTAAAATGCCAGCAAAGCGGATTGTCAAGATGCTAAATACAATTTGTAAAACAAAAACACTCCTGACATTTCCAGTGTGTGTGTGTGTGTGTTCTTTGAGAGACCAAGTGAACTGAGAAAGGCACTGAAGAAGGAAAAAAGAGTCCTAATAAGAAGGAATTTAATCCGAGTGGGAGTACAGTACTAAGAGGTGAACAAAGCTGAGCGTTCAGCAGAGATGAGAGTTAGAAACAATGTCATCGAAGCATTTGCAGTCTTCCCATTCACACAATTTTTCCAATAAAATCTGTCAGATCTGGTCACGCTCCCCCTCCTGGATACTCAACAGATTGCTGTGAGGGGATCCAAATGTTGAATCCCATGTGCCCTTCCCTTGCGAGGGCTGGGCAGAGTTTAGATGCTGTCTCTCTGCTTTTGGGCCACTAGAGATGCACTCCAAATGCAGGCCTCGTGTCTGACACCCTTCTTAGCAGGGGGGACCCCTCAGTTCAATTGCTTAGGTCCAGAACCAATGCAGTCTCCACCAAGCCTCCATGACAGTTCTTGGATGCTCCCCAGAATGAACACCCAGCCAATCAGAGCCCCACCCTCCACCCTGTGTCCCCGATACCTCATTGCACATACACACACCCCGGGGGGGGGAGTGCCCCCACAGTTTGAAAACCAGTGATGTAGAAAACAACACCACACTCCCCCCTTGAGAGTCACCCTTCCCTTGAGAGTTCATCTGTGTTCAGGTAGGCAGGTTTTCCCTACCTCATCATCATGCTCTTGAGCAGCTTTCCTCTGCTTGAGCTGGTGAAAATGGCCAAAGACCCAAAGCAGGGCAGCTTCTGCCCTTTAATAACCTTCCAATCTCCTCTGTTATAGGACCTCCTGATCAGCCTCAACAGGTGACCCCAGACCCCTACTTCAACAGGTGACTTCCCTGCCAGGCAACCTCTCCCAGTTCCTGGGCAGGAGCTGGACTTTTGTCTAGGATGATTTTATATGAATAGAGGACCATCCTGATTTAATAACCCGCTAGTATTAGCCCTGTGTCACTTCCCCTTGGAATTCCAGTCCAACATGGAGAGCTCTCAAAGGCAAACAAACCGCATGTTCAAAATGGAGTCTGCAGTCTGACACAGATACACATAAAAAGCACCCAACATCTAACAGAATTAATAAGCTGTGCATAGACAGGGTCCCCAAATCATCACACCATCAAAACATTGGCAGTCTTCCTGCTCACTCAACTCCTGTTTACTCCGATCTGTTCAGCTGCTGCCCTCTTACTCCTACTCCACATTTAATTCCTTCTTCTTAGAACTCTGTTTCTTCCTCATTCTGTGGCTTTCTCAGTTCACTTGGCCTCTCAAAGCTAAAGAACTTAGATATGTATCTTCTACACAAACACGCACACATATGTATTCTTGAAATGTCAGAAGTGTTTTCTGTTATCTTAATCAGATGACAGGTGAGTTCTTGCGCAAATTATTCTTGAGGATAGATTCTGTATTTTTAGCATTGAATGGCTGAGAAAAGAGGACTTGGTGAGGTTGATGTTTTTAGAGCTGGTTGGGGAATCTCTTTGACAAGTTTTGTCAGTGAAGTGAAGGGAGATTTGATAGAATAAGGATGACAGTGGGGCCTAGAAAGAGACCTGATGGTGGGAATGAGTAGATGATCTCCTTGAGATCTTGCTGATGCCAAGTGTAGCTCAAGGAAAGAGAAGACTGATACAGGAGATCAATCAATGGGTATGCCAGTGGTGTAAAAGGCATGGTTTGTGATTGACAGAATAAGTATTTGAAGGATGTAAAAACCCAGGAAGGGAAGGAGATTGTTTAATGTGATCCAAGGGACTAGAACTAGGATTAATGGGATAAAACTGAACAAAGGAAGTTTACGGTTGAATATCAGGAGAATACTCAAGCAGTGAGCCCTATTAGACTGTGGAGTTTTCTCCCAGAAGTGGTGCAAGCCAAGTAGCTTGAGCTGTTTAAACTAATGTGAACAAAATACTCAATAATATATTGTAGAGAATAACCCTACTGTTGCAGGGGGTGAGTAACAATCTAATCGCTCTCTTCCAATTTTAACTCTGATTGTATTACCCACAAGTATTAACAAGAACATCAACAGTCACTAAACTAACACAAACTTATACCATAATTTATAAACCAGGAGTTTCTGATTGCCTGTTGTCTCCTATTTGTCACCTGTTTTACTCTCTCTCAAAACAGTATTTGCAAAAAATTCAGGAAGTATGATAGCAGTTTTCAAACTATATGAAGTATGCAGTATAAAAAAATTCATGATTTACTACTGTCAACAACTAAGCAGTAACAATATTTCCAGAGAGAAATGATACAATTTAAACACTGGTTTTATGCAAATAGTAAATATGCTATAGTGTAAAGCCTACCTCTCTGATTTCCGCTGTATTTTGCCTGAAAATTATCAGGGAATTAAAGTTACCAGTCCGAGGATGCATTCCAAAAGATGGGTGTAAAATGATTACTCTGATTAAGTCAATGCCAAAACTCCTATTGACTTGAATGGGATCAGGACGACACCTTAGGTATATCAATGATGCAAGGGAAAAAATATTATTGGCTGATGCAAAATATTTGTATTTACTCTTAAATTCTGCATACAAAAATAATATACATCCTTCCATTGTTTATCATACAAAGGAATACTTGAAACTGAGTTTACTGAAAAATTAACTTCAACTCTCCTCCCTTTTCTCCCTGCTCTGTCTAAACAAATAATACAGTATTTGGCTAAATAGGTGAGGTTTCTCTATTTGAGAGAAATAGACACACAAATCTTGGTGAACAATTATCTAGAAAAGGAAACACATAATTTGCTCTGATGGATGCCAAAATGTATTGCCAAGTCCTTAAGAGGATGAGCTCTTTATTACAAACATTAAGTACTAGGGCTATTACGGGGATTAGTTTTTTGATGATGTGAAGTGGCTCAACCTTCTGAGTCATTGTATTTAGTCTCCTTATACCAAGAAGTTTTTCTGTTGTGCAGATTCTTAAACACCTTATAACTATCTCAAATCCATTCTTTACAATACTGTCTTATCAAAAGTCATTTCTCTATTTATAAATTTGCACTAATATTACCTTTAAAGCAACTCTTAATCCAAAGCACAAGTGTTTTCTTTGAGTCACCAGTAATTCAGTGAGGTGAGTGCAGATTTTGCAAGGTCATTGCCTCTGTTTTCCTATTAGAATATGTAGGTTGAAATTTTTCATTTTCAGACATTCCTAAGGATTTTCACTTCTTACTTTTACTGAAGTGAGTGTTACAAACCTGTGGGTTCTGCTACAAGTCACTCCCACTCATAATCAAATCCAACTTGTATTCTAGCCTTTTGTGTGTTTATTTATATGAATGTGTTAAATTCTCTCCTCTCTGGAAATCTGATTATCCTAAACATCACTTCCACTAATTGTTTTGATTTTTAAAAAATCACAACATTTGTCTTACAGATTTTGGATTGGTCTATCCTAAAAAGTGCATCAGTGAGGTAGATACAATTTTCTATTACGAGTATCTGGAAACTGAAAAGCCTAGGAGATCTGAAGGCTATGAGGGCTGGAAAGCTCATTAGACATAGAAAATATAGGTGATGAGAAGTCCGGTGTTTTCCTGATTCTTACCCCTTATGTAAGTGCCAAGGTGGATGGCGATGAATAAAACTATGATAAAATGAATATAAAGACTCTTCAACAAAAGCAGCCTTTTTCCAAGTTCCTTCAATGTCAGTTTGCCATTTAACTCACTAGTAGGACAGAATGCTCATTGCAGGCTTCCCTTCCCTTCATCTACAAGCTTTAGAACAAAGGAGGTAACTAATCCTAGCCCATACCATTTCATTCCCTTTACAAATATAGAATCTTCTTACTTCTCTTGATATCCATGGTAGTTTTCCAAAGAGCTAATGTACTGCAATGTAGGACAAGTGAAGGACATCTGCTCCTCAGCATTTTCCCCTTCAACCCAAAGTGAGTGTGCACACTAGTGTCTTTTGGGCTTTGGGAAGAACAGAACCTAGGGACAAAGGGCTTTCACCTCACCTTACCTTAGAGTTCTATTTATAATGTATTTATTAGTTTCTAAACTGACCTTGTGGAGCTGCTTTTTACTTCATTTCACTGTAGCTCCATTAATTTTGACCATGTTTGAAGGTACATACTCTGCCTATTAGTTCTGTCTAGTCAATGAAGTTAACGTAGCTATGACGCATCTGTCGTAGATAAATGAATCAACTGATTTGATTTACTAAGAAGGCTAAATTTATTATATGACATTTTACAAGTATAATTCAGCTTACCCTTGATGGTAATAAATGAGATATCAGCTCCCCTGAGACAAGAGAACCAGTCTCTGTATTTCCCCAGCCAGATTCCATTTTAGAGACGGGAAATGGCCATATCTTTGATTAAAAGGGAACCTTTAATCAAATAAAGTGCATCATCAAGCAAGAGCCAAGATTCCAATACTCTTGACTACAGCACAGCAATAATCCAAAATCAAATCCCCACCACACACACAACCCATTACCACTTGGTGTAAACGTGACATCCATCACAAGTAGGGAGAATGTCCTTCAGCATTTTTGTTCTTTTCCTTAGATTCATTTCTCTTCTCTCCCTCCCCCAGCCCAGTTATGCTTTTATACATTCTTAAAATCCTCCTCCTCAGCCTGATCCCCTGGGGTATTTCTGTGGAAGCTCCAGTCTAAATTCTTTGTCCAAAGAGCAGTGTTTCCAAGGGGAACAACTGACCTGGACTGTGCATCCAGGAGTAACTGCAATGGCCTTTAAGTAACTTAGTAGCAACTAGTTTTCCTCCTGGCTGCTTTCTTTTCATTCTGAAAATAGTCATTTTGACTAATGTTACATCATCCTCAGGGTCTCTGTTTGGGATCTTTATCACTAATGTTAGTGTTATTGGATAAAATAAAATAAATAAACAATAACAGTGAAAGGGTATCATTTTACATTTCTTTTGCTTCTCCATTTCTGTATATGCACAACTGCATCTGTATACCTCTCTCTCTATGCAGGCACTCATTTTAAGAGTCTTTCTGGTCATCTAGACTGTTTTGTTTGAATAGTGCAAGACACAGCAACTGACAGAATGAATGACTTTCTCTTTGGCCTCAGAAGCCCAGCAGAGTGCAATGCAAGCAAATGAAGGAGCCTTGCACTCCATATCAATGAAAAAAACATTTTTCATTCAGTTGAGAGGTCTGATTATTTTAAACAGCATTTACAGAACTATCTCCTTGGATTAGTCTACACATAATTCTGCTATATGGAATGTTTGTTTATTTATTTACTGTATGCTCCCAACTCCACAGGGCACAATGGGGAGCAAGGTCTCTGCTACAAGGAGTGTATCATTGAAGTAGTAATTCTGATTGTATTTGTTTTAAAACCTAGTCTAAAATGTCTGAAATCCATATATTTGAATTAATTTCATTTTTCTGGGTATTTATCAGACTGGTAATGTGTTATATACAGCATTCAAAAAAGACTTTGCAGCCTTAGTATCTCTACTTTCTGATTAAAAATGCAGGAAATGTACACATCTAATGTATTTTTCCTCGTTTATTCTGTTGGTTTAGTTTTTGCATTTCTTTCATTTTAGGCGGTGAAAACAGACTAGTCAGTTTCATATTGCTCTTGGGTCAATTTCACTTCCCGTCTTCTAAATTAGCACAAGGCTGCAGTGTTTATGCTGTAAACACTGCAGGAGAATGTTTAAAATCCAAACAAACTTTTCTCTAAATTTTAAAATAGTTATGAAATTGTTTCTCTTGACATTAATTTTCTAAAACGTCTTGTTATTAAAATCTAAACTCGAACTGTCCCTGACAGTGTCCCTTTCATGGATGGGCTCCCAGAAAGTTACCTGTTTTAAGGGCTGCAGGGTCACGCGCTTTTTCAGTTATTCTCTCCTATTATTCAGGCCAGATTTAATGAAATCTGAAACAGATTTTTAATGTAGAAAGTTAATCCTCTTTTAGTTGTTATTTGAATATAGAGTATTTCTATGTTTTCCATTTCAGCAAAACTAAATTGCTCAGACAAAGGACAATCTAATAAGAACTAGCGGCGAGGGGATTTTCAAAGCATGGCACAAATTGTTCAGAAAGTGCCTCCCAAATGTCCTTCTGTACCTAACTCGGGGGTGGGGACATATCGCGTACGGTTAATTTATAACCAAATTTAGCCATTCTCGCTTATACTAAAAGGAGTATCAAGAGAAGGCAGAGCCTGCATGAAGCATTGCTGGGGTATCATCCGCTCCTATTTGAAAAGGCAGAGAGTCAAGACGAGCTCCTTAGGTATGTTGCTGGGGTGGGTGTGAGGGTGTAGAAACTGTGTGAATGTGCCAATTCTCAATCGCAATGCCCTAAGCAAAGGCAGTTTCAGTCTGGCCATATGAGCATTTCACCTGCTGCCCCTCTAGGGAAGCAGCACTAATTAAAACTCCATGAACAATCGTAAGCCCTGTTTGGAGAAAGACTGCTGACATTTTAGGGACAGGATCAGTGAGGTCTTAAGTTCTGCTTCTTCCTTCTCCTGTACCTCAAGCACAGAGGATCCTGTCAGAGAAATTATTTAGAAATGGGCTTATTTAGATAGCGAAATGCCAGACTCCTCAAGCAAAGGGAATGTGTCAGCCCAGCCCTTCCGCTCTGCCCAAATGTTCGCGATTGGGCTTGGGGATTTTAGCGTGTGCGCTTTGAAAGTCTCCGCTGGACGGATAAAACGGGAGATAAAACAAAGTCTGTTCCTCTCTATAAGGTCTGTGCCCTGTTTGTTGCTCTCCCTTGAGGATCTGAACCCACCTACATAACTGGGGGGAGAGGGGTTGGCAACCCCTCTTTCTTCCTTTGGGTTTGGAATAAGCTAACGGCATCCTTCATTTACATTGCCCAAGAGTGCCCCGAGACGTGTCTAGCTCGCAGAGCTCAGTGAATGCAGGATCAGATTTAGCCACACTCGCTTACACTGTACACGGCCCTGCTGCTAGATCTGGTTCGTTTTACAACTGGGCTACTGCTGCGTCTTGCAAGGTCCCGTCCCAAAAACTTCCTTGCGGATTCCTTGGCTTCCTTGGCTTCAGGGCGTAGCAGCGCAGCGCTGCCGCCTCTCTCGTGGGCAGTGTGCTAGTCCCTGAAACGGGGAGAACTCCATTCCGAGGGGCTGCGCTCAGGAAACGGCTCTCTCCTCAGTAATTGGCTACGGCTCCTCCATGTGTTATATTAGCATAAAGAGACGCAGCTGGCAAAGTAACCACTTGGGGGCCAAAGCGGACTGTGCGTCAGAGCCTTGGCTGGGGAGGGGAAACGGGATTATTTTGGGGGAAGAAAAAAAAATAAGAGTAAGACTCGAGAAGCATGCAAGTCAATTTGCGCCAATGGCCCCCAAAGCCGGCATGCCTGCGCTGGGCTGAGGGCAGAGCTTCCACGGGCTGGCTCGCGAGCGATGGGACTGAGACCTGGAGGCACCCGGCTCTCCGAGGCCTTCTGAGCTGGGGCGGGGGGGGGCTGGGGGCGTTATTATTGCTGGCCTCGCAGCCTTGGCAGGGATGGTCGCTGCAGACTGGGAGTGAGCTACGGGCAAAGCCAAGCGAAGTGAGCGGGCGCTTTGGCAGCCCGTCCGTCAAGGGGTGGCGAGGCAAAGGGGAAGCAGCTGCCAGCGCGCGTCCGGACCCCGCGCCACTGTGAGAGCCGCCCTGCAGGTTTCACTGGAGACGTGAAAGGCGTCCGGGCATGTGAGGAGCAAACGAGCAAGAGCGCAGGGCAGAGCAGAGCCGGGGCGAGAGGAAGGAGGGCAGGACTGGAGGAGGTGTGTCTGGAGGAGAAGGGAAGGAGCCGTGTCGCCAAGGAAGAAGAAAGCAAGAGGGAAAGGCCGGAGGAGGGGTGTGTGGAGGAAAGGACCGGAGCTTCAGCTTTCTCTGTCCTCAGAGTGATTCTCCCCCAGCGGCTCCCCATGCACAGATAGCAAAGCACCCGCGGAGCGGAGAGGCTGAAGTTTGAGGAGGGCAGCGGCTGTGTTGCCGGGCGCAGGAAGGGGTGTCCCCGGATCGGAGGATGGCGACCGAAGGGGGAGCCGGTCTGGCCAAGTCCGCCGTGGAGAAGCTGTCCGATGCCATGGGCGAGAAGACCAAGCAGCTGGGCACGGCCATGCAGGACGTGCACCGGCAGCGGCGGCTGATCCTGGTCATCGTGTGCGTGGCCCTCTTCCTGGATAACATGCTCTACATGGTGATCGTGCCCATCATGCCGAGCTACCTCGCCATGTGGGAGGCCGAGATCCCCGCCCGGGAGAGCAACGCCAGCGGGGCCAACGCCAGGGGGGCCAACGCCAGCTGGGCCAAGTCCGTGCTGGGGCCCGGGTATCCCCCGGAAAACGAGGACATCAAGATCGGGGTGCTCTTCGCTTCCAAGGCCATCCTGCAGCTGCTGGTGAACCCGCTGAGCGGCACCTTCATCGACCGCGTGGGCTACGACATCCCGTTGCTGATCGGCCTCACGGTCATGTTCCTCTCCACCATCATCTTCGCCCTGGCCGAGAACTACGCCACCCTCTTCGCCGCCCGCAGCCTGCAGGGGCTGGGCTCGGCCTTCGCCGACACCTCCGGCATCGCCATGATCGCCGATAAGTACACCGAGGAGTCGGAGCGCAGCCGGGCCCTGGGCATCGCCCTGGCCTTCATCTCCTTCGGCAGCCTGGTGGCGCCCCCTTTCGGCGGCATCCTCTACCAGTTCGCCGGCAGGCGGGTGCCCTTCCTGGTGCTGGCCAGCGTCTGCCTGCTGGACGGCCTGCTGCTGCTCACCGTCATCAAGCCCTTCGGCAGCCGGACTCGGGAGAACATGCTCGTGGGCACCCCCATCCACAGGCTCATGATCGACCCCTACATCGCCGTGGTGGCCGGCGCCCTCACCACGTGCAACATCCCCCTGGCCTTCCTGGAGCCCACCATCGCCACGTGGATGAAAAAGAATATGGGCGCCTCGGAGTGGGAGATGGGGGTCACGTGGCTCCCCGCCTTCTTCCCCCACGTGCTGGGCGTCTACATCACCGTCAAACTGGCCGCCAAGTACCCGCACCTGCAGTGGTTCTATGGGGCCCTGGGCATGGTCATCATCGGGGCCAGCTCGTGCACGGTGCCCGCCTGCCGGAACTTCGGGCAGCTCATCGTCCCGCTGTGCGGCATTTGCTTCGGGATCGCCCTGGTGGACACGGCCCTGCTGCCCACGCTTGCCTTCCTCGTGGACTTGCGCCACGTGTCCGTCTACGGCAGCGTCTATGCCATAGCGGATATCTCCTACTCCGTGGCGTACGCCCTGGGGCCCATAGTCGCCAGCCAGATCGTGCACTCGCTAGGCTTTGTGCAGCTGAACCTGGGCATGGGGCTTGCCAACGTGCTTTACGCCCCGGTCCTCCTGTTCCTCAAAAACGTCTGTCAAATGAAAGCCTCTCACTCCGAGAGGAACATCCTGCTGGAGGAAGGACCCAAAGGGCTCTATGACACCATCAAAATGCAGGAGCGCAAAGGCAAGGGGAAAACCCCCCATCCAGCAGGGGGGATGGAAGGAAATAGCGTGGACTCTTACCACAGAGACCTGACAGGGCCCTCGGAAGAGGACTCTTCAGACTATGAATACAGTTAGGCTACACGGAGCTGGCAGAACAAAGGTTAAAATGGGTGGGGAGGTTGTGAAAACATTATTGCCATCTGTTTATGTACCAATGTGCACTATATACAATTTAACCTTTGTCATGCTGTAATGGCTTTCGTCTTCTTCTCGACTTGTTGTAAGTTGGTGTTTCCTTAGACACTGGCAGGGGAAAATCACAAAGAAGACTAATTGAATGATATATTTACATAAATCTGTGGTGGTCCTTCCAAAAACTTTTAGCTGGGGTCTCTTGTGCAAAAGTTTTCTCGAGTTGAAACTCTGTGTGGCATACTGTATATCTCTGTATTAGGGAAGTCTGTAATAAAATTCAGATTGCGTATTCAGGGACTTAAATTTACTAAATCTTGTATATATGTACTGACACTTTCACTTGGTTTCATATTTAACAACAGCAACAAAAATCACGTCGTATTATTTCTTCTTTGGGAATCAGCTGAAGCGCTGTAATATATTTTCTGTTGTGCTGCTACCTGGTAAATGCAATATATTGTATCATGTATAAGTCCAAATCTACAAAGATAATATGATCTGAATAAATGAAGTTTGAGGGGTCCATGGTCTTTGTTTCATTGTTTTTGAGAGCAAGGATATTACTCTAACAAATGTCAAGAAATTCCCTATAACATCAACCTCGTTTATTTCTTAAGACCGATTTAATAAAAATAAAACCCTGGGGTGGAATCTCTGTCAATCTTTGAATTCTATGTAAAAATATTCCGACAGAAACTGTGTACTGAATTGCAAACACGGCATCAAACATCGCTGCGTACAGTGTCTTAAGGTATTGGGTTTTTTTGTTTTGTTTTTTTTTAAACACAGCACTTTTCCAATAAAAACTTTAAATACTCAGATGCTTCTGAATTTTGCATTTTCCGCAGGTAGATTTACGGTAAGGAAAATGTAGTACTTTGCCCAGAATGTAGTCCCGTCTATATCACATAATTATAATCTATGGGGATAAAATACACAATAATACCTAGCTCTTATACAATGCTTTCTATAGATCTCAAAGCGCTTCACAAAGGATGTCAGTATCACGGGCTGAAAAGGGCGAAAGTAATTTATTCAAAGGTATCGGAATGATAGAACCTTTGGTCCAAACGCAAATATGAAACCGAAGCTTACATTTTTTCCCCCTGTAAATTTCCCCCTGGCTTATAGGTCGCTATAATACATCGTTTATTTAAATGTCCATCCATCTATTAGACAAACGGCTTCTTTTCTAAAAAATAAAGAATCCACTATTAGAGTGTATATTAACTGATATAGTTCCTTCTAGCTTCCTAGAAAAATGAAGAAGAAACATAGCAAACCATTCATCAATTTCACTTGGTCATCAAGGTCTCTGATTGACATAGGGCGTTATGATAGCAGCTTTCGGAGTCTCAGAGTCCCTGCTCGGAGGAACCAATAATAATGAAAACGCTGCTTTGTAGTGGCATTTCGGTTTCGGTAACAAAGAATCAATAATGACCGTAGGACCAAGTTGAGTCCCACATTTATAAAATAAAGCTCAATTTTGGCAATTGCCAAAAAGAAGAAGATTTAAGGATGTAATAAATCTTTTCGCTCAGAGTCAGATAACTGAGATTTCTCTGGCATCCTTCCATAGTGCTATTGGTAATAGGATAAATCTGTTATGACTTTTAGTTAATGTTACTGAAAACTTACCTTCTTTTCAGTGTGCCTAGATTCAAATGATCATTTGCGTGTGTGTGTGCGGGTAAGGAGGTTCAGCCAGTTTAGCAATATTTACAAACCCAGGGACTGCACACTAATCAAACACCCACATTCTGATTTCATTTTAAACCATCCGAAAAAGAGAGTGCTTACCTTTTTCAGGACAGATAATTCGTAAAAAAAAAAAAAAAAAAAAAAAAATAGAGCCCGCTGACTTGTCCGGCTATGACTCAAGGGGATCAAATAATTTCTCTACAGAACTCCGATTCTTATTATTCAAAACCCTTTGGTTAACCATCTTCGTCAATAGACTAATACTACTTTAAACACTGGGTGCAGAGGGTATTTAATAAGCTCTTTCGAAATGCACTGCCAATTGCTCCTTAGAATGAAACCCGCACCCCCGGGGCTAGCGGGCTAGAAATTTAGAAATAAGATGTGACTCCATTCTAACGAACGCGGGGAATAAAGACCTGACTTGGTCAAAGGAGAAGCTTAGGGTGACCAGATGTCCCGATTTTATAGGGACAGTCCCGATTTTGGGGTCTTTTTCTTATATAGGCTCCTATTAACCCCCACCCCCGTCCCGATTTTTCACATTAGCTGCTATTGTTTAAGGGGTGGGGGGCGGAAGAACTTGCATTACAACTGAATTAAAAGCAGAAAAAATGGGGAACTGAATTTTTCCTTGGAGTCAGAGCTGTTTATTTCCCTCCCACTCCCCTACCCCCAGTAACACCGTTAATCATATAATGAACGCCAAAGAAAAGAACTTTAATTAAAGCTTGGAAGCGTTGCCCAGGAGAGGCGCTATCCTTCAACCTGCTCCTGTAACGGCTGGAGAGTATTAAGGATTCCCAATGGGGCCGGGGAAGCAGATCAGGAATCAGGAGGGGTCAGTGCACATGTATATTGCGTACCCAGTTGCGTGTCTGCCCTTTTCCCTTCCCAGACAGCCGCACGTGGCAGGTTAATCTGCGATCCAAGCAACGAATGGCCTAAAGAAAATGTGGCTTTATCAAAGTCAGCGCAGAAGGGGGACCCTGCCTCCCCTTCACCAGCTTTCCACTCGGAAAGAGGCGCCTTCCGTTTGAAATACACGCCATGGGGCGAGGCCCAGTAACTTCTGACAACAACCCCCTCCCGGGCACTAGTCGCTGAGAGAGGCTAGTGCCATGTTGCTTTTAAATGCACAGTCTGCTGCTGGGCTAGGGACAGCAAACAATGCAAAACCTCTGCCGCTGGCCCCGGAGAGGAGGATGCTCTCCTCGTGTCCAGCCTGTAGGAAAGCTGAACTCTAGCTGGAGGATGGTTTGAGGTTGGGCTGGGTTGCTTTAGGGGAGGCCACTCAGACTGCACGAATAGGAAGGGAGGGAGGGAGGAGTTAGACAGGCAGACCTGGGGAGGCTGAACGAAGAGGTTTTCCCAACGCCAGTGTATGTGTCCAGAAGGAAAGGGAAACATGAAAGTACCTTGGACAGAGCAAAAGCAGGCTCCAAAGCCTCCACCTTGCCCAAAGCGCTTCTGAGCCCGCAAGAAGCGTTTTGAAGCCTGAAATATCCACCCCCCACGTTTCCCTCTGCTCCTGACATTTGTGTTTGAGACTTTGACTTCAATCAACTCGCTGGAACAGGTAAGGGGTGTTCAGCCGCTCGCTGGCACTGATGCACTCAAGAGCTGTTCGCACTCACGTCAGGGGTGCATGTCAGAGGCTCTTTAGCTTCTGCCTTTTCCTACCTTTGCACCAGACAGATGTGCCTTTCTCACACCAGTGTGTGCGCGCGCGTTGTAATCATTTTGCAGCAGACACTGTTCTGTAGAATGACACCCCGGGAACAAACCCAATCTCCAGTCTCTGCAGAATGGCCGGGGAATCGGCTAAAGACATTTGAACCATCTCGTTCATTTAGCCGGGAGGCGACTAAAACCAGAAGAGGGGGAGGAGTGGGAATATTTACATCCGTTTTTACACGTTGTAGACGCCTCCAGTTTATAATCAATTTAACACCCCGAGCGCAGAGCAACGGTAAGGGGAAGATTTGACTTTTATTGCTGTTATTAATTTGCTCTGCTGCTAACCATTTATTATGTTGGTGTAGTTGGCAAGTTCCATTAATCCCTGTCTATTCCAGCGCGTTAAACCATCTCCTCAAAGGGGCTGGCTGCAGACAGCATCATTGCTGTCCCTTTAAATATTTATACAGGCTGCCTCCTCCCATCAGAGCTCAAGAGCTTGGAAGATCGGGAAGATTGTCAAGGTGTCCGAACCAGGGCTGGGTCTAGAACTCAGTGCTCCGCCCTTTCTGAGCGCTTCCCTGGGGACAGCAGTGTCTCTGTGAATGGGTTTGTAACAGACGAATCCGCCTCCAAGTGGTGCCAGCCCCAGAGGTGGCTGCACTAACACCACCGCGGCGAAGAGGAAAGGCTGGGACCAGGGGCGGGTTCTGGACTCAAGTGGAAGATTCAATCTCGATAGCAAACTCTTTCCCCAGGACTCGGGGCAGGTGGGAGTTTGCCTGGCTCCTGAGCAATTCCAGGCTTTCCGCGCGCAGCAGACACAGGCAGTGACAGCAGCTTAGTCCAGTTACTTTCAGCACAGCTGGAGCGCAATAACTTTTTATTCACTGCAGAAACTCAACGAGGGTGTTCCGCGCCTGCCCCCGCCAGCGCAAAGCCTAAGGTTTATCTCCTGCTTTCCGCGGTTACCCATTGCTATAGCCTCCCTCGGGATCGCCTAGAAAGAAACCAGGGAAGGAGGGTGAGAACCGAGAAGGGATGGACGCAGAAGCCCAATGGATAGAAAGGGGATTAGCCAGGGGCAGGGCCAGAGAGGCTCCAGCGGAGATGGGAAGGGGCAGAGGAAGAAGGAAGCAGGATAATGCCGGCTGCGGGCAAAGCGAAAGGTAAAGGTAACCGCTGTCTTGGGAGAGCAGCGAGAGATCCGGGCTCCAGGGGCTCAGCGCCGCGCAGAGAGAGCGGGCTGATCAGCTGGAGCGGCCCTCCGCCCTGTAACACGGAGCGGTCACCCGCTCCCCCTTCCAGTGCCCCCTGCGGGAGCCCGCACCCCTCACCCGCACCGCCCCCTGCCCTGGAGCCCAGCCCAGCACGCAGCCCTCTGCAGCAGCCCGAGGCACCGAGCTCTCCGCCCTGTGCTGTCCAAGGGATTGAGGCCTTGGTGCGGAGACCTTCCAATGCCTCCTCTGCGCGCCTACCCCCTGGCCAATATTGCCTCTCTCGCTTGCTGTCGGGCAGCGGCAAATTTGCTGTTTGCCCCGCTGCCCTCCCCAGCCCAGCGGTGGCTGCACCCCAGTAGCGCTGGGCAGCTTGTCGGGATCCCACCCAACACTGCCAGAGAGGAAGGTTAGATGCTGGGTTCACACTAGTAGCTCTCATTCCGTAGGGGGTAGGTATTCCACCCACGGGCTATAGCCCTCGAAGTCTTCTTTCCCCTCCCAAGCTGACTTCGCGGATCCTGGAGTTGTTCATCTGGCATATCCTGGGCCTGGCTGCGCAACCCTTGAGAGGCCTGGTTAGCACGCAAGAAAACAGGGCCTAGGAGTGCTGAGGGTCTCTCACAAAGTGCTGAAAGCCCTCAGTCCCCATTGAGGTCATTGGGAGTTGAAATGGATCAGGACCTTGTAGGAGGCACTTGGCATATTGAGGGATCAGGCCCATTGTTCATTGAGACACATTGTAAAAGACCTACTGGGTCAACTTGATCTATCTCATAGCGAATCCAGGATTATCGCCTGCCTTGTGTACTATTTCTTGCAATGTAGCTATAAATGTCGCATGGGGTGAAAGCTTAATGACTTCACTCTTCACTTTCTCCTAACATGGTGCCTAAATGTTCCCCTTCATAATTTCATCCCAGTACTTATATACTCTTCCACCACATGAAATAGTTAAAGAAGTCTAATATGAAAAAGAAGAGCAAAAGATTTAATTGTGATTTCGTACTAGTCATCATATATCAAGCAATGGCCATATGACTGGCTGAGGCTTAAATTAGGCATTAAATAGCCCTGACTTTAGCCTTTCCAAACATTTAACAAGCCATAGTAATGCATAGCTCAAAGTGCATACTCTTGATAACAAAGAGATTAAGCATGATTGGTTGTGAGCTGCTTGTGTAAAACTACCACTACAGTATAAATTGCAAGAAGTAATTTTAACTGATAGCTAAATCTTATCTATTGACTCCAATAATGAGTTGGAAACAAACCCAAATAAGTGGATTAGATGGGTCAGTCTTTCTCTGTTATCTGCTAAAGAAGATGTCAGTCCTCTCTGTTGTGGATTTTTGCTGCTGCTTTGAAGTACGATGAACGAACACTACATGATTCCTGCAAATGTCAGCATCCTGCTGAAAAACATGGAGTTAACTGAAGGAACAGTGTGAGTGTACTTCAGCCACCCATAATCAAAGACATGAAAATTAATTTTTGGTCCAATAACTTTGACAATGTTCCTTTCAATCAGAGTGAGTAACTATAAAGTCATCTTGCTTTTCTCTGGGATTTTCCATCATTAGGGGCAACATTTGTCTTCCTTGTACAACATTTAAGTGAAGTCAGGATTTGTGAGAGATGCTAGATTGACAGCATTTGCGACTGAAAGTGAGACTCTATCCACAGAAGAGACAAAACAAAAGCAACTACAGTGTCAGCTTTCCCATATTACTCCAAGTCCTTGTACATGATACATATTGTTTCTTTATATCGTTCTTCATGTCCACTGAAGGAAGGACAAGAAGTAATGGGCTTAATCTGCAGCAAGAGAGTTTTAGTTTAAATATTAGAAATAACTTTCTAACTCTAAGGGTATTTAAGCACTGGAACAGGCTTCCAAGGGAGGTTGTGGAATTCCCATCACAGGAGGTTTTTAAGAACAGGTTGGACAAACAACTGTCAGGGATGATCTACATTGACTTAGTCCTGCCTCAGTGTAGGGGACTGGACTTGATGACCTGAGGTCCCTTCGAGCCATACATTTCTATGATTCTATGATTTTATTAACCCCAGGGGCTTTGCCTTTGCTAGATTTTTCCACAGACAAAGAACAAACATGTACTTTGAGATTGCATGACATTTATTTAAATTTAAAGGAAACAGTAAGGAAAGAAGGAAAGTCTGTCTGCAAGAGCACCACGTGTGTACGTCCTCAGCACAGGCTGTGGCAGTTTCAAAGACAAACTGGCTGCTCTGTCTTTGAACGTAGGTTTTTACGAATTTAAAGGCAGTACACAGAGAACTAAGGCATCACAGTTTCACACGCCACAGACTTCAGTGAGCATTACAGAAAGTTTAAATTCTTTTGTTTTTTGAGTTTATGTTGTTCGCTTAATGGTTCGCAAATACTAGGGAGCTGAGTGGTACAGTGGGTTAATGCAGCCTTTCACATCATAATATCTATGATAAAGCACATCACAGATCAAAAAGAGTTTGATATGCTTCATTCCAGTGCCCTGTGGACATCCACCAGTGTTTTAAAACCTATCTCACAATACGGCACACGTGTCAGTCTGTTCAGCAAAGGCTCTCGACTGGAATCATAGAAAGGGATGCAAATGACACTTTTTTGGCAGAGCTGTGCAGAGGCCAAAAGACTGGAATAGCAAAGATGACATAGAACCATAGGGACCTCAAGTAAACCTAGACCATCCCTGACAGGGGTTTGTCTAACCTGCTCTTAAAAACCTCCAGTGATGGGGATTCCACAACCTCCCTTGGAAGCCCATTCGAGAGCTTAACTACCCTTAGAGCTGGAAAGTTTTTCCTAGCATCTAAACTAAATTTCCCTTGCATAGAGCTGTGTGAGGGAAATAACCCCAGTGCCTTCCACAGCATGCCCAGTTATTCACCCCTCACTTTCACACACAAAAATTCTCCTACCAATTCTTTTAAAACCCCATTGTAGCAATAATGCCACTACCTTGCATTTGTATAGTCACAAGTATTTTATAAACATTGAAGGTTCTCTAGCTACTTGATCAACATCTATTTATTTTACTTGTGGGGTGGCATCAGTGTTTAGGCAGCTTTGCAAATGCTGGCTGGCAGAAGTCTAGGTATCCAAGGGATTTAGGTGCCTACTAGGTTTGGCAGCTGCTGAGCAGCAGCTTTGAAAATGTCAGTGACACCTGAATTGAGAGGAAGCATCTGGGCCTGTCTGCACACAAAAGTTGGACTACCTTACAGTGGACTATACCACTATAGCTAAAGCAGCCCAATCCGCTAATGTGGATGCAGCTATACCAATATATCTGCTTATATTAGCATAGTTTATTCCTGAATGGGAAGGAGAACAAGCTATACCGGTATAAGGCTGTGTCACAGGTAAAAGAAAGGATGGTCCAATGGTTAGGGCACTCACCCGGGGCTCAGGAGGTTCAATTTCCCGCTCTGCCACAGACTTCCTCTGTAACCTTAGGCAAGTCACTTGACACTTCCTTACCTCACAGGTGTGTTGTGAGGAAAAACACATTAAAAGAGTGTGAGGTGCTCTGATACTGTGGCAACAGGGGCCCTGGAAGTACCTTGGATGGAATATACTGGCATAACTGCATCCTCAGTAGGGGTTGTACTGGTATAACTATGTCAGCAAAAAGTCACACCCCTGACTGACATAGTTATATTAGTACAAAAGCTGTCTGCAGACCAGGCCTAACTCTGAAATGGGGTGACATACTCCGAAGCAAATTAGACTGACAAAATAAAGCGCATCAAACCTGGCAAAAGAGAACCCGTTACGTGCATGGGATATTTCTATAAAAATGAATTTATAGAGAAATGCAACAAATTGAATGACAAAGTAATATCCAAAGGATTCGATTCAGTTTACTTTAGATATTGTAGTTCTGTTTCTCTTCAGTTTTGCATTCTTAAGCTTCAGTGTATGTTTGCACAGGGAACACTATATATTGTGCACATTTTGGTAATAACTGTCACCTACTTGGCTTTAAATCTTTTCCGTTTCCAGAACCAAGGTGTGCTGCTCTGTAAGTGCCCCCAAGTGGCTTCAATTTCTGGCCTCAGTAAAAGATATCAAAAGAAATGCAAGGATGCCTGTGCTAGAGAAACCCACACAGAAGGAGAAAGATGCATGCAGCAAAGATGAGACAGTAAGTGACTGTTTTTGGACAAAAATAAAACAGAGTTGAATTAAAGAAAGATGATTTTTAATTATTATCAATAGGAGCAGTGTTATCAATGAAACTCAGTGGTAAATACAAACACTATTTCTGACCTCGTTTCTTGATTTTTGGAAAACAGTGATCACTTGCAACAGTCTAGTATCAAGACCTTAAACTAGTCTTAGCACTTTTCATATTCAAAGTACAAACAATTCATCCTCACCAGGCCCCTGTGAGCATTACTAGGTAGTTATGTATTATTATCCACATTCTACAGATGGAGAAACAGAGACCAACAAAAAAAATAGAGCAGATTCTTTACAACAAAGTCTGAAATGGCCAATATTAATTTCTTACTAGTACAGGCCACCTATCAGTTTCACATACAACTCATCTGTGAGACAAATGAAATATTAAAAATATTAAAAAGTTAATGCATTGATTTAGGGAACTTAGGCCAGAAATTCAGATGAGTATGCCCAAAATTAGTTACCTAAGTCCATCAAGTGTGAAACTTTTGGCCTTAGTAAAGACGTGGAACTAACAGCAATGTTACTTGGACAAAACACGATGGAATCAGAGTATCTGACATCACCAGGACATAAACATTTCCATGCCCATTACCACTGAACTGCTCAAATAAATTCCAAAGGAGGTTGTATGCCTGTATTGTGCACCAAACGGACAAAAATCACAATGAGACCGCTTAATTACTTTTTCACTTATGATGTATATAGATGCATTACAGGCTGAACTGGCCCTTCATCTTCATCAATTAATTCATCCCATCACATATTTCATGGGTAGCTAAGTATTATCTCCATTTTAGAGATGGGGATATGGAGACAAAGTGGTGACAGTGGTAGAGCTGGGATTTGAACTCAGAGTTCCATGTTCTTGGCTCAGAGTACAGCTCTCTCTCACTCACATACTTTCTCTGATAAAGGAGCAAACCTGTTAAAAATGAATTTCTAGTATATCAAATAGGAAAAAGCAATCTGAAGACTGCCTGTTTATGAAACAGATGAAAGCCAAAACAAAAGAATGAATAGCTATTATAAGAACTGATCCACACAAACATCCCATTGTATGAGAAATACTAATGGGTGGGTATGGATGGCTTCACTAGGTGAAAATCAATTTCAGGACTCTGAGGCCATCGTACACCTCTCTGGGAACTACACTTGTGCTTTCTGATAGACTCAAAATCCTTCATATTTTTCCATCCTTCCATGGATCTCCACTTTGTTTGCCCCCTCCACCATACTTCTCTGCTCTTTTTATTTTTCATGAAAGCTCATATTTGTTTGGCTTAATTCCAACTTATAAAACAAAGTGATAATGTCCAAAAGTAATGCATGAGAACACTAAGGAATGCTGTTTGAGAGCCACCATTGGTTCATTATTGCATAGACAACTAACTATGCTCTTCATCAGAGATCTTACACACCCAAGTTATCTTGGGTCAACATCATCACTGATCCAACTCCACTAAAGTGACGCAGTTACACCCACAATGTTCAAAACCACAACTGCTACGAGATACCGCTAATGTAAAATATACAAGGATCCCACTGGAATTCATTGATACTGCACATGGCATGCAGATTTATTAGAAAGATGAGCCAGACATAGACAGTAGCTACTAAAGGAATCTCCCCAGGAGAATTAAAGGGGTCCAAAAGGGAAGTTTTCTTAAGGTGGCTGAAACCTTTTCTAGAGAAATAGGTCATGTGGTCCTCCAATATTTCCCCTTTTAGTCGCCCTAAAAGAAAAGCTCTGTGCATCTATCCCTGAAAATCAGTCTGCATGTTGAAGACAGCACCAACTAATTCCAAAGGAATCTCTGCATATTTTCAGTTAAACTTGGTAAGATTCCAGCACCATCAGGAAGGCTTCCCTTAAAGAGAACTTTAACTCTTCCTGGGAGATTTCTTTAAGCATTGCCTTCATCTGGCTCATCTTTCTAATACAAAGAAGAAAAAACATTTTCATGCTATTTCTATAGCAGTTAGCGCAAAAAAATGTGTGATAGAAATGACATTTGGGCAAAGCTAGGAATATGGGCTTGGTCTCAGATAATAACATCTCAAAACCAAGATCCAATCCAAACCTATATATTCCTCTAAAATATTCACATCATCTGTTGTAACTCAACCAAAAACAAAGAAATACTACAAATGCATAAAATTATTTACTGCTCCATCTTTTTACGATTAGACACTGCCCAAGCTTCCAGTGCCTCCACTGCAACAGACCTTGCACATGTACCTACAATGCGTGAAACACTTGATTCCAGAGGAGCAATTTAGGAAGACCAAGGCCATAGTAGAACAATTTGGAGTTGCAGGAGGCCTAGGAGAATCCTTACAGCAAAAACTTCTAGATAGAAGGGAGAAGACTGGAAACTGGGTAAGCAAATGCACATTAGAAAAAGAATGGCTTGTGTGTGAGGCTGCTCATTTATAAGTTATTTGTGATGTCCTACATGATTTACATGAATAACCTTTATATCAGGTTGCTATAAATCAGGTCACCTTTTTGGATCAAGTCCAGGAGTCAGACTAGATTAAAACGTGCTCGTGCTTTTACTCAGCTTCTACCCACAATCCCAGAAGGGTAGACTGGAATGTTTCTAAAATGACTAGCCACTGACATAGTTAAAAATGTATATATTTGCAATGTCATCATTAGACTTCAGGGTCAACAACTCAGTAGGATGGATGAGGGCAGTTCACATCTCTCAGAGCTGTCGTTTTAAGCTATTTGCACATGCAGGCAGAGAGCGCTATATCCCTTTTGGAAGGCTCTCTGGACAGCCTTGGGCACTAGAAATTTTTTATTGAAAAAAAAAGTTTAAATTCTTCACAAACTGATGGGGCTACAAAAGGAATGTGGGCATGGTGTACTATTGGGTACCATTTCCATCTGAACTCTGATCAAATCAAATTATTCTGGGCTGTATACATGGGGAACATGGTTTTAAAGAAGACTATTATTTGCTTTTCTGTATAGTATGTCAAAAGGTTTGCCTAAAATACCATCTTTGCAGGAAAAAAAATTGTATGCTCCATGCTGAAGGCTTCAATCTTTAAACAATCTAGGTTTCTGCTCCCTAAAGCAGGAAAAGTTCAATACGTTATGGATAAATTGTGTTTGATCTTTGCAGACAGTTACAGGCCATCCATTCTGAAGCTGTCTCTACTGGCCAATCTGAAAAATGGCAGTAGTGACAGCATATTGGATAATGAATGAGTGACAGAAATTGTAACTAAATGTTATGTATTAAGGTTTATCCATATCATCTAGGAAGAGGATGAAATCCTGGTCCCACTAAAGTCAATGGAAGTTTTGCCCTTGATTTCAGTGAGACCAGAATTTCCCCCCAGCTTTAGTGATATGATGCACATGAACCTTTGAACAATTAAAGTGTTCCTATATTCAGACCTAGATTATAATGATGACACGACAGCTGGATTTTAAAAGCCGACACATTCCAAGTAAAAAATTCTCTCCCTGCTGTACTGACTACACATAGATATCATCTGCAAGTTCCACTGAATGGTCAAATCTCCTTTTGTTATTCTGTTCCTAAAATAATAATTAATCTTCTTGGTTGGAGAAAAAATACATTTATTAAATAAAAAAGTGTTTCTAATAACTATTTAAGGTGGGAGCTGATCATTCAAATAAGAAATGTGACCCGCCTGAAGGGTACAAGAATTATTGATGAGCCACATATAAGGCTTTTCTTAAATATCACAACATCCAGTCTGTCTAGTAAAAGTAATCATTCAATCGTTAAGACAAACTAGAGTTATTTTAATTTGGAATTTAACTTCCCAGGAATAAAGCTTTGGCCTCTTCTCCTGAAGACTCCAGGGAATGTGGGGGAAGGAGTTATTTTCCGCATCTGTTCCAATAACGTTGAAAAAAATCTCAAAGGAAATCTTTTTCAGCAGATGCATAAATTCATAATTAGTTTTGCATAATTTCTCTGTTTATATTTACTGTACTCAAAGTGTGTCTGCTAAATTCAGACAGACAACTTGATTTTCCAAACAACTCTCTGTCTTCCAAAACATGGTGATCAACAACAGCATGAAATAGTGGCTGGGGATATGAGAATGTCTTTGTTGTACTTTCAACTTCTGTACACAAATGCTTAGGAGGTCATTACTTGTGCTTGTATGGGCCAAGTACTGATAACAATCACACTCCGACATGCCAGCAGTTGATGTGCTTCTCTCCCTACCTCTCAATGGCATAATCCACCTACAAATTTGTTAAATTAAAAAACAAGGAAACACGCCATGCTGGAACTGCTTTGAAATTTTGACCTTCACATGGTCACGTGGACCTAAATTTTCAAATGACTGGTGTTTTAGATGACTCAGTTTTGGAGTTCCCCACTTCAAATAGTCCCGATGATCAGATAATGCTAAGTACTATCCCCCTCTTAAAATCAGTCCCTTTGAGGTTTCTTACATTGGGCATCCAAAAACTCAGGCACCCAGAATCACTAGTCACTTTTGAAAATTTAGGTCCTGTTGTTGTTTGTTTTTAACTATATTGTCTGTCTTATTTGGGCCCTGATCTTGCAACTGATGGCATGTAAGTGGACTGCTGCACATGCATGAAGCCCCATTGACTATTTTAGGGTTCTGTGCAGGCTCAGAATTCCACCCATCCACTATTATCTGCAGGATCAGGGCCTTAGATTATTAAGTTCGCTGGCCCTATGTATATCTCTACATACTGCACAGCAGTAAATACACCGAAGGTGCTTGATAGATAATAAAAATAGCATCTAGGCAATATCAACCAACATTTGTACCAACTATCTGCATAAGGAAAGCCTACACTGGTTAAATTCTATCCATCCTTGAACATACAGTTGGTGTCATTAAGAAATAAACACTTACCATTGTTTCTTTAAAAGTACTTTGCTGTGAACAAATATATAGGTAATAATACAATAAACTTGTTGTTTTTTTTATGGTGCACACTGTAAATTACCATAGATTGAATGATAGGATAATGGATTTGTGGCTGATTTAGAGTGAGCTGAGACCACTGAGCCCAGACTGAAAATGATTAATGGCCCCATTAATCAAAGCCCACATTTGATGCATTGTGCCACCAACCACTTACACACACACACAATTTTACTTGGTTGTAAGATGTTTCCTCCCCTTCCCTTAGGTGTTTAACTACTGGTTGGATGACATGTACCTCAACAACCGGTTGGCTCTTCCAGTCAATTCCAGCCCTGCAATTATCTTTGCCCGTCAACATTTCAAGGATGTGAATGACCAGCTGAGGTAATGTATTAAAGACCACAGCTTTTGCCTCTGAAAAAAACCCTTTAAATATGCTACTCTGGCAAACAAATAACTAGCTTGTTTAAACAAATGAGGGTGCCAATCATTAAACCGTTCCCTATCGTACATACTGGCTATAGGCAGCTTCTAATTTCACTCACGCAGAAACCTTAAGTTAAGAATTATACTTTAAATAGAAAATTTTGCCATCACATTTATCATTTTAGACAAAATATACTCGTGGAACTTTTAAAACTAGGGATATCTGTGAAGCATCTTAAACTTCTCATCAGATACTTTCCCAAATCAGAGCTCTTTGCTGGGAAAAGAAATCCTGACTCCATGCACGCTGTTTAGAATGGAACAGTCTCCAATATGCTACAGTTACAACTCAGCAAGCTGTAGCAGAGCCCTACATGTCAGCCACCCTAATTTGAGGTCTTTGTGCCATGCAGGAAAAACATTTGTGCTCAGTTTAGCATCTCCTGGGAACTGATGAGTATGGAAAAATATAAGCCCCAAAGTTAGTATAGTGCCCAGTCTCCCACCATGTACCCCAAGGCTGCACAAGTGCTGGAAAGTGGGCACTAACTTTGCTAGTGTCAAAACAACCTGAAAGTGCAATGGAAACAACTGGGTTACCAAGAACTAGTATAGAAAAATCAACACCCTCCAACAATACAATAAAATCCATTCTAAAACAACAGTCAGTGCTTTGTTGTCATTGATCAGGATAACAGATTAATGGAGAAGACTGCCGCAGAGCCCAAAGATAAGAACTTGGAGATACAATATTAAAACATGAGCTAGAAGAAAAACATTTCCGGGACTCATGAAGAATTAAGCTATGTACAACCAGCAGAACAGATAAGAAAACAGGGTTCGAGGGAGAAAGGTCCCTTTAACAGACAGTGTTTTCAAAAATTACTTTATATAAAAAAGTAATTGCATTACTCCTGATTATATCTGCTGCTGCACGTATAACCAATGAATTCTGGAGCCCTGTTGCTAAAATCACCAGCATCCAAAGAACATTTTTGGTGTTGACCATTTCCCTATATGGATATAAGGGTGGCTAAATTTATTTTAAAAAGTGAAAACATAAAGAATAAACAAAGTTTATACAAGCCAAGTACACAATATACATCCCCAGATGCTATTAAAAAAGTAAGCTTCCAGTTCTCAACCTTTGCCAAATCATTTCCCCCTTTTTAAACAGCAATACAAAGCAAATCTACTTTCAAATATTGCAGATTTCCTCTTTGCTTTTAGCACTTTCCAGCTGCACATTACTGAAAGAGTAAATTGCATATGAATTTATGCTATTATAATTTTTAAAAAACAGCCAGAACCTTGAAGCTGATCTGTATTATATTAAAATTTTGCATAGACAGAGCACCATGTCTTTTTTTAAACCTACTCTAAACATTAGAATAAATGTGCTTCCTCTTGTTCCTGAATAGATTCACTGTGCACATTCTGTTCTATGAAACTACGTTTTGCATTTCTCTAATGCATATGACTTGTAACAAACAAATACTTTTAACATAGAGGATCCCATTCAGAAACATAGCAAATGGGCGGTCTGAGGAAATAATGTTCCTGCCCCACAGCCATGGAGCAAGAGTATATATTTCAGGACAGCAAATACTTCAGTACACCAGGTAGTACTTAAGCATTTATATTGCTGAGACTCCTATGTTTACAGAACGGGATGCAGCCCCCATCCCGTTCTGTAAACAACTACTTCCAAGTATCCAGTCTAATTTTGTTTAATTGTTAAATAAGGATCATCACTACATGATCGTAAACTCTGTGGGGCAGGGACTGTCATTTTGTTCTGTGTTTGTATAGCACCTAGTACAATGGGGTCCTGGTCCATGACTAGGCACTATGCTCATAAAAATACATAACACTAATTATATACACTAGTCAACGAATTTTTCCTCTACATGTGTTTGTTAAAATTAATCATAGTTTTTTCCCCCTGTTCTTGCCAAGAGACAGACTCTGTCATGCTGTAGAGCAGAGGTTCTCAAACTGTGGTCCGTGGACCACCAGTGGTCCGCAAGCTCCATTCAGGTGGTCCGCGGATAGTTCTCTCTAAAGGTGCGCGCCTGGATGGCTGCACACGAGAGAATGAAGGGTCACCCACCTAATTAATGGAGCCATGCAGGTGTGGCTCCACTAATTAGGTGCCTGGACCCTGGAGAAGACACACATGTAAGGTGAGGTGGTGGCCTTGGGGGGAATAGAGGGTAGGTGGGAGGGGGCAGTTGGGTGAGAAGAGGGGGTGGGGGGAATTTGGGACATGCAGGGCTGCAGCGGCTAGAGAAAGAGGCAATTTCCCCCAGCTCCAGGGCTGCGGCTGCCAGGGAGAGATGCCCCTCCTTCCCAGCCCCACCTCGGGGGCTGCTGTGGTGGGGGAGAGAGGGAGAGACCCCTCTCCTTCCCAGCCTCAGATCGGGGGCTGTCGCGGTGGGGGAGAGAGTGCACATCCATCACATTAGAAAGGTAAGACTACTGATATTAAAATATGAGTTGTGTGCTTTTATCCAAAGCGCATTACAATAGTTAGCTAACGGTACAAACAACATTTGGAAAGATCATTAAGTGGTCCGAGACCGTCAGCAATTTTCAAGTGGTCTGCAGAAAAAAAAGTTTGAGAACCACTACTGTTGAGCCTAATTGATCTTTATGGGCCTTCTTAGGCTCAGACTGAACTCCCAGAAATGGCACCATGTTGCTGCATGGCAAAAGAGTGAGGTTATTTCTATTTTTTACTTACAGGTTTGCTGCTAATCTCATTTCAGGAGTGCTGGATTATAAAGCTTTACTGGATGCGTAAGTATTTTGGAAATAGAATCACTGACTGACTACAAATATAAAGAGCTCTGATTAGGAATGCTTGGAGGTGTCCAAAGTCATGCTACATTAGGCCATAATTCATTGGACCACTCTAATGTTAGGAACTGAAATGGTTCAGGTATGGTAGCTTTGGCAACACCATGGTAGCTTTACATGCTTCTCCTTTATTACTACAATATGAGGTGCCAGATGAGGATTCTTCATAAGTCATGTCAGTCATCTGTCAGATACACAGTTCAATCTACAATACAACATAAAAATTTGACTAATGTGACTGTTTCAGACCTACCTAAGGAGTCCATCCTCTCCAACTGCAGATCAATGTGTGGCAGTGTCATAGCAAAAATAAGGAGGAGTCCTTGTGGCACATTAGAGACTAACAAATTTATTTGGGCATAAGCTTTTGTGGGCTATAACCCACTTCATCAGATGCACGGAGTGAAAAATACAGTAGGTAGGTATAAATATACAGCACATGAAAAGATGGGAGTTGCCTTACCAAGTGGGGGGTCCGTGCTAACAAGGCCTATTCAATCATGGTGGATGTGGCCCATTCCCAACAGTTGACAAGAAGGGGTGAATATCAGAGGGAAAATTACTTTTTGTAGTGACCCAGCCACTCCTAGTCTTTATTCAGGCCTAATTTGATGGTGTCAAGTTTGCACATTAATTCCAGTTCTGCAGTTTCTCAATGAAGTCTGTTTTTGAAGGTTTTTTGTTGAAGAATGGCCACTTTTAAGGCTGTTATTGAGTGTCCAGGGAGATTGACGTGCTCTCCTGGTGGTTTTTGAATGTTACAATTCTTGATGTCTGATTTGTGTCCATTTATTCTTTTGTGTAGAGATGGTCCGGTTTGGCCAATGTAAATGGGAGAGGGGCGTTGCTGGTACATGATGGCATATATCACATTGGTAGGTGTGCAGGTGAATGAGCCCCGCATGGTGTGGCTGATGTGGTTAGATCCTATGATGGTGTCCCTTGAATAGATATCTGGACAGAGTTGGCAACGGGGTTTGTTGCAGGGATTGGTTCCTAGGTTAGTGTTTCTGTTGTGTAGTGTGTCATAGCAAAGTTTGCCAACACCCCTATGTATTACTTGAGAACCACCAGTTTGGTAAACTCCCTCACAAGTATCTATACAATTTTCCATATTTCTGATATTTGCCTCTCCACCATGGTTAATTTGTTAATAGACATCCCCAACCCCATCCCAAAACAATAAACCCCACAAGAGGAAGCCTAATCACACCCAGGTTCTACTGCTGGTATTTAACCAAAAAAGTTGTAATCCATTTTTCCTGTTGTACACAGAAAATGTAAATGTAGGAAAGTATCTCCAGCAGTCCTTGAGAACTATACTATTAATAACAGTATTTTACATATATAGCACCATTCATCCACCTGCACACCTGCACATCTACCAATGTGATATATGCCATCATGTGCCAGCAATGCCCCTCTGCCATGTACATTGGCCAAACAGGACAGTCTCTACGCAAAAGAATTAATGGACACAAATCTGACATCAGGAATCATAATACTCAAAAACCAGTGGGAGAACACTTTAACCTGTCTGGTCATTCAATGACAGACCTGCGGGTGGCTATCTTACAACAGAAAAACTTCAAAAACAGACTCCAACAAGAGACTGCTGAGCTGGAATTGATATGCAAACTATATACAATCAATTTAGGATTGAATAAGGACTGGGAATGGCTGAGCCATTACAAACATTGAATCTATCTCCCCTTGTAAGTATTCTCACACTTCTTATCAAACTGTCTGTACTGGGCTATCTTGATTATCACTTCAAAAGTTTTTTTTCACTTACTTAATTGGCCTCTCAGAGTTGGTAAGATAACTCCCACCTGTTCATGCTCTCTGTATGTGTGTATATATATCTCCTCAATATATGATCCATTCTATATGCATCCGAAGAAGTGGGCTGTAGCCCACGAAAGCTTATGCTCTAATAAATTTGTTAGTCTCTAAGGTGCCACAAGTACTCCTATTCATCCAAAAGAATTTCACAAACTACATTCCAGCAGTACCACTGAAATGCATCCACCCAAAGAGTGGAATGTGGCAGACAACCAATGCACAGTACACTGCACCATAGTGGAGGAACGGAACATTTTCAATCATGGGATAATGAGACCCCCCTTGTCACGCATCCTGACCAGCATTCATTTGGGTCAAGGAAAGGCAAAGTCGATATTTAGCCATCTGAGGTCTCACCTAGGGTAACCAGATAGAAAGTGTGAAAAATCGGGACAGGAGGTGGGGAAGGGGCAATAGGTGCCTATATAAGAAAAAGCCCGAAATATTGGGACTGTCCCTATAAAATCGTGACATCTGGTCACCCTAGTCTCACCACCTGTGAATTGATTATAAGAAAAGAAATTGGAAGGAGTTGTTGGATTTTTTTACTTCAATGTCCGAAACTATTCAAAAACTTATCACACTTGGTTGCTCAGGAACATGTGCTTTTGTCTAAGATAAACTATAGAACTGTATGCCATATCTGCATATCTAAAAATACAGATGTCGACATGTTATAAACTACTTTGTCACTACATCAGGGCCGGCTCCAGGCACCAGCCCACCAAGCTTGTGCTTGGGGCGGCACCTAGAGGGGGGCGGCGTGGCGCTCCAGCCGCCGGGGAGAGCGGGGCTACGGCCGGGCTCGCCGCCCTGCCCCCGGCGCTCTGGCCGCCGGGGGGAGAGCGGAGCCCCGGCCGGGGCTCGCCCCCCCCCCCCCAGGGCTCCGGCCGCCCCCCCCCCGGCCCCCCCCCCCCCGGCGGCCGGGGGGGGGGGGGGGCCCCCGCGGGGGGGGGGGAGGGCGGCCGGAGGCTTTTTTGCCTGGGGCAGCAAAAAAGCCAGAGCCGGCCCTGCACTACATCTTTACATGACAGCATGGTATGCATCTGTGAAGAGCTAGGAATACATATTGCTTAGCAAAGATGTAACATTTTATCTTTAATATTTTGACCTGGGTTCCTTGATCTAAAGAAGACTCGTCACAGTATTCCTAGCCTCACTTTAATAATTATTTACTCCCTTTTCTATAAGTTCTACTGTTGTTGCTCACCTTTGGGTACCAACACTAATATTTCCTCATTATAACTATTAATATTCCAGTATCCATTGTTGCCCTGTTACAGCCGTAGGATAGTCAACGTAATCCTAGCATCTTTTGAATCACTACATAGGCAAACACAATAGGCACAAAACTAGTATGCAAAAGCAGTTCATAACTTTCCAAGGTACAGTAAAGCTTTGCTATCCGGCATGTTGGGGGAATGGTGGTGCCGGTTAGTCAAAAATTCCAGTTACCTAAGAGTTATACTTACCAATGGAATACCAATTTTCAAAGACATAGAATACAATAAAATGAATAAAATATAAAATAGTATAAAGGTGCTGTACTCACCAATCCAGTAGTAGTAGTGCACTGCAGAGTGGTTGGTTTTTTGAAGCACTTAGGTGTATACAGGGTAAAGTTTTCTATACAGTAGGTTATCTTATGACACTACATATCACTATGGGCAGCGCATGGTGGACACCCAGATCACTAAAAATACTCTTAACACTAAAACTATACTGAACATCTTTGATGATTCAGAAGGCACTTCAGGATCTTGCAGTGCCTTGGCGTCATCATTATCAACATCAATTATCATTGTAGATGTAGAAGGTGTAGGAGATTGGGCTGAATCTGTAATGACCCTATGATATACCCTGGAAGCTGATGTTTTGAATAAATCCCTGCTATCAGTTTGTTTACTTGTCTTCTGCCTCTTTTGCATAAAAGTAGAGTGCAGAATATGCAGTTGCATAACCTCCTGGGCAGTATACTAGTCCCGGTTATTAGACTGAAGATTTGTATTGGGAAATATCAGAAATGCCGGTTAATAGAGATTTCTGGTTGATAAAGTGCCAGATAACACAGCTTTTACTTGTATGTAGTTTTAGCTATGTAGATAGCCCAGTTGCCTGGTTAAAGTATTTCAAACAAAGCCTAACTTAGACAGACAGAAATATATAACACAAGAATATAGCTTAACATATTCAATCAGTGCAAGTTTTGTTGTCAGAACAATATAGTATAATGTCCCCTTTCTAAAATCATTATAATCACGGGTTTTCTTATCATCATTGTTATTATTTACTATTCTTGTAAAAATAGGCCCAAAACGAGAGTGGGAATCCATTGGGCTTTGTACTACATCAGAACATAAGAGACTGTCTCTGGCCCAAAGAGCTGACAATCTAAATAGACAAGACAAAGATGGAGGGTGGAAAGAAAGGAAGTATTATTATCCCCATTTTACAGATGAGGACCTGAGGCACAGGGAGATTAAGTGACTTTTCCAAGGAAGTAAGTCATACAGGAAGTCTATGGCAGACCTGGGAATTAGAGAACTTTCTCTTGGTCTAGTATCTTAACCACAAGACCAGCAATTTCCCTATGGCCCCCTACCTACAATGACAACTACATTAGTTTCTACTGCATTGACAGTACAATGTCCTACAATTCATAATCAGAAAAGAAAACATTCCACAGCAAAGTAACCAGATTTTGTTCTGGTCACTAAAGAGGCATTTTAGTGTGTATTGTTGCCAGACTCCTAGCAATTAAAAAGGATCCAGCTGCTAAATTTCAGCATTTACTTCCCCCATGTGTCACTCTAAGGGCCAAAGTTGTTTGGTAGGATTAAATTAACTCCTCACTGTCCAGATGATTCCCCTCCATCCTGCCCATTCTACTGATTTCCAGAGATGGAGATGTTTCCCTTAAACATTCTAAGCAACTCTAGCCTGGACTTCCAGTACAAAGCACACATGGCCTTCTAGGGTGCATGTCAGCTTCAGATGTTCAACTGATTTTCATTTATCCTACAGAGTTTTGAGGGTCCCTTCTAAGCAGGCTCCCTACTCCTACCTCAGGACTCTTGGTGGAAAGCAGGCTTTTTTTTTGGATGGGCAGGGGATACATATGTGAAAGATTTTATACTGGATGATGAAAAGTGCAAGTGTACTGTATATTCACAGATGATGAATATATGTTGCAGTCACTGATTTGCATGCCCTGCTATTGTTTGAGTCTCTAACACATATTCATTGAATGCAAATACAATTCCTTAATGAATATGCATGAATCTGCCAGGAATGATGTATTTAACTTTGGTATGGGAATTCATCTATTTCCTTACACTGTAATCTTGTTTTTATTATTCCATTTGTATTGTACCTAATCTAATTGTAACAGAACAAAGGACAGATTAGATTTCTTTTCCTCTCTCTCTCTCTCTCTCTTTCTACTTTTCTCTGGCTTTGTTTCTCTCCTCTCTCTCCAGCAATGCTATACCTGTTGATTTTGCTCGTGGACAGCTGTCTGGTCATCCTCTCTGTATGAAGCAATACTATGGACTCTTTTCTTCCTATCGTCTTCCAGGCCATACCAAAGATACTCTTGTGGCCCAGAAAAGCAGCATAATGCCAGAACCAGAGCACATCATTGTTGCTTGTAACAATCAGGTGAGTAGGCATTTTGTTTTTAAACCTTTTCCTCTTTCCTTCAGAAATCGGGTATGCATAAATTTGCTTGATAACAGTGTAATACAATCATTGCTCCAGGATCTCACTGAATGTACAATAGATGATGGCACTGGACTCAGTCCTGAAGCCCATACTCAGTTCTTATCAGTGATGTGCTGCCAACATTTTAAAAAGAAGCTCCCATAGTTTTTTTTCCCCTTCCTAGCCCAGCTTACATTCTGAGTACACTGCTACAGCGAGGAGAGATGTGGGACTGGGGAAAATACTAATTCAGTTTCCATTCAAATAAAAACACTTATTAAACAGGGAAGCAACACCACAGGCAAAAAAAATTATACGAAGTACATTTGCTGAAGTGTTTATATTTTCACCTGAAAACTCTATTGGATATATTGGCATACCACATAGTGTTCAGCCTGTATAATTTAGAGTGAGGGTGGGAGGAGAAGAGACCTTGTACAGCACCCCTCCCATACAGCATTTGTTTGCAAGTCCCTGACATTTAGTACAATATGGTGCATTCCAAAGGCAAAGATTTTGCTTTTTTTAAATGTATTGTAAGGAGCAGAGCTGGTCACAAAACAGCATTTCTCTTCCACAGAAAATTCTGACATTATGACATTTGTTTTCTTTCTAAATCGAGATGAAAAGCTGAAGTTTCAGAACCATTGGCAATGCCATGAGAAATCCTGTACTCATGAAATTTTCTGGATGGATTAAGGCAGCATCCTTGGAATCCCTGCCTGCCAGCCTGTGTGGGCTTAACAGAACAACAAGCCAATCAAGAGTAATAATCGGAGGGCAGAAGATTAAGGAACCTATGGGTAGTGAGAAGAGTGAGGAATGACATGTCTATGGGGAAGGAACTGGCAGTGAAAGTCTATTTGTGGGGGCTGAAGAAGGATGATAAGAGTCAGGAATCAGAGGGAAAGAATCTGGGTAATCTTTTTTGTGGTGTGGGGTTTTTGTTGTTGTTGTTGTTTGGTTGGGTTTTTTTGTTGTTGTTGTTGTTTTTGGCAGAAGGGGAAGTTCTGGTAGATCTAGGTCCCAGATGGTCTTAATCTGACCCTGTCAGTTTCTCTATCAAGGTGGTTTGGATTAATCTGGAAAAGCATCCAGACACCTGGCTGTTTATCCATCCAAAATAGATCACTGAATCTTCTACAGTTTACTTATTGCTAATGGTCAGCTTCTGAATGCTGGCAAAACTTTAGAGAGCAAGCAGCGTAACTTAGCACATAATAAATGGGTTATAAAAAGCTCTCTGGGTTCCCCATGTAACAGTATTGCATATCCCTATGCTATTTTTAAAAGAGCTGGGACTATGGAAATTATTAACATGCTTCCTAGTTTTAATTGCGCAGGTGTTTTTAATCTTATTCAAACAATGTAAGCCAGACTGTGAAGAACTTCAAAAAGATCTCACAAAACGAAGTGACTGGGCAACAAAATGGCAAATGAAATTTAATGTGGATAAATGTAAAGTAATGCACGTTGGAAAAAATAACCCCAACTATACATACAATATGATGGGGGCTAATTAGGCTACAACTAATCAGGAAAGAGATCTTGGAGTCATCGTGGATAGTTCTCTGAAGAGGTCCACACAGTGTGCAGCGGCAGTCAAAAAAGCAAACAGGATGTTAGGAATCATTAAAAAAGGGATAGAGAATAAGACAGAGAATATCTTATTGCCCTTATATAAATCCATGGCACGCCCACATCTTGAATACTGCATACAGATGTGGTCTCCTCATGTCAAAAAAGATATACTGGCATTAGAAAAGGTTCAGAGAAGGGCAACTAAAATGATTAGGGGTTTGGAACGGGTCCCATATGAGGAGAGACTAAAGAGGCTAGGACTTTTCAGCTTGGAAAAGTGGAGATTAAGGGGGGATATAATAGAGGTATATACAATCATGAGTCGTGTGGAGAAAGTGAATAAGGAAAAGTTATTTACTTGTTCCCATAATATAAGAACTAGGGGCCACCAAATGAAATTAATGGGCAGCAGGTTTAAAACGAATAAAAGGAAGTTCTTCTTCACTCAGCACACAGTCAACTTGTGGAACTCCTTGCCTGAGGAGGTTTTGAAGGCTAGAATTATAACAGGATTTAAAAGAGAACTGGATAAATTCATGGAGGTTAAGTCCATTAATGGCTATTAGCCAGGATGGGTAAGGAATGGTGTCCCTAGCCTCTGTTTTTCAGAGGGTGGAGATGGATGGCAGGAGAGAGATCACTTGATCATTACCTGTTAGGTTCACTCCCTCTGGGACACCTGGCATTGGTCACTGTTGGTAGACAGGATACTGGGCTGGATGGACCTTTGGTCTGACCCAGTATGGCCATTCTTTATGTTCTTATGTTCTTATTCTGCTCTCACTCCAGTGTAAATCAGGAGCCACTCAACTGAAGTCAGTGGAGTTACACTGGTATCAAACCCAAACACAGGTGAGAGCACAGTATCAGGCCCCAGCATGTTAGCACACCACTTCCCTCAGCCATGTAATTCTCACTGTGCAGAGCTGCAGCACCTCCAGGCAATCCCACATTGAGCGAGATGTTTTCTTACAGAGCGTAGTATAATCTGCCTGTGATCCTTCTGACTTTTATCATTTCCCTGCAGTTCTTTGTTTTGGATGTTGTTATTAATTTCCGCCGTCTCAGCGAAGGGGATCTGTTCACTCAGTTAAGAAAGATAGTCAAAATGGCAGAGAACGAAGAAGAGAGGCTGCCTCCAATTGGTTTACTGACATCTGATGGAAGAACTGAGTGGGCAGAGGCCAGGACAATCCTCGTGAAAGGTTAGCAGCAGCAACCCCAACCTTCTCTTCTTCATCCTCATCATCATCACTGGTCCTTGATGGGAGGTGATCCTTAAGGCAAATAGATGGCTAAAATCTCAGACCTATTGTTGAATTCCTCTAGCATGAGGAAGTTCAATTCTTGTAAGCATTCAGATGTATCATCACACAGAGGAACAGAAAGTATGATTTTGAGCCAGCTGTGTAACTCCAGGGGCACTACCATGTAGCTAGATTTCATCCCACGCTTTGTCTTTCCTCTGATAAATTCTGAACATGCCATCAGAGTTTGTGATTTGTCTATTTCTTCATGGTCAAACTGTGATAATGAGTACAATGCATCCATAGGCTTTAGAAAGTGTTGGATAGTCTAGCACTTTATGTTTTACACCGTGTTCAAACTGAAGCAAGGTAAGAGAAATTTTCCTATTTATCTTTCTCTCTGAAAAATGCTAAATCATCCCTTTATCTCTGGCTCAGAGATATTAGGAAGAATAGTATTTGTGCTTTAGAAATGCACCAGAGTTTACCAAACAGGTTGTCATTTCAAAATATTTCCCCAGAGGAGGATACCCATTTCCCTTGCAGATTACTGATAATGGCTTTTCACACAATCCACCCACCCTCAACCCTCATTACAACTAAACAAGAAAAATGGAATTTAAGCATTAACTTTTCTATAAGAATGCATAGTATAGAAATGATGAGTTTCTGGAGACCTTCTATCTATAAATTACAGTGTTAAGTATAGATTGGAAAATTCTCTATCTTTCTTAGAATCAACCTTATTGAAGAATTATTGGGCTCATTTCTTACAGTGTTTTCTTCTTATTCAACCTGATCGTCAACTGGTGTGATCAGTGTAACTCCATTGACTTCAAAGGAAGTTAAGCCAATTTTAATCAGCTAAGGGTCTGGCTCATGGTGTTTTCATCTACTCAGGATCCCCAGGAACATTGCCTTTGTAAGAGGGCTGACTCTGCAGCTCCCTGCAGCCTACCCTCTGTTACAGCAGTGGTATCTATTCTGTGGATAGAGAATATCTGTATCAAGGAAGTGCCAATCTGATACCATTGTCCTGCACTAAAATTACTTGTGTTTAGGAATGTCATCTTCTGCAAATTCTACTGGGTTGGCAATGTGCCAGCTTGTTGGAATGCCCAAAGAGCTAATGTTCTTGGCTCTGATTCGATACTCGGATATTCTGATTTTCCTTTCGAGTCGGCTCAATACTTTTGGCTAAGTATTCAGTTGCTTTCATTGTTGAGTCTTGTGTTTGCAGCACCCTTTCACTCTCTGAGCTCCATTCCTTCAAATTCCTGAGCAGCAAGCAACATTTCTCTTGATGTGGTTTGTAAATAATCACTATGTAAACTCAGGTTTCAGAGTGGTAGCCATGTTAGTCTGTATCAGCAAAAACAACGAGGAATTCTTGTGGCACCTTAGAGACTAACAAATTTATTTGGGCATAAGCTTTCATGGGCTAGAACCCACTTCATCGGATGCATGAAGTGAAAAATACAGGAGGAGGTATAAATACATGAAAGGATGGGGGTTGCTTTACCAAGTGTGAGGTCAGTCTAATGAGATAAATCAATTAACAGCAGGATACAAGGGAGGAAAAATAACTTTTGAAGTGGTAAGAGAGTGGCCCATTACAGACAGTTGACAAGAAGATGTGAGTAACAGTAGCGGGAAATTAGCATTGGGAAATTAAGTTTAGGTTTTGTAATGACCCAACCACTCCCAGGCTTTATTCAGGCCTAATCTGATGGTATCCAGTTTGCAAATTAATTCCAGTTCTGCAGCTTCACGTTGGACTCTGTTTTTGAAGGTTTTTTGTTGAAGAATTGCCACTTTTAGGTCTGTTATTGAGTGACCAGAGAGATTGAAGTGTTCTCCTACTGGTTTTTGAATATTATGATTCCTGATGTCAGATTTGTGTCCATTTATTCTTTTGCATAGAGACTGTCCGGTTTGGCCAATGTACATGGCAGAGGGGCATTGCTGGCACATGATAGCATATATCACATTGGTAGATGTGCAGGTGAATGAGCCCCGGATGGTGTGGCTGATGTGGTTAGGTCCTCTGATGGTGTCTCTTGAATAGATATCTGGACAGATTTGGCACCGGGGTTTGTAGCAGGGTTTGGTTCCTGGGTTGGTGTTTTTGTTGTGTGTTGTGTAGTTGCTGGTGAGTATTTGCTTCAGGTTGGGGGGCTGTCTGTAGGCGAGGACTGGCCTGTCTCCCTGTCTGTGAGAGTGAGGGATTGTCCTTCAGGATAGGTTGTAGATCCTTGATGATGCACTGGAGAGGTTTTAGTTGAGGGCTGTAGGGTGACGGCTAGTGGCGTTCTGTTACTTTCTTTGTTGGGCCTGTCTTGTAGTAGGTGACTTCTCGGTACCCTTCTGGCTCCGTCAATCTGTTTCTTCACTTCACGAGGTGGGTATTGCAGTTTTAAGAATGCTTGATAGAGATTCTGTAGGTGTTTGTCTCTGTCTGAGGGATCGGAGCAAATGCGGTTGTATCTTAGCGCTTGGCTGTAGACAATGGATCATGTGATGTGTTCTGGATGAAAGCTGGAGGAATGTAGGTAAGTATAGCGTTCAGTAGGTTTCCAGTATAGGGTCGTGTTTATGTGACTATCGCTTATTAGCACTGTAGTGTCTAGGAAGTGGACCTCTTGTGTGGACTGGTCCAGGCTGAGGTTGATTGTAGGGTGGAAATCATTAAAATCTTAGTGGAATTCCCATGGGTCCAGATGATGAAGATGTCATCAATGTAGCGCAAGTAGAGTAGGGGCGTAAGGGGACGAGAGCTGAGGAAGTGTTGTTCTAAGTCAGCCATAAAAATGTTGGCATACTGAGGGGCAATGCGGGTACCCAAAGCAGTCCCACTGACTTGAAGGTATAAATTGTCCCCAAACCTGAAATAGTTGTGGGTGAGGACAAAGTCACAAAGTTCAGCCACCATGTTTGCCGTGATGGTATTGGGGATGCTATTCCTGATGGCTTGTAGTCCATCTTTGTGTGGAATTTTGGTGTAGAGGGCTTCTACATCCATAGTGGCCAGGATGGTGTTTTCTGGAAGATCACCAAAGGATTGTAGTTTCCTCAGGAATTCAGTGGTGTCTCGAAGGTAGCTGGGAGTGCTGGTAGCATAGGGCCTGAGGAGAGAGTCTACATAGCTAGATAATCCTGCTCTCAGGGTGCCAATGCCAGTGTATTTCTGAGAGAATTCTCTGGTCTAGATACCAGCAAAGAAAGAGAGGCCACCTAAGATGATAAATAGGGTATCTAGATGGAAAAAGAGTTATTTAAAAGGCCAGATTCTGAAAGAAGGCTTCAAACCTCAGAGGTTTCATGCTAATGTTCATCACAACTGAGTGCTGGAACATATATGAGCAAAACCAGACTCTTTTTCTGTGTGTGCAATTTTATGCATGCAAACACTTTTCAAGTATTGACACCTACTTGTTCAAGTGAGAGATTGGAGGCACTGTATATGGAGGCACAGAAAAGGATGTGCAAAACCCAAGACAAACAGATTTTGCACAAGTACATGTCATGTAGATGTTAGTGCATGTCATGGTTATGACAATTTGGTCCCAAAAATCAAACCTACCTCCTTTATTTTTCCCTATTGGATTGGTAGTCTAGTGCCAATTATTTTGAATTAAGACTATCCTGGGTTACACTGGGAAAAAATGGTTTTCCTAGTTAAGTTTACCCCAGCATTTGTGGTATTTTCCATTCTACCTGCAGGAAATTCTGTAAATACTATGGTGAAATAAATGTTAATTCTTTTTGTCACTAATTGTGACCTGCAACAGCCACCAAAACACAAAGGACCTGATCCGAGGCCCATTGAAATCAACAGAAAGATTCTCATTGGCTTCAGTGGGCTTTTGTTCAGGCTTTTATAAAAATATCACAACATTTGGGGGTACAAGTTTGCATACAACAAAATGGTGGCCATTTTTGTATGAACTTGTAGAAAGAGAACATTTTCTTTAAAACATTCCTACTTTTTTTTCTGTTTGCCAAAGTTCCTTTAAATCCATTTTTCATTCTGCTTTGCAAATGGTCTGCTCCTTGAATTTCTACTTGCCATACATTTTGAGCCTGTGCTAGAAGGAAATACACATTTTACTTCTGCATGTATGCAAGGGATATAAGTGTACATATTTGATGCCCTCTTATTGCTCCCCTCTCATAGCAAATAGCTTATCCTTTGATCAGAGTATGCTTCTAATAAGAAAAAAAAAGTGTGTCTTGTGTTTACAAAGGATACCAGATTCACAGCACTGGAAAATGAAGTCAACAGATCAGAGACAGCATAAGATGTGTCAATAACTTTCTCAAATCCCCAAGCTATCAACCCATGCTACATTCATACCAGTAACTTTGACATGAAAAGTTTTCTATCCCAATACAATTATCTGAGTCTGTCGGTCTCATAGATCTCAATGTTCTAAAAACAAATAAAATATCAACATGGCCATGGCACTCTCATGCTGTTGGAGTTTGGCTAGACTTTCAGGAAACACATTCATCCAGTATCAGAGGGGTAGCCGTGTTAGTCTGGATCTGTAAAAGCAGCAAAGAGTCCTGTGGCACCTTATAGACTAACAGACGTATTGGACCATGAGCTTTCGTGCATCCGTGCATACATCCGACGAAGTGAGTATTCACCCACGAAAGCTCATGCTCCAATACGTCTGTTAGTCTATAAGGTGCCACAGGACTCTTTGCTACTTTTACCTTCATCCAGGTGAGTCAAAGCAGATGTTGAGATATAATAGCATTAAAATATGCTTGCGGGGTTGACTTTGGACCCCTACAATTTTATTGCCACTAGTGGATGGAGATCCGTAGCTGTACTGATGTCACGGGGAAAAAATAATTGAAGGGACATAAAGATTAATAGTTAGATATAAAAAAAATCATAGCTACTGAATTAGTGAATTTCAGCAAAAGAGGAAAGACAAACCAGTCAGCTGAGTTGCTCCAAACATTTTCAGAAAGAGCTAGTATAGCTTATCCTGATTTTGTTATTTTAAAAGTAATTATTCCCATTTTCTGGAAGATAACAGAAACACAGTATTGTCAATCCAAAACATCCCAAACATTAACAAAAAAACATGCCAGACCTCAAAAAAAGTAATGAGATTGGCTTAAAAAGCATGAGGTTTAAAAAAAAAAAAAAAATCTTTGCCTTCTGGTTGCTGAGCCTGTAGAGTACACTCATACCACTTTTTCAGGCTTTTCTCTGCAACAATGAGGGCAGAAACTTTTTTTAAAAATGAAGCTGAGAGTTTTCAGCTAATCATCTGTTTCCAGGAACTGTTGCTTTAATAGTATAATAATACCTAACACTTAGATAGAGCTTTGCATCTCAAAGAATATGACAATCATTAATGTATTTATCCTCACAACACTCCTGTGAAGTAGGGAAGGGCTACTGATATGGTAAGTCATTGCTACAGATGGAGAACTGAGGCACAGAGAGGCTAAATGACTTGCCCAAGGCCACAGAGGAAGGCTGTGACGGAGCAGGGAATTGAAGCCAGGTCTCCCAAGTCCTAGCCTAGTACCCTAACCATATTGCAAAACTTGCAATAAAAACACAATAGTTGGCAACAAACTCATCTAGGCACAGGTGATGGTCTACAATGGGAGATGGGGCAGACTGAAAGTGTCAGCCAGTGGCAGTTCTTCAGTGCAGGGAGCAAGGGAGCGAAGCAGTAGGAATGGGTTTTCTACACTGGAAAGGGGTATTGTGAGAATAAACATATTAGAGATTGTGAGGCATTCAGATATGATGGGAATGGTAAATGGGTATTTAAGAGGGTGAGGGTGCAAAGGAGCTATAGGGTGTCATACTTGGACACCAGTCACCATTGTTATACACACAGTCATTAACTGTGAGTTCATATTGCAAAGCTAATAAGATACAGAGGTCTAAATTCAGATCTGATGTAAGCAAGTGCAAATCTACTAAAGTCATTAGAGTTGCAGTCTCACCTACAGTGTCTAAATTAGGCCCATGACTCCCTTCCCTTCTTTTCCTATTAAAAAATAGTTCCTCTAGAAAGATTGATTTACCATATTAAATGCAATTCTGTATGTTAGATAAGGGGGTAAAAGGAACAAATTGTTCATGCAGTTTTTGTTCTCTGCTAGCCCCTTGTTTTCATTCCTTCTAGATTTTTTTCCCCATCCCAAGTCATGGTATATGAGTTCTTGTTCAGTTCATTTTCTGCTTACATGATAAACTTGTCAGTGTTTGACTGATTGGTTCTCTGGACATGTTCTGGTTCATTTGTAAGGGCATTTTCCCATTGCTTTGCTATTTCTAGCATGGGAGTCTCATTTTATTCACTTTAAAAACCTAGGTTATCGCAGCCCTGAATCCATATGTCAGAGTGAGGGTTGCTGGTGTTTAGGCAGCAGCTGTAATAAAATGTATAAACCTGTGAGGTAACATAAGCAAAACATTGAACAAATAGTAAGCAAACATGGACAACAGTTTTGTAATTCAATATGCAACCAGTTTTTGTTTCCATAATATTAGGAGCATTCTGTATACAAATAACAACATTAATCATTTATATAGCATTTTCCACCTTAAAGAATGCTAATGGATGTAACAATAATGCACACATAGCACCAGTGAAATATAGCCATCTCAGGACACCTCAAAATGGCACGCACTGGTGAAAGAAGAGATGTACGGGTAAGGACACTGGGACAAGACCTACTCTTATAAAAAGTGCTGTGGTAGCTTTAAAGCCAATGCCCAGCAACAAAGCGCTCTGTATTTATGGTGTACCATGCATGCTGCAAGGGAACCAATTAAATTTAACAGAAGCCACGGCTTGTAATCTAAGAAAGATAAATGAGTTCTTCAAGCTCATCTTATCTATTAATTTACAAGTTCGAGGTTAAAGTCTAAGTGTAGGACCACACAGGAATTCTATGAGTCAGACTATGAGCCCTTTACTTGTACTGGTGAACAATAGGTCTGCTCCTGTGAGTAAACTGAGGTCAATGAG